>NC_029781.3:80840112-80848045 GCF_000817695.3 Arachis duranensis | reverse complement strand
TTGAATTTGATGCCTGTGGTTGCATTAGCCGCAGTATTGGGCTTGACATTCTGAGATTGAATTTTACTACTGATTTGACATTCTGATGACAGAGAACTCGGATATGTGTCATTGAACAAACATAATGGAATGCGGCTAGTGGACCCAACATCAAGATAATAGGAGACAGTTCGAACACATAACCACCAACATATCTAAGTGTATTAACTCTAATTATAAAAGGCACAAATAATCTTTCAATCACTTTGTTGGTGAAGTCTACATATAGTAGGCTTGCAGAATAATAATACATTTTTCGAAAGACATATAAAAAATATGTTTCTCAGAACACCACTTCTTAATAAGTACGCTAACCAGAAGCTCATCCAGCCTGAGCTAATGTTTGTTCAGCCTCACCAAATTTTACAACCCAGAAGTTTTAAAATATGGGATAACCCAATCGTAAAAAAGCATGTTCTATTGCTGCTTCCTATTCTAGTCGACAGCATTATAAAACAAAAATTTAACCCTAATTATATTTTAATGAAAATTCTAATGTCAATAATCAACTAACAATTTTTGAATTTTATAAATGAACGTTGGTGAATGTCATCGAATCTTCGCTAAAAATTCCAAATATAATATCATCTAATGTCCTAATATAATATCAATAACTTCGAAAATTAATAAGACAATAAAATTAGTATATCTAACAATATTTTATCAACTTTATCACTACTAGCAGTTCAACAGATACTAACATGCCTATTCAGCCATTTTTTTATTATTTTTAAAAAATTAATTTTATTTTTTTGTTAATATATCATTCACTCTTTAAATTTATTAGATAAATATTTTTTATTTTAATATTGATGTAATTTTTATTTATATCATATTTTATTAAAATTAAAATTACTATAAATCAAAATATAATTCAAAAAATAATGATAATAACATTATTCTAATTCAAAAAGAGTATATATAAACCAAAATACATGTTAGTTATTTATAAAAGATAATTTTTACTTAAATGTCATGGATATTCATATTTGTCTTCTTCTTTTTTAAATGGTAGACCAAAATATAAATCTAAATACAAAGAGGTCTTCATTTTTTTATAAATAGTGAAAAATAGAATAAATGAGGATGCTTATTTTTTTCGTTTTTAAATATCAAAATATAAGAATACTTAATAAACAAAATATATAGGAAAGTATAAAAATTGTGTATCTGAAAAAAAAAATTTCGTCATTCATCATACATCTTCTTATCAATAACTTCTTTAATTTTAAAAAACGGTTAGATTTACTGACCATAAAAATAAATATATAAACCCTTCAAGATTATTCAATTAAAAATTATGTGTAACAAAATCAAAATAAAAATTTAGAAACATTATTTACAAATTAACTATTTATAAACGTTATTAAGTTTATTTATTTATTTTTAGTAGTATTTAATTTAAAGCAGTGATAAAAATTTATATTCAAAATACTCTTTATCTTCATGCATAATTTCAATTGATAAAGAATATTTTTTTAATTTTATATTTAATTTTTTAAATATTTAATTAATCTATTGGTCCTTATAGTTTCGTGAAATTTTCAATTAGGTCCATATACTTTATTTCCTTTTAATTGAGTCCTTACACCAAAAAATTTTTTTAATTGGGTTCCTACACTTTTTTTCTTTTTATTTTGGTCCCTATACCAATTCTTTTTTTTTTTTTAGTTGGGTCCCTATAAAATTAACCCAATTACTATTAAGAGGGACTTAATTGAAAAAAAATTAGTGCAGGGACCCAATTAAAAAGAAAAAAAGTATAGGGACCTAATTGAAAATTTCACGAAACTATAAGGACCAACAGAGTAATTAAACCTTTTTTAAATTATCTTTAAGTTGTAGTTTATTATAAATTTAAGCCGTAGTTTAATATAGTACCTTAGAACATAACGTAACCATTACTATTCACATTTGACTACTATTTTATAAGTTTTATATTTATTTTATTATGCACATTAATTAAACTATACTTTAGTATTTCATTGTACATATTTTAAACTAATAATGTCATCATATTATAAGGATGAAATTAATTTTCATAATCTAATATGAATCTTCTTATTATTTTGTTCGTCATTTGAATACTATTCATAAAAAATAGTTAGTTAAAGTGAAATATTATATAAAGAGAGATAGAAAATTTTTTAGATTTATCGTTCTGGTTTGCTTCTTAAACCTCACTTAATATACTCAATTTTAATAGCTTTGCCTTTGATGGTGGTGATTTTTTATAATTAGTTTAAAAATTTTAACTTTCTCTTTCTCTTTCTAACTCTCCATACGATTTTGAACAAATTTAATTTTTGTTATTAAATAATTTTTTAAATTTAGAATATTTTTAACTTTCTATATAATAAGTATCCTTTAAATTATTTAATGCATAAAAAGTTACATCTTTTAATATATCTTGAAAGTTAAAAATTAAAGTTAAATGCTAGTAGTTTTTTTATTAAGTACAGCAATAAACATTAAGTCTAAATGATATTAGTTCTTTTATTAAGGTAGAGAAACTCAAAAAAGAGTAATATTAAGTCCCAAGTTCTTATATATGAGAACATGTACCATTTATTATATTATATATAATCTTTGTACCATATAACAAAAGGTGAAAATCTATAAAATCAATACAAAGAGTCGACTACGACTTTAGTTTCCAATTTTTTTGGATTATGTTTACCCTCTAACAAACCATTTCATAAAGTAAATTATAAGGACAAAATAGTCATAAAATTTATTTTAAAAAATCTAATAACCTCCCACTGAAATAAAAATAGTTTTAATACTCCTATCACCGTGATAACACATCTCCTAATAAAAAAAATACAGAGTATCTGCAAATTGTTAATAAATAAAAAAAATAGACTAAGTGAACATCAATATTTTCACATTTTTTTACCATCTTCATGTTTTGTTTAATTTTATGTTAATTTTAGTTTATATCTTTTATTTTATCAATGTCTTTACATTCTTTACTATCTTTATATTTTATTTAATTCTATGTTAGTTTTAGTTTATATCCTTTTGTTTAAACTGCCTTTGTACTCTCGCTAGTAATTTGATTTCACTCTAATTATTCTATTAAAGTTTTGTTTTAATTTTTTTGAAAAATCTAACAATTTTGTTCTTCATGTACACTTTTATATGTCTCTCTTACTATCGCCCTTCTTTTTTTTAACACCCTCAATTGCATCGCCTCCAACGTTCTCCATTGTTTTCATCCATTGCAGTTGTAAATTTTATTCGGTTTCACGTAAAATTACTTTCACTTACATTTTTTCTTCTCTTTAGTTTACTTATTTAATTTATATTTTTATCATTCTTCTATCCTTTTAATTTATTCTTAACTCTTCAGGTAAAAAATAGTTTTATCTTTTTCTTTTCTCAATTTGATGTAATTTTTATTTTATTTTATTAATTTGATGTAAAAAAAATTATCTCATATGTATTCTTATATTTTTCTATTAATTTTTTTTATAATTTTTTTATCTAATTAAACAATCTTTTATTTAACATGTCAAAAATTAAACTTAACTTCTTTTATAATGAGTAATTTTTGAATCATCTCATTTATAAAAAAAATTACATCTTTTTATCTATTTTAAAAATTAAAAAATTAAAATTAATATTAGTACTTTTAGACTAATAGAATTAAAATAAAATACAAAAATAATTTTTAAATAAACATAAAAATACAAAATTTTAAATTCCAAAATATAAAATAATTATAAGATAAAAAATTTATCTAAACATAATTTTTATAAAATACTCTATGAATTGACATAAATATAAAATGAACTTTAAAATTATGATGTGAGCATTATTGCTGTTCACCACCACAAAATTAAAAGATGACATAAATACACAAATTTTTTTCTTAAAAAAATTCAATAAATATATACCCAATACTTTTCATTAAGGTATTTAAGTTTAAATATATTCTCTTAAATTGTTGATACCATTCAAACTGAATATACTTTAAAGTTTTATGACGACCTTGAGTATTACACATAAACTTTCTCTTCTAATATTAAAAAGGTTTCGTATCCATGGTTAAAAACAAACAAAAAAATTAAAATTTATATAATCCAAGAGATAAAGGAAGACAAAAAAATTATATAAATATTGATACAATTAATACCTATGTATTAATTACAGTAAAAAATCTGACATTGATAATTATACTTTGTAAATATGAGCCTAATAAAATTATCTGAAAGATAAAAAAAAGTATTACCTGTACGGCTATACTTAGTGAAATGAAGAAGAGGACACCATGAATGAGAGTTGTGTGTAAAATAAAAAAGTAACCGCAATATGAATGAAGAAAAGTTAATGGTAATTATATTTTACACCAGTTTTTAAAATGCAGTTACCTCAGTCACTTTATTAATAAGGTTAAAATGGAAATACAAAAATTAGACACTATTTTTTTTGTATTCTCTTAATATATCACGTAAAAAATAATTCTGTCTTTTTTTATCAATTTAATATAATTTTTTTATCTTATCAATTTGATGTAAAAAAAATTCTGATATGTGTTCTTATATTTTTTATTAATTTTTTTATAATTTTTTTATTTAATTAAACAATCTTTTATTTAACATGTAAAGAATTAAACTTAACTGAGTAGTTTTTGAATAATCTAATTTATAAAAAAATCACATTTTTTATCTATTCTAAAAATTAAAAAATTAAAATTAATATTAATACTTTAAGACTAATAGAACTAAAATTAAATAAAAAATAATTTTTGAATAAAAATAAAAATATAAAATTTTAAATTCCAAAATATAAAATAAAAAGTTAATTTAAACATAATTTTTGTAGAATACTTTATGAATTGACTTAAATATAAAATAAACTTTGAAATTATGATGTAAGTAATATTGCTATACACCACCACAAAAACAAAAGATGACATATAAATACACAATCTTTTTTTAAAAAATTCAATAAATATATATCCAATGCTCTTCGTTAAAAATAATTATTTAAGTTCAAATTTATTTTCTAAAATTGTTGATACGATTCTAATTGAATATATTTTAAAGTTTGATGACGACCTTGAATAACAGCCATAGGCTTTTTCTTCTAATATTAAAAAAGTTTCATATTCATGGTTACAACAAAAAAAATTAAAATTTACATAACTCAAGAGATAGAAAAAGACAGAAAAAAAGGTAAATGTTAACACAATTAATATCTATGTATTAATTACAGTAAAAAAATCTGACTTTAATAATTATATTTTATAAATATGAGGCTAATAGAATTATTTAAAAGATAAAAAGAATACTACATATACGTAATAAAACGAAAAAAAAGAAACTATAAATAAAAATTATGTGTAAAATAAGAAGGTAACCATAATATGAATGAAGAAAAGTTAATGGTAATTATATTTTATAACAATTTTTAAAATGTAGTTACATCAATAAGTGTTTATTAATAAAATTAAAATCAGAATATAAAAATTGAACATCATTCTTTCTCTATATTCTCTTTATATATTGTTATAGATTACTACAAATCTACTTCTAATCAACAATAACACCCTCTTTTTTTCTGAATTTAAAAATTAAAAAATTACTGCACTAACTTCTTCCTTTATATTTCCAACAAGGTAGACAACAAATCAGTAGACACGATTTTTTTCTTTTTTCACGGTCCCACTCTCTTTGCAGTTTTGTCTCAAAAACCTACCAAATAATCCAAGTGAAGAATCCGTGACTAGCTATAATTTTAAAAGCATTTTCAACGAAAAAATCAAAAGTACCCCCATCGCGATATCTTCCACAATATTTTGACATAAACCGCGATGGGGTCAAGAGGATTATGCCCCTAGATTTGTGCATAAACCGCTATACATTTTTTTTTTTTAGTTTTGCTCTTCATATATCGCGTTTGAGAGTAGTAGTTTATGATAATTTTGTACTTTAATGTAATACGTTATAGAATTTGTTAAACTGCTTTGTGATATATCAGTTTATATAGATTACATACAAGATTCAAATGTAATCAATTTTTATTTGTTGCATTTGGATCATTTTAAATTTCATTTTATTTAAACATGTGATTTACTTTCTTTTTTCTTTAATACTAGGTGCAGGCGAATTTTATATTTGGGCATATTCGCGCGTAACTTGGACTATCCTTGTTTTTATGCAATTGGTGACATCACGATTCACGATTACTAGACGGACCGACAGGTCAACATAGAAACCAACCCTAAACCTACAAATTAAATTAATAGCTACTTGTGACTTGTGATAAACTTAAACTTTATTATTTTTGAGGGTTATAATATGTAAAAGAAAATTAAAATTTGTCAAAAAAACAAATTTTGACACTATTTTAACTATGAAAATATTGTCAAAAAAATAAATTTTGACACTATTTTAACTATGAAAATATGTTAATAAAAGTTTTGTCAAAAATAGTATTTTTAACATATAAGCGATTGTGAAAAAAATTTAAATCTTATTTTAATAAATATTGGCTGTCAAAAATAATTTGTTAAAAAATTAGGAGAATATATTTTCTGTGATACTTATTAATTGTCAAAAATACTATTTATTTTGACACTTATTGACTATAAAATATTCTCAACAAAAATTTTTAACAAAGAATGAGATGTGGTCTTGAAACCAAAGAATAAATTGAGATTTTGAAGATAAAGAATGAGTAGTATAATCCTAAACTGAGAGCAGTGTAATATCAAAATTAACAGAACCCAAAGAAGAAAAAAATAGTAGAGTAGATTGAAAACAAATGAGTGTCAAAATTGAGGAGTAATTTTCTACGGTCAACGAATAAAAATATATATTGGCTTGTACTAATGAGATTTCAGATAATATATATCATCACTTCAAATTAAAAATAATTAAACATAATTTTTAAATTTTCCTGCACAACACGATATTCAAAACTTTTTTATTTAAATAAAAAATTATTGGTTACGTAATTAAATGAAGATATTGAAATTTATTAATTTGTATATTAGTATCATTTTTAATGTCAGAAATTAAGAAAAGAAGGTTTGTACAATTTTTGATACAAAAATGTAATGTATTTTTTCTATCCGTTTTTGTATATACTATATAGGAAGAAAAACCGATTTTTGTATATACTATATAGGAAGAAAAACCGAAAATAAACATTAACTTTTTTCTGGTTCATTTTTTTCTCTCTCTACCTGTGAAAATGAAAAACAAAAATGCAATACATTTTCACTGGCATAGCCATAAAAAACTTTACAAATACTATTTTCTCAAATTTAACTGCAAAAATGATACTAAATGCACAAATTAATAAATTTATGTACTCTAATTTAATTACGTAAATAATAAATTTTTTATTTAAATAAAAATCCTTTCATATTCAATTATATAATATTACAATATCATAAATAATTAATTTTTGACTTTATTACTTAAAAAAAATATCTAAATATATAAATTTGATCGAATAACTGTGTAAAACTCTTCATATTTATATTATCACTGCATTAAAATTATACTCATAACTTTTTTTCTTTTTATCCAAACGATGGTTGGACTAGTTCCCCTGTATAATAATAATAATGTTACTCTATCTAATTCTGAAAATATGTGTTTTTCGTCTGAATTTTAATCACTTTCAAATATTTTTTTTCACAAATATAAAAGAATAATATTTTTTATTTATCTTGTATTTAAGTTAACACTACTCAAGTTTTAATTTTCTATTAAAAATATTAACCCTTAATATTTTCATTATTTTTTTATAATCAACATATTCTTTATATTAATAACAAAGTATTTATTATCTAAATAAATACGAAAATATTCTCAAAATACGCATGAAAAATATATCCTCTCCTTAATTGATATACTAAAAATTAAATAGGTTT
>NC_029781.3:80825136-80840010 GCF_000817695.3 Arachis duranensis | reverse complement strand
AATAAAATGTGAAATAATTAATGTTTTCGTTTTTTTTATTTAATTTACTTAGTTAATTCATTTGTTTGTGTTGTTACCTAAGATTTCAATTTTCGCTATTTTGAGTATTAACTAATTAAACTGTATGAAAAAAATAAATCTACAATTATTGCAATAAATCCACAATTATGATTAATATTTTGGAAAATTGAATACTCACAAAAAATACTTTTAGTAATAAAATTCATAAATAACTGAACAATTATGGTGTGACATGCTTCAAATCTTATAGTAATTACTATATATTATTTTATTCATTCGTGAAAGATTTTTACTGTGCAAAAAATAGTTATTTATCAAACTAATATGAGTAAACATCTGATGGAAGAAATTATTATATACATAATATTTGTAATATACACGTTAATGTCCAATTGCATAGAGAAAATTATAATAAAAATAAGGAGTAATAATTATTCAAATTAATTCTAAAAATTTTAAAAATAGACATTTTAATTTTTTAAAAAAATTAATATACAAAAATAGCTCCAAGATTTAATTTCGACAGACAATTTAGTCATTAGTTTATTTTTTGGCAGAGTAATTATTCAGATCAATTCTCAAAGATTTTAAAAACGGACAATTTAATCTCCAAAAAAAATAATGCACAGATTAATTTCTAATCTTTTTTTTCTGTCAAATATAACCGGTCTCATTAAAAAATATAAAACAAAATAAAATTATTATTATTATTATTATTATTATTATTATTATTAATTACGTAATAATATTGTTAATTAATATCAATTTGTCACCATTAATGTATGTTCAATTTGCTACTAATTATGCTTGATTAAAATAATAATTGAAAAATAATAACTAAAAATATTAATGATCAACAATTAGTATTATACAACTAATATAATAATTAGTATTAACTTATATCGACGAATAATAATAATAATAATAATAATAATAATAATAATAATAATAATAATAATTAATAAAATTATTAGAGATTAT
The DNA here is from genome assembly GCF_000817695.3 of Arachis duranensis. NCBI lineage: Eukaryota > Viridiplantae > Streptophyta > Magnoliopsida > Fabales > Fabaceae > Arachis > Arachis duranensis. Next base: position 80,839,008 of record NC_029781.3, on the reverse strand, counting down.
TCTACAAGAAATTTAAAGTTAAAATTATTTGATATTTTTATATTTAATATAATCAAAGATGTCTTATTTTAAAAAATATATTTGTATTAAAAGAAAATATTTTAATTTGGAGTTTAAATTATCATTATTTACCTTATTTGTTTCTAACGAAAAGACGATATTAATATGTTAGTATCATTGTTCACATGTACAAAGTTAAGTTAATAATAATAATAATAAAAGTTGACATTTAATAAAAGTAAAATGGACGAAAAATTGTTAAATCTAACAGATAAAAACGTTGAAAATTGATCTGTATATTAATTTTTTTGGACTAAAATATCTACTTTTAAAATTTTTAGAGACTAATTTGAATAATTATTCTGCCAAAAAATAAACTAAAAACTGATTTATCTGTCAAAATAAAATTTTAGAAATTGATTTGTATATTAATTTTTCTTAAAAACTAAAATATTCATTTTTAAAATTTTTGAAATTGATTTAAATAATTATTTTAAAAATAAGTTTCAAATATATACATTATAATAAAAATGTAAAGATTTAAAAATAGTCATGAGTGGTTGGCATATATAATAAATTTACCACGAGGGGTGCACCTTTTGAATGTCAATTTGTTGTTCGACAATGATATATATTAATATATGTTCATCAAGTAGACTTACAAAATAAAAAACCATTTTTAAGAACTAAAGATTTGAGCGCTGATATAAAATTAATATGATATTTATAAAAACTAAAATATGTTTGTCAAAATTAATAAATCGTTAATTATGAGCTAACTTCTTTACTAAAATATCATTATTACCCTTTTCAATTTTTCCTTCCTCTTTTTTCTTTTCTTTGTTCTTTTCTTTTACTTCTTCATCTTTTGAAAATGTTCAAACAATTATTTGTCTCTTTCCACCTTTTTATTTCTTACTCTTCTTCTTCCATTAGTAATACAAGGTGGTTGTTACAATACTTTTTTATTATTTAGAGTTTCGAAATTCCATCAAACTTTAAAAAAAAAAAAATACTGAATATTAATTTGACTTAACCATATATGTATATTGATAAAATTATTAAGTAATTAATATATTCTTCTTGTAAAATTACAAACACATTAATTATAATCTTTAAAATATATTTTTAATAAATAACAATTATAATTATTATTAAAAATTTTTGTTGGTGACTTATTATTGAAAATTTAACATGTTCTATTGGTATATAAGTTATTAAAATTATTAAATTAGTTTAAAAATTTTAATTAATTAATATTTTTAAATTTTATTTATTTTAATTATTTATTAAAATTATAATTTATCTCATAAAATTTGTGTTATATACTACCTTCTTTTATTTATCTACGCATCATGATTTTAGAAATTAACTATATTATAATATACCATTTAATTAGGATATATATAAATATATATTAGGAATAGAATTAATATTTTTTGTAAAGTGTTATTTTAAATTAATTTGTCAAAATATACTTCAAAACAAAAAGAAGATATTGAATGTAATTTTAGATTTTTATAGTTAAAATCAAATTTAAAAATAATTTTAAGTAAGTAGTCGCAAATTAAGGAGAAGAATAGTGTTACATTGTCGTCAGACTCATAACTAGAGTTGTTGTTTCTAATTTTTAATCCAGAAAGTTAGGGTGTAACCGGATTGGTTTGGGTTGGGTTTGAAAGAAATTGAGAATTGAACCGATTAAATTTGATCAATTTAAAATGGATCAAGTAAATATATTTTTGTGACTAAACCTGGACCAATCATATCAGATTGCATTAATTTGAATACCAAATTAGAATTAGATTTCTAAAATAAAAAAAGAAAGGGAAAAAAATTTTGCAACCAAGAAAAATAAGAATAAAAATAAAAAAAATAGGTGAATGATGGTTGAAGTTTGATTAAAGTTAGGTAAAAATTATATAAATTCTATATTTTTAGTTTTTAATATACAAGGTAATTAGGTCAGGTCGGGTTTCAAATGTAACATCTACCACACAGATCTTTATGCTTAAGTCATAAAATAGAGGTGGTGTGGTATTACGACCTCTAAAACAAAATATATATACATATAATAATTGAAAGAATGTAGTATACTAGGAGTCTTGAAAAATAGGTAAAGAAAAATTGTAAAATTAAAAGCGCAACGCTCAGGAAAAAAAATTACTTGCGTATGGAGAAAGCCGAGGTTCATAAACAAATATATAAAAGTAAGAGTAAAAGGTCAAGAGTAAAAAATATCAAGTTCCGAACTCAGCCTGCGAAGCTAAGGCTGGCCAGAGAATAGTCATATATATATATAACCCAAAATATGTAAAAGTGACCCTAGTTCTCCATAAACCTCTATGAGGTGCAATAGTAAAGCATATATACATAGGAAGAGTCAATACATATAGATACAACAAAATGGAACAAAATATAAAATCCCAAAAGCCCACTTCGCTACAGAGAACTCCAGACGCCTAGCGATGTGCGTCTCGACCTGCACCTGAAAAACACAAAAATCTGTATAGAATGAGAATTGGGGGTTCTCAGCATGGTAAAGGTGTTGTATGCGTAAGATATAAGGTCTCGGAAAAGCCAAAGGCAATCCTAGAACGCCGACACTCAGATTATAAAGTTTAAGAACTAAAACAGAAATCATAACTCAAGGTGGTTTTCTAAGGATTCCTAACTTAACCAAATCTTAAACCTAACTAAAATCCTTAACTCCTCCGCCTTTCCTCTGATCCTCCAACACCGGTGAAATCGCACAAACAAACAAGCATACAATGACAAACACAGGTAGAATACAAGTACTGCAAATAGCAAATATAACAATGAACATAGTAAATTCACTTAAGCATTCCCAATTAAGGCACAAACAAGCAATTCAAATAATATGCATATAATGCATGCCTGTCCTATGGCTGATGAGTCTCATCTGTCGGTTATCAAGCCAACCCGACAAGTTTGGCTGCTAAACCCTGGATTGTCCCTCAACGCGCATCCCCAAGAGTCTATGCATAGCTTTTTCTCATTCATATATATAAATCTTGCTCATTGGGGGATATCCTTCCCGGGAATTTATACGTGCCCGGTCACCCTTACGTCGTAAGGTCAACAGAGTATCGAGTCTCAACCTGTAATACTCGTATCTCAGATAACATAAGTGCATAAGCCTCATTTCATTCATATTCATTCATAATCATTCATTATAGCAATAACATTACTTATATATCATATATTTGTACTTTTATACATAGTTCATCATAACCCAGAGTAAGTGGGGTGAACCACACCCTTGCATCTATTCGGGGAGCCTCTATACTAACCAGCCTGGAGCAAGTGGGGCAAAACCATAACCCTTGCGTCTACCTAGGAGGTACGTTCTCATATGTCCAGGAGGAATAAAGGAGGGGATCCTAACCTCACACCATCTCGCTGGGCGATTTTATAGTACCAGGAGGAACAAAGAAGGGGATCCTCACCTTCTACCATCTCCTGGGGTCACACTTTCAAGAAAGAGTGCTCAGATGTAACATGTAATCCTTTCTTTAATCAATTTCATAATTTAAATAGTGTGTGTGTGCACCCTATCTCCTCATACCTAATTCATCACTTTTCAAACTTTCTTTATCTCCAAGTTGCCACCCCCTCCTAACTTCTTCTCATAAATCAATACATAACTAAAGTTTAGGGGTTACACTACAAGATTTCTACTTGTTTATGAGATTTTTTTTGTGGAGGTTTTAGAAAACCTCCATAACATATTTTATTTATGGCAAAATATAAAACTCCCATTGATTAATACTAATTTAAATTTCTGAGCCCATTTGTCCAAACAAATAATGAGTCCCTAATCTACTCAAATCAAACCCAAACCAATTTCAGTCCAAAAAAACTTGTCCAAAAAATTAAAAAAGGCAAAAGAGTGAGATCTAATGAAACCCTAGATCTACTTGCCGCATCTCTTCGCCATTGTCACCGTCAAGCTTGCCATAGTATTTGAGATCAGAGGGAGAGTAAGCTCGTCGTGCCATTCATCGTCGTTGCTGCCATTCATCTTCGTTGCTACTTTCCAATTTTTTCAACTCTTCAACTACATTAACACTTAATTTTGCCGTTTTTAATTGCAGCGCATGAATCTCACCGCAGTCAAAGATGCCGATGAAGTCATGGAGAGGTATGTCGAGGACACGCTTGCAATTCTCCATCCTCTTAGGGATTGCTACCGCACGTGCTGCGGCGGCACGCCGTCACATGAGAAGCTTAGCCTCGTGGACGTTGGAACAGGTGCTGGTCTTTCCGGAGTTGTTTTTGTCATAGCTAGACACAGGCAATAATGATGCAGACTTGACCCTCCACCAGGGAATTAATGATCAACACAGGGAAGGTACCTCCGGAGTAAAAAACCCGAAGGTAAACTCTTCAGAGGGGCGCGAGTCAGAGAAAGATGGACCATCCCATGTAACTGAACTCATGGGATTAGTCCACAGTCGCCTGGAACAATTAGAACAAGAACGGGAACGACAAAAGGAAACTGAAAAGAACCTAAAAGAGGAGATGGAACGACGAAAAGAGTTAGAGAGAAAACTCTTAAAGTTAGAATCCTCCCTCAAAGGTCACAACTCCCGCGACGAACGAGAAGAGTCGCCCTTAGGAGGGGAGGATCCTTTCAGCGAAGATATAATGAGGGTGAAAGTTCCGAGGAACTTCAAAAGCCCCGATATGGACCTCTATGACGGAACCACGGATCCAAAGCATCACTTGAGCAATTTTAAAAGTCGGATGTACCTAGCTGATGCTTCCGACGCTACGCGATGCAAAGCTTTCCCGACCACCCTATCGAAAGCAGCGATGAAGTGGTTCGATAGCCTCCCCCCGAGGTCGGTTACTAGTTTTGAAGACCTCTCAAGGAAGTTTTTGATGAGGTTCTCAATCCAGAAGGACAAAGTGAAACATGCACCGAGTTTCCTGGGAATAAAGCAGGAGGTCGGAGAATCCTTACGAGCCTATATGGAAAGGTTCAACAAAGCATGTTTAGAGATTCAAGACCTGCCCACAGAGGCAGTCATAATGGGGTTAGTCAATGGACTCAGAGAAGGCCCCTTCTCGCAATCCATATCTAAAAGACACCCCGTTTCTCTAAGTGATGTACAGGAAAAAGCTGAAAAGTACATCAATATGGAGGAAAACGCTAAGTTGAGAGACCTGAGTTGGCGCCCTGGGCTCCCTCCCTCAACGAAAGAGAGGGAAAGGGAAACCAAGAAAAAGGAAGAACTCGGTCTCGAGAGACCAAGAAAATACCACTCTTATACTCCTCTGAAAGTTTCTATAGTGGACGTATACAGAGAGATTTGTAACACTGAAAGACTGCCACCCCCTAGACCCATTAAAAATAAAAAAGGGGGGAGCCGCAGTGACTACTGCGAGTACCATAAAATATATGGTCACTCCACAAACGACTGTTACGACCTTAAAAATGTGATAGAAAAGCTGGCTAGAGAAGGTCGGCTTGATAGATATCTCATAGAAAGGTTGGACGGCCACAGGAAGAGAAAGCGAGATGATATGGATAGAAGAGACCCACCGCAACATTCTCCGGAGAGACATATCCATATGATCTCAGGAGGGTTCGCAGGAGGAGGACTCACCAAATCCTCTCGCAAAAGACATCTCAAAAGAGTCTACCAGGTCGGGGAAGAGTCATCCGACCTCCCTACCATTTCATTCACAAAAGAAGATTGGCAAGGAATAATCCCTGGACACGATGATCCAGTAGTAATAACCATGATCCTGGCGAATGCCCATCTCCACAGAACCCTAGTGGATCAAGGAAGCTCGGCGGACATCCTTTTTAAGCCCGCTTTTGACAAACTAGGGTTGGATGAGAAAGAATTAAGAGCCTACCCCGACACCCTATACGGGTTAGGGGACACGCCAATAAAACCACTGGGATTTTTGCCCCTCCACACCACTTTTGGAAGGGGGAAAAAATCAAAGACTCTGAGTATAGACTTCATAGTCATCGATGTAGGGTCAGCATATAACGCTTTAATCAGCAGAGCTACTCTAAACCGACTCGGAGCAGTGGTATCTACACCCCACTTTTGCATGAAATTTCCGACTTCAGCGGGGATAGAAACGGTAAGGGGAGATCAAAAATTGGCAAGGAAATGCTACAATGAAAGCCTAAATCTGAGAGGAAAGGGCAGAGAAGTTCACACAATAGAACCCGGAGGTGCAAGGGCCAGAGAAGAGCTGCGACCACAACCGGGAGGAAAAACGGAGGAAGTACAGATCGGCAAAGAGGAAGGAAGAAATACTCACATAGGAGCCAACCTAGGAGAAACCCTGAAACAAGGGTTGACCAAACTCCTAAGAGATAACTCCGATCTCTTCGCCGGGAAGGCCTCCGACATGCCTGGGATAGACCCCGAGCTCATGTCCCATAAGCTCTCGGTTTACCCGGGGTCTCGACCTGTACAACAAAGAAGACGCAAGCTCGGCCCAGAACGAGCCCTAGTAGTAGAAGAACAAGTACAGGCGCTCCTGGAAGCTGGCTTCATCAGAGAAGTCAAATACCCAACATGGCTAGTCAATGTAGTGCTAGTCAAAAAACAGAATGGCAAATGGAGAATGTGTGTCGACTATACCGACTTAAATAAAGCATGTCCCAAGGACCCCTATCCACTGCCAAGCATTGATACCCTAGTGGACTCCAGCTCGGGATATCAATACTTATCATTCATGGACGCCTACTCGGGATATAATCAAATCCCAATGTATGAGCCAGACCAGGAGAAGACATCATTCATCACACCCAGAGCTAATTTCTGCTACGTGGTCATGCCATTCGGATTGAAGAATGCAGGAGCCACATATCAAAGGTTGATGAATAAAGTGTTTTCTTCTCACCTAGGGAATCTAATGGAAGTATACGTCGACGATATGCTGGTAAAGACCGAGAAAGAAGTCGACCTCTTGTCCGACCTCTCATAAGTCTTTGACACCATAAGGCTGCACGGGATGAGACTAAATCCCGCAAAGTGCGCCTTCGCGGTGGAGGCAGAAAAATTTCTAGGATTTATGCTAACACAAAGAGGGATCGAAGCCAATCCCGATAAGTGTAGAGCCATCCTAGAGATGAAAAGCCCGACCTGTTTGAGGGAAGTCCAGCAGCTGAATGGCCGACTTGCAGCCCTCTCCAGATTTTTGGCAGGATCGGCACTAAAATCCCTTCCATTGTTCTCTTTATTGAGAAAGGGATGTCAGTTTGAATAGACTCCTGAATGCGAGGAGGCGTTCCAGGAGTTCAAAAAATTTTTAAGCCAACCTCCTATTCTGACCCGACCAGTATCTGAAAAAGACCTCGTCCTGTACTTATCCGTAGCGGACAAGGCTGTTTCATCAGCCCTGATAAGAGAAGATGAGGTCAGACAACATCCAGTTTATTTCATCAATAAAGTTCTACAAGGCCCTGAGCTAAGGTACCACAAACTAGAGAAGTTTGCCTACTCCTTAGTAATAGCCTCACGAAGGCTACGACCTTACTTTCAGGCTCACACAATAAGAGTCCGTACGAACAAACCCATGAAGCAAATCCTCCAAAAGATGGATGTTGCAGGGAGAATGGTTCAATGGGCAATAGAGCTCTCCGAGTTCGACTTAAGATATGAAACTCGGACATCGATCAAAGCCCAATGCCTCGCCGACTTTGTTGCAGAATACGCAGGGGATTAGGAGGAAAAACCAACTACATGGGAACTCTATGTAGATGGATCTTCCAATAAAACAGGAAGTGGCGCAGGCATAATATTGGTAGATGAAATGGCAGAAGACGGTGCTACAAAGGTGATGATATACAGCGACTCACAAGTGGTGACCTCCCAGATAAGTGGAGAGTATCAGGCAAAGGACCCGAATATGAAGAGGTACTTAGAGAAAACTCTGGAGCACCTTGGGTGCTTTGCAGAAACCGAGGTCAAACACATAACTCGAGATCTAAATAGCAGAGCGGACGCCCTATCCAAGTTAGCAAGTAACAAACCGGGAGGTAACAACAGAAGCCTGATCCAAGAAACCCTCCAGGAACCCTCAGTAGTAAAAACAGAAGATAAACAAGAAGTACTTGAGGTAGTCGGTTTAAACCTCGGATGGATGAATCCCTTGGTCGAATACATGAAATTCGACATCCTCCCTAAAGAGGAGAAAGAAGCAAAAAAGATCCGAAGGGAAGCACAACACTACACCTTGGTGAGAAATATTCTATACAGAAGGGGGATATCAACACCATTATTAAAATGTGTACCGACCTCAAGAACTGCCGAGGTGTTAGAGGAAGTCCACAGTGGAATCTGCGGAAATCATCTCGGAGCAAAGTCACTAGCCAGGAAAGTAATCCGAGCAGGATTTTACTGGCCGACCTTGCAGAAAGATGCCACATAATTTGTGAAAAAGTGCCAACCATGTCAGATGCATGCAAATTTCCACGTGGCTCCCCCAGAGGAGCTCATCAGTATCACTTCTCCATGGCTCTTTGCAAAATGGGGAATGAATTTGTTAGGTCCTTTTCCCCAAGCGCCAGGACAAGTCAGATACTTGATCGTAGGAATAGATTACTTCACAAAGTGGATAGAAGCAGAACCATTGGCCACCATCACCGCACAAAGAAGTCGGAGGTTCCTCTACAAAAATATCATCACAAGGTTTGGGATACCTCATTCCATTACTACAGATAATGGAACACAGTTCACCGACTCTACCTTTAGAGGCTTAGTAGCCAGTATGAAAATCAAGCATTAGTTCACCTCGGTGGAGCACCCGCAAGCCAATGGGCAAGCCGAAGCGGCCAACAAAGTCATACTGGCAGGGCTAAAGAAAAGGCTACAAGAAGCAAAAGGAGCCTGGGCTGAAGAACTCCTACAAGTGCTATGGGCTTACAGGACAACCCCCCAATCCGCCACTGGAGAAACACCCTTCCGACTAGTTTACGGCGTGGAAGCCATGATACCAATAGAAATCAAGGAACAAAGCCCAAGGGTAATTCTCCATGACGAGATTGGAAACATACAAGGGCACAAAGAGGAGCTCGACTTGCTCCCCGAAGTCTGAGAAGAAGCCCAGATAAGAGAAGCGGCGTTGAAGCAAAGGATGACTACAAGATACAACAAAAAAAGTCATTCGAAGAGCATTCACCCCAAGTGACTTGGTCTTGATCAGAAACGACATTGGAGTCAACAAATCAGGGGAAGGAAAGCTCACCGCAAATTGGAAGGGACCATACAAAGTCAATGAGGTCTTAGGAAAATGTTATTATAAAGTAGCCGACCTAAACGACACCGAGTTACCGAGGTCGTGGCATGCTTGTAATATGAAAAGGTACTACAGTTAAAAGCGAACTCTACTCCCTGATGTACTCTTTTCCCAAACTTCACGATTTTTTCCCAAAATCAAAGGGTTTTTCTGGAGGTGGGTTTTTAACGAGGCATCATAGTAGGGGCTAAGGGAAATAGATTGTCAAAAACCCTTAGTAGCAATAAAGTACCTTCCCCAATTAATAAAGATCTTTTGCATCTTACAAATATCTCTTGTAAATTCCTTTTCTGTTTTCTCTTTCTTTCTACGAAACACGCCGACTTAAGCTCGACAAAACGTGTAAATCCCATGAACCGATCTAGATGGTCGTCAGGATAAAACGACGAGGAACAAGTCGGCGTAAAGAGGTTATATAAGCCAATCGTAAACAACTCGGAAACAACCCGACTCATAAGTCAAAACGAAACTCCGAGTAGAGAAGCTCGAAAACACTTCGACCCGAAAGTCGGAGTGAAAAACCGAGCGGAAGAAAAACGCATCGTAAAAATAACCTAAGTCATAAGAACTCAATAAAGCAAAATTGAGTATAAGGAATAACAAAAAAGAGATTGAAAAACCTAGGAAAAAGTTTAAAGGCTGTCCTAAAGTCCTTAAACAGAAAGGCTCAGAAAAACAGACAAGCCAAAGGGAAAGGTTTTCAGAAAAAGATCAAGGGGACTTCGAAAAATCAAAATCAGAAAAGCATACATGCATAAGGTAACTTAAACCCTTATCCAAAAAAGGGTATTTATTTTGTTAACTTAAAACCCTTATTAAAAAAGGGTATTTTTAAATATTTTGTTTACGGCCTTGAAAGGCCAAAAGAAATTGTTCAACGAATACCACCTACAAACAAATATAAAGAGTTTAAAAAAGGGGAGACCCACAGGCCGGGCCCCCAAATAGCCCACAAATCATTTTTTAGGAAGAGGAGTAGACAGGTCACCATCACCGGAATCAGGAGGAGCACCACCAGGACCGCGAAGAGAGGCATCCATAGGAGATGAAGAGGAAATAGGAGGAACTGCTGAAGAACTCGGAACATCCTTTCCATGAGGAGGAGACTCAATGATCCTCTGCCCTCGAGTCTTCAACTCTGATTCAGAAACTATCACAGGGACAGGGGGATCAACTATGGCTCCGTCAATAACAACTTTGTCAGGATGTAAAGGAGAAAGATCCAAGTCGGGAGCAATAACTCTGACTTGCTCCAGGAAGATCCTCCAAGACTACTCGGCGCCATCAGCAATAGAGTCCTCCAACTCATCGTATGCCTTCCGAGAATTCAGCAGATCATTCTTCACAGACACAAGATCATTGAATAAACTTTGATAGCTGGCTGCGCTGCTTTCCTCAAATCCACCTCAATGTTGCATTGGGCTTGTAAATCCTTTCCCTTCTCCCGGAGGACATCTCTCTCCTCCTTCAGCTTGGCGACTTCCTCCTTCAACTCCCTCTCATGCTCTTGGAATGAGCGAAGCCTTCCTTCCAGCTCCTCGACCCTCGAGGTCATCCCTAAAGAGCTGAGAGGAGCCTTCTCAAAAATATCCAAGAGTTTGCTGCAAACCCCCGCCGCCTTGAGACTCTCCTCAACCAGAGTGGTAAGGTGGCTCCAAACAGACACATCATCCATGCTTATACGAGCATGGGGGTAGATGTTCTTTCGGACGAATGCAAGAGCATCCGCCTTAACCTCACCAGAAGAGCCAGACTCTAAGGTCTTGCGCTTCTTCTTCTCTGGCTCAGGGGAGGGTCGGACGACGGGGGGCGGTTGAGAGGAAGCTGAAGAAGAAATCACAATGGGCTTGGAGAGAGTTCTAACGTTCTGAGGAGGAGGAGGAGGAGAGATAACTCTGGTACCACCAGTCCTGGCGCGAGACTTTGCTTTGGCCTCCTGGACTCTCTGGTAAGATTCCTGAGCATTCGTCTTCGCCATTTCTGAAAAATAAAACAATAGCTAATGAATTAAACAAGTCGGAAAGTTCAGTTAACGAGTCAGGAATCTAACAAACAAATGAAAGCTACCTAGCTGTGCTTGGATAAAGGTCGGAGACCCTTGGAGAAACTTTTTAGTGTCCAAATATGGGGCCCTCCCCCACACTTCTCGAAGGAACCCCACAATGGCGGCCTCTACTTCATCCAGGTCATCCAGACCATATTTCTCACAAGGGGAGGCCCCCAGCCAGTATAAAGGAAAGTGAGGAGAAGAATTATCATCCAGAAAAAAGGGGTGGTGACCCTCTACAGCTTGCACTTTGAAAAAATAATTTTTAAAGTCGTGGAAGGATTCGTCAAAAAGGGTGAAGATTCTCCGACCTTGTATGGCTCGGAAGGAAACCCATTGTTGTTTATTGTTTAGCCCACTGAAGGGCTTCGTCATATGGAAAAGATGGAAAAAGATTTTCAGAGAGGTCGGGAACTCCAAAGCATGGCTAATAAATTGATAAATTTTCGAAAACCCCAAGAGTTGGGGTGAAGCTGGGTAGGGGCAACCCGACAATGTTGCAAAACAGACATCTCAAAATCTGAAAAAGGTAGAAAAACGTCCAAACGGGTGATCATGCATTCATACATAAAGAAGAAATGAGGGGCCTTTCCATTGGCCCTCCCATGGCAAACTCGGTCCTCTGGGCTTGGAATAAGCAATTCATACTTAGGCTCATCCTCATCCGAGGTACAGAGCCGGTGGTGAGTACGAAGATGGGTAATAAACTCAACATCAACTAACGGCTCCTCCCCTAGGACAGTAACATCAACCCAATCTACGGAGGCCATTTTCTTTTCTTAAAGAAGATGAGGAAACCTACAAAGGGAAAAAGAGAAGGAAAAATAAAAAACAAGGTCTCTAGAGGGGAGAAAGAGGAACCAAGCAGAAGTCTACAAACCTACTTATCTACAAAATAAAGGCATACGAAAAATATGAAAGAGGAAAAGAAACTGACCTTTATCTGAAGATGAGGGTTGCAGGAAGTAAAAGCTTTGAGACGCAGAAGTGTGGCACGAACGAATGAAGAACGAACGAAGAGAAAAATTAGAAAAATCGCAGAAAGAAAATAATGAAAGAGAGGGAAAAGTATTTATAAATACTCTAGGGGCATAATGGTAAAAACGGGGCAATCATTAATAAGAGTGCACCGTTATCAAAGCCATCAATCCCTAGGCGCATCCCTAACGGACGCGACGCTTGAATAGACGTAACTGTCAGAAACAAAAGGTCGCAAAAATCACGTCGGTTTAAAAACCCTCGTCTCCTCTAAAAAAGTCGGCTACGAACCCGAGTAAAATACTCAAACCCAAGTCTTAAAGAGATCTTGGGCTCGAGTAGGAGCACTGTTCATACCCTGACCCAATAATAAAGGCCCAGGTCCAAACGAAAGGCCTAGTCCAAAGGATTGAGCCTTGCTGAGCACTGACCTTCGTACTGAGAAGTCGGTCTTGACTACGATTTGCTCTAAAGAAGTCGGGACAGAGAATAGTTGGCAGATCAACATCAATCCAAATGAGTAACTGCCCCTAAAATCTCTCTAACCACTTCCAGGAGCCATATCTTAACCTCCCTAAGATAAAGGGACGGTTATCACCCTAAAAGGGTGGCACTACTTCAGCAGTGGTTATTGGCTCACCACTATAAATACACTGACACTCTTCAGGTATCTCTAGGCCCAATACATTCTAAACCTGCTCACACCCTTGCTAACTTAGACATCGGAGTGTCTTTGCAGGTACCACCCCCCATTCACTCACGTACACAAGTCGGAAGGAGGCTCCAGCGCACAAACCTGTTCGGAGGCTACCATCAGCAGACGATTGGGCCGGCCAATACCGTCCAGTCCATTAATCTCCGGTTACCCACCGTAACACCCTCCAAATTTTATATTTTAAAAATTTTGTTATTTAAATTATATCTCATCCACATTTTAAATTGTTAATTTTTAAAAAATCGAATAAACTGATCTAATGTGAATCACAATTCTTTGAATGGATTGAATTAATAAAATTAATTCAAATCAATACAATACAAATTGCAGTAGTTTAAATCAAATTAGATTAAATTAAAAAAATAAAAACAATTAAATATAATCCAAATCGTGAATTTATATCTGTACCACCTTTTAAATCGATTAAAATCATATTATGAATATTTTTTCTCGTATTTAGTGTAAACTAGATAAATAAAATAATAGCATAAAAAATTATAAATACTTTAAAAAATATATGAAAATATAAATATAAAATTTAATTTATTTAAATAAAAAATATCAAAAATTTATTTTTTAACATTTGTCATTATTATTTTTAATAATAAAACTTTTATGGTTAATAGAATTGTTTTAATAAAAGTAGTTTTGTTTAATTTGATTAATTTCAAAGTTGGCAAACTTATTATAAATAATATCAAATAAATATGGATAAAATTTCTAAATCACCCTGGATTTTTAAACATACTTTTGAAAAAATTCTGTCCTCAAAATATTTTAAAACAGATAAAAAGTACTCAACATTAAATATATATTTTTAAAAAATATTTTAGAA
>NC_029781.3:80767598-80824062 GCF_000817695.3 Arachis duranensis | reverse complement strand
CATTAAGAATAAAATTAAACACGTTAATACGTGATAATATTTAAATATATTTAAAAAAAATTATTTTTTATTAAAATACATTTTAAACACAAAAGACATACGTATTAAACAAATATCAATGAATATTATCGTGTCTGAAATATATATACGGACACAGCAAATAAAAAAATATTCGTATTTCATAAATTTTAAATAAAACGAATTATTTTAACATATTTGACGAATTAAAATATATTGACTTATACTCATTAAATTTCAGATAATAGATTATATATAAATCATCACTTCAAATTAAAAATAGTTAAATAAAATTTTTAAAATTTTCGTACACAACATGATATTCAAAACTCTTTTATATAAATATTAACCCTTAATATTTTTATTATTTTTTTAAAATCAACATTTTAATATTTAATAAATAATGCATAATTATACTAATTTAAAAATATCTTTATTATAATTATATAAAATTAATATTTATTAATACATTATTAAACTAACTATCAATCATAAATATTTTTAATTATTCTAATTATATTAATTAATAGAACTCTAATTCTCATTCATGTGCAATAATTTTATTAGTAAATAGTTGGTGCACACATTAAAAGTGACCTATTTAATTTTATATCACTTAGACAACAACAACAACAACAACAACAACAACAACAATAATAATAAAGGTCTAGACGGTGCATGCATTAAAATATAATGCATATTTTAAAAAAGATTAGGATATCAATAATAAATTATGATTGATATCAATATCAATAATTAATTCTTATGAATATTTTTGTACTACTAAAGACTACGTATAATATTTCTTTTGTAGAATAAAAAGACCGTGATTCATAATATTATCGTAAAATTATATTATATGGACACAATTTTAATTGTATCGAGATATGTTATCCAATTTATCCGTTAAAAATTATATTATATTACTGTAAAATTATATGTTATCCAACTAAAGGCTACCTATAGTGTTTCTTTCTTTGGATGATCTCATTGATTTTGTGTATCAAGATATGTTATCCAATTTATCCGTTAAAAATTATTTCAAAGATAAAGTAATTCTTGTACCAATTTTAGATTGTGTCACTGAGTCAACAACAAGATGATTGCAGGGTTACCTGGACAAAAAAAATTTTACTTAAGTTCTGACTCTGTGTGTGTTGAAGAGAAAAATATAGAATTTGAATTAGATGCTTTCTTACCAGAGGTTCTTTTAGAATAAATTGTTCAGGTCTACCACCACATAAGTTGATCGTGAAGGTTGGTGCTCTTGTTATGTTGCTGCGGAATATAGATCAAAATAATGATTTGTGCAATGGAACGAGAATGCAAGTAAGAAGAATGAAAAACCATGTGATAAAATGTAAGACTTTCACCGGTAATAAAGGTGGAAGTATTGTTCTTATCCCAAAGTTGAATTTAATTTCAAACAACGAATTATTACTGGTTTCAAAGAAGATAATTTTTAATTATTATATTATTTGCAATGACAATAAATAAGTCTTAAGGATAAACTCTTTTAAAAGTTGGAATATACTTTCAAAGCCAGTTTTCACCCACGGTTAATTGTATGTTGTGTTATCAAGAGTAAAGAGTAAAGATAGTCTGCGAGTATTGTTGCAAGATCACGGACACTTAGAAGATAACTGCACGATGAATATGGTATACAGAGAAGTTTTTGAAAGCTTATAATAAAAAGGTAATTTCTAAATCTCTTAATCAAATTTATTAAAATTTATTATTATCAATTAAAAAATTGATAAATTCTAGGTACTAATGGGTAATACATTCTTATTTTATATTTATAATTTGAGAATATTAAAATTATCATAAAATTTTGTATTATTTTTTCTCTTAATAAATTATTTTAAAATTACGTTAATTATATAATTTTGTATACTAATATTAATATAATGTTTTAAATATATATTTTGTAGGCATCAAAAAAGAGTGTTACATTATTTTTTAGTAAATTTAAATTATTTATTATTTATTAGAAAATTTTATGCATTAAAATTTTCTAATAATTTATTATTTATTTTAAGCTGATTTTGATATATATGTTCTTACTTCATAGTAAAATAACATATAAAAATTTGTTAGTGAATTTAAATATTACTAGATTATTTATGATTACATTAAGTATATATGTCTGATTTAATAAAAAATATTAATAAAACAGATTAATAACTATTTTAAAGTTGATATACTTAACATTAAATTAAAAAAATAAATATATAACATTTTTTTATTAATCAAATTATTATAATTCAAATTATATTAAACAAAATAATTTAAAATTATAATTTCAATTTCATACGTACATAACACGGTTATTACATTTGTTTAATAATAAAATTCATAAATATCTGAATAATTATGTTGTCACATATGCTTCAAATCTTACTATATATTATTTTATTCATTCGTAAAAGATTTTTAATGTGCACAAAATAGTTATTTATCAAACTAATATGAGTAAACATCTTATGGAAGAAATTATTATATACATAAATAATTTGTAATATACACATTAATGTCCAATTGCATAGAGAAAATTATAATAAAAATAAGTTTCAAATATATACATCATAATAAAGGAAACAATTTGGGTGAGGCAAGGTACGATTCTGACACTTTAGTCCTCCTGTAACATTTTTATTATTAAAATGTCATGCTTTTAACCGTACTATTCTGATAATAAAAAGTATTACGACGATTTCAAATATTTAATAATAAAATATAAGTATTTGATTCGAAACTGTATAACTATTTTTTCTAAAAATCGGGAAAATTACTATATCTTTAAAACAAACAAGCATATACATATATACAAATGTTCTTACATAAGTAGCTTATAAATATAATATGCATACAACACATATAATTCCTATCCCTCTTACAAAATATAATATTTATGGCGAGGGATTAATAAATAAAAAACTAAAACAACAACATTGAATAAGCAACACGCAATAAAATTCTTCATAAGCCTCGTCATCCGTCTCCTGAAAAGATAAAGTTGTAGGGGTTAGAACCTAACTACAAAGTCTCACCACGGAGCTTCAAAATTGTCATAAGAAGATATTTAAGGAGAAATCTATTTTCAAACTCAGTGATTATCGATATCTTATGAATCTTTTAAAAACTGATGGTTTAACCACTCAAAAATTCAAACCCTTTTTAAAAGAAATCAGCTAAGTATCCAGATATCCAAAACTCACTTTTCTTATAAAAGAATCTTAAAAGTTCCCTAATAGTATAAATGATCAACCTGTTCCAAACATAGGTTCATTAAGCCTATGCTGAACCAGTTTGATATTTCATACTTTACTAAACCTCAATAAAAAATCAATCACGCAATCAACCAACACTATCATCATTTCAGCACCAAAACTCAATATGAAAAGTACCACACCAGAACAAATACAGGCAAAACAGACAAAAAAAGTACAGGTATAGATAGCAGTTATAGCAAGTAGCTCAGATAGCAGTTAAAGACAGTTAAGCAGTTAGGCAAACAAAAATAAATTCAAACCCAAACAAAGCATGCAAATGCTTATGATGCATGTCTGTCCTATGGCTAATGAGCTCATTTGTCGGTTATATAGCTAACCCGACATATCTGGTAGCTAACCCGGGCATCGTCCTCTTGAAAATTGGTGAGCGATAAAATACCACGATCCTCACCTGATGAGCGGTAAACCACTTCGATCCCCACCTTCTGCGGGTGGTAAACCACCTCGATCCCCACAGACATTTTCAATTGGAAAACAACGTAACACACATGTGGACGGTAAATAACCACGATCCACACAATAATTTCATACCAAATCTGGTGGGCGGTAAGCCGGTAAATAACCACGATCCCCATAAAATAATTTTCTTTAAAACCTGGTGGGCGGTAAATAATCATGATCCCCATCATCTGCAGGCGGTACACCACCACGATTCCTAAAAATATTTTAAATTTCAAATGCTTTCTATTTATCAAACATGTTTTATCTTGCTTTAACAATCATAATCAAGTTACTCAAGATATAATACTTTCCGTAATAAATCAAACTCAAGCATAATTCATTATTTTATTAACCAATTCAAAATAAACTAATATAATTCTTAAATCCTCAATTTTCTAAATAACATTTCAAACAAAGTCTCAAATTTTATAGAAATTTCGTCAGCATCTCCTTTAAAATTTATACTCTTCCACCTTTTTTAGGTCCATACAAACATTTCTCAAACCCTTTTCAACCATTTTTGAATCTCAATCATTTTTCAAGATTCAACCAATTCTAATATCAAATTGTTTTCAGATCGAACTAATTTAAGCTCCAATATTAAATCATTCAAAAAAATCAAACTAATTCAAAATCAAACCGCTTTCAAAATCGATCCATTTTCATATCTCAAATCATTTCCAAAGCCGATTCATTTACATTATCAAATTAACTCCAAAACCAAGAAAAATAATTTTTCATAATAATCAATTAAAAAACTTTACAAACCAATTTCTTATCAACAATTGCACACCGTTCAAGCAATCAGTAATTCAATTCAACAAACAATCACATCCACAAGACAAACATAATCACAGAAATATATTTTACACATCAATATCTATTTATAACAACTCTGAAACATAAAATAAATTTTAAGAAAAATCCTACTTCGATTGTCAAAACTCAAAAACTCTAAAACACGTCATAAACTCGTTTCTCCCGGCCCGCAACGGCGGCAGCCGCAACCTTAGCTCCAAACCACTTTCTCAGCAACCACAATAACTCTAATCGCAACATATAATAACCAAAACTCAATCTTATAGAAATTAACACCACAAAACCTCAACGTAAGATAACAGAACAGCGACTAAAAGACTTTTTGGAATGAAAAGCTTACCACAACTAAGAAGAATTTGAGCCAAGTAGCGGCAGAGCGGCTCAATGGCAGAAAAATAGTGACAAAGCACAGATCCTTTAACGGCAGCGGCACGAAGCACAGCTTCTCCTCTCTGAGCTTGACGGCGACACGTGAAGCAGCAGCAAGCTTGGATGATGGCAGCATGGGCCCTCCTCAACTCCATCGCGTTTGGCTCGCTCACTCTCTTTCTTGTTTGGCGGTGACGGTCCTCCACGGTAACGGCAAGCTCCAGGGCATGGCGCGGTGCAGTGGCGAGCTGGACGACGTCGGCGGCTTTGGCAGCGACAGTCTCTCTCCTCCACCGGTTTTACACCCTACCACAAAGGATCTTATGCTTAAGTCATAAGACAGAGGTGGTGAGGTATTACGACCTCTAAAAATAAAATTATATAATATAATATAGGTGAACAATTGCTTTATCTAGGAGCCTTTGAAAGAAAGTTAAAAACAAAAGCGTTAAACCGAAAAGCGCAACATTCACGAATATGATAACGTGAATCAGATAGGATAAGAGTAAAACAATATATATATATATATATATAGACACACACACACACAAGAGGTGACTTCCAAGGATACAGATAACAAAGCTTTTGACTCGGTTAGTGAAGTTAAAACCGATCAAATCATATATATACATACATAGATACAAGGATAACCCAAAATACCCAAAAGACTATTTACAAAACCTGTTTCTGTAAGTCAACCTCTTGGAGGGACAAAACATAATATATACATAGTGGAGAGATAAGTGTACCCATATATACAACATAACCAAAACATAAACCCAAAACACAAGAATCCTTCGTTGACAGATGCTCCCAGAATGCCTCAGCAAGGTGCCGCTTGACCTGCATCTGAAAACCACAAAATATGTATGGTGTGAGAACCAGAGGTTCTCAACATGGTAACAGCGCACACGTAACTAACATATAATGTTCCAGAAAAGCCAAAGGCGATCCTATAACTTTCGATAACAGATTCAAATTTAAAACTATTCTATACAACCATAACTAAGCCATAAATAAAGTGGGGTAGCTAAGGGTTCAAATTATAACTCAACCTAACTTGATCCTTTAGCTTCTCACCTTCCTCCGTTCTTTCACAACTCCATAGCACAGACAACCAAAATACAGACAAAGCAAGCACAAGTAGAATACAATTACAGTAGGTAGCAAATTTAGCAAGTAGGCATAATAATCGCATAGGCAAACCCAATTAATGCAGAATCAAACAAGACACATAAATACATATGATGCATGCCTGTCCTATGGCTGATGATATCATCTGTTGGTTATATAGCCAACCTGATACATCTTAGTAGCTAATCATGGACAGAAACACCCATTGTGGAGAAGTGAGTTTAAGCTACAACCCTCTTGCTACTACCTGCTTAAGCCAAAGCGAGTGGAAGAACCACTACTACTGCTACTACCCAGGCAGGTGTTTAAAAGCTCAACCTGGAGCAAGTGGAATAATCCACTACTGCTGCTAATACCCAGGTGTCACAATCATTGACCTGGAGCAAGTGGGATGAACCACAATCCTTACTACTACCCAGGCATTTCAAACATATATTCATTCAATCTAAATCAATCATCATCATGATCAAATCTTAAGCATTGGCGTGGAGCAAGTGGGGCGAACCCCAATCCTTGCTACTACCCAAGTATCTCAACCATACATTTATTCATTCATCATATCATTAAACATCATGAATTTAACCACCGCTCATAGCATATATAACATTACAGCACTTCCTCATTCGTCCTCATTTACTTTACCCCTTTCTTCATCAACAAGTTATCTTTCTCACCCCTAATCATACTTTACTACTAAAAAATCCAACTATCAAGCTTTAAACAAGTGTTAAAAGGGTTTTGAAAGCTAGAGGAATGGTTTAAAAACACAAAATTCACTTTGCTGAAAACAGGGGTCCCGCATACGTACGCGTACGCGTGGGTGTGTATTTTTCCTTGCTCACGTACGCGAGATGTGTAAGACTCCAGATTTTTGAAATTAAATAATAAGTTATTTTACATTTATTCTATTTAATCAAAATTATATTTTCGGAGATTTTTACATATAAATCAAGTAATTTCTTAATTATAATTTGAAGTTCTAGTAATTAAGAAATAATAGAAATTTTATATACTATATTTTGAATATTTAGTTTTGAACCTTATCTTATAAATAAAGAAAAATTTATTTATTTATCTATTATTTTAAATTAGAAGTATTTAATTAAAAATAATTTGTAATTTGAAGAATAAATAGTATTCTTAAAATTAATTTTATTGATTAAGTTTGGTTTTCAATTCATATTCTATTCTAATCCCTAAATTCCCAATTCCTAATTTCACCAGCTCTAATCATATTACCCAATTCACCTACATGTATGCCTTCTTCCACCATTTGTTTATTCTTCAATGAACCACGTTTACCCTTCCTCAACGCCACTCACCCACCCACTGCCAACCCATCCCAGATATACACACAACACAACCAAAAGTCCAAAACAAAAACACACACATATTCACGCAGAAGGAAATGAAAGAAAAGGAGAAAGAGCTCCGAGGGAGGGAAGGATCCGCGGGGAAGAAGGAAAGGAAAGGGGAAAAACTGTGTCGGCGCCTTGCCTTTGTCACCGTTGGAGTTTCGCCGCCGCCATTGCTGAGCTCACCGTTACCCCACCGCGTCTCCCTGGTTGCCAAAGCTGTTACGCGAGAAAGAGATGAGAAGCTCTTTGCACCTCTATGCTTCTACCGCCGTCAATCCATCACCGTCACCATGCCGTGACCCCATCACCACCACCGAAGGCTCCAACGCCACCGCTGCTACCACAGTCCCTATCATCTATTGCATGCGCGAGAGGAGAGGGAGGCTCTTACGCGAAGGGTAGCACTGCCATGCCTTCACATCGCCAAACCGCCACTGCCATTGCTAGGGTTTGGATCTGTCAGGTCCTGCCATCACTAAGGGTTCCATTCCGGTCAAATCTTCCATCGTCGCCTCAGCCCATCACTTTCACCGTGGAATCGTGAACTGAGGAGGAGGACGCTTCTTGCCGTGCACCATCGTCCCGGGAGCCAAGTCATCGTCACCATCGCATCTGTGTTGTTGCTCTACCACTGCTAGAGTTAGCCATTGTTGGAACTGCCATGGACGATTCTGATGCTGCTACACTGGCCCCGAGCTACTGTGCTACTTTTGGAGGAAGAGGACTCATCGAAAAAACATCATTGGGGCTTCTGCTCGGTTGATGCTGTTGCTGCTTGTCTTGAGTTTGTTGTTAATGTGACATTGAGGTAGAGGATATTTTATTAAATTAAATATTTTAAACTTTGAATGCCTAAGAAGTTTACTGAATTATTGCAAATATATGAATGCTTGATTTGTGATGGATTTTGGATGCGGAGTAGATGTGTGACTGGTTGTGTCTCTTGGTGGTTTTATGTGGTTTGAGATCTTTGTTAAAAGAACGTGTATGTTGGTGTAAAAGTTTACTGAAAATGTATTGGGTGTTTGTAACTGAGGAAGCATGTTTGTTCCTCGTTTGAAATATGTTTGAATGATGACTTTGAAGATGCTAGGTAATGCTAATTTTGGTTTTTAAGATTGATTTTGAGTTAAGATCGTGACTGTGACTAAATTGCTGGAAATTCTGATTCTAATTTATTATGTTAGATGGTGGTTATTGAACTGTTTGTTTGATTAGGTTGTGATTGTTGTTAATTGAATATGCTAGTTTGATTGGGTATTGTTGTATTGAATGTTAAAGTGAACCGTTGGTTACTAAACTGAAATAAAGTAGGTTGATTATTGAAAAAATGAGGGAGCCTAGAAGGGTGTTGAAGTCTAATTTTTAAGAGAATGTTTCGTCCAAATTTTTGTAAAAGTATACAAAAAAGTGATTTTATTTTGAAAACCTTATTTAAATATGTATTTACATTAAGAAGCGAACTTTGTATTAAAAATCTGATTTACAAGCTTATTTTGAGAAATGATTTCGAAATTGAACCTGGTTAACTTTTAGATTTGTAAAATGATTTGGCATTGGATTTGGAATGTCTGATGTATCAAGGATGATCTTTGAGAATAAAATTTGGGACTTTATTTGAAATTCTATTTTAAAAGATTTGGTTTTGGAAAGTAAAATTATTTGAGACTTATTTAGTTGGAAAAAGATTTATTCTATTTTAAATTTGATTTATTAAGAAAAGTATAATGTTTTAAATTCTATCTTTTGGAAAAGGAATCTCTACCACAGGAGAACAGAGAACAAAGATTAAAAGAATGTATTAACTAAAAAAGTCTCTGCCACAGGAGAACAGAGGCCAAGGATAAAGAAAAAGCTTAAAAGGTTGTCTGCCACAGGAGAGCAGATGAGACTTTGTTTGGGCCTTAGTGCCAAATGTATAGTGGGGATGCCAGCACATTGAGAACTGTTTTCCAGATTAAAGCACATTAAAAGTCACACTGTATGCGGCTTAGTCGTAAGACTTATAAGCACAAAGTATGCATCTGTAAAGCCATATCAGGGAGTCGTGCCCAGGTAATGTCGTGAGCGGGTATGCAATTGACACATGAGCTCATGGCCTGTGTTAGGAATAGACATACATCATGTTATTTGTACATTTACATTTGATTGTATTTGCTTATCTAGTTTCTCTGTGATTGTGCTATTTGTCTTATTGTAATTTGTTTGTGTGTTGATTTGTTTCTTGTACTATTAGTTGGTATATTGGGGTTACTGAGAATTGAGGTTGTGATTTGAGATTTATTTATGTTCAAAAATTTAAAAAAGGTAATTAATTATATAAAGTAAAAGTAAAAAGTATTTTCAAAAGTTTAATAAAATGGTTTTACTGAGTAAGTTAATTATTTGCTTTAAATTCATTACTTTTACAGCATTTCCATTACCTATTGAGAACGTGTGGATTGTTCTCACCCCAAAACCTTCCACCCTTTCAATGACAGGTTCGAAGATTCAGTATGAAGTTGCGGACAATTAGTAAATTTACTTGTGATACCTGTTGTTTTTATAGAGTTTTCTCGCCCTTGTTTCTTTAGATATTATTTTATACAGAGGGATAAGAATTGTATCTGAATCTCATTTAAATTCTTTTGTATAATATTTATTATTATTAATAATTATGTAATTATTATAGCTTGTGTTCTTTGATGTATGATTTTGATTAATGAGAAATAAAATTTTTCGGCATTTTCTTAAAAATTTCTAGCAGTTGAAAACTCCTCATTGATAAAAAGCTTGGAATTGTAGCTTGTATTGAAAACACCCATGACTCCTACAAAAAGACATAACAAATTAAAAAAATACCGGAAGCATATTATGACACTTAGCATGCATTCAAACACCGCATAAAATAAACAAACCATTAAAAAGATTTTATCTTATCCATTTGGAGAATAACTACATAGGTAAGACACGAGTGTTCCTCCAGATATTTGAGCAAGTCAAGAGCAAAAGACTGCCATAACGTAACCCTTAATTTCTGTCTACCCCTATAAAAAATAGCAATACTTGTAGATTAAAGAGAGGCTCAAAATTCCAAATAAGATTTAAAATAAAAGCCGCTATAAAAAAATATTAAGCATTACTCAAGGCCATCAAGTTCTATGGTGATATAACTTGACGGCTTCTCGTCCCTTGTGAACTCGACCAAGTTACCCTTAGAGGCAAGCTGACCTATCACATCTGTAAAATAGTGATAATTTTAAATGTAGATGGACCCGATGCCACTTCGGACAAATACTTTAGATGAATTTAAAAACAAACAAACTAAACACGTCATAAACTAAATAATTAACTGAAAGTACACATGTATAACCCAAAAATTCACTTCCATCCAATATGGAAAAAGAAGGTTCAAAAGAAGTACAATCAAAGGCATTCTCACAAAAAATACAAAATACAAACATTTATTCAATACCAATTTAACAATAAAAAATACTTAGAAAACACGAAAAATTTACATGTGAAAAAACTAATTCAATCATAAGCAACTACACACGCACATGGATAAATTTATGTTAAATTTATTACAATAACTCGTCTTGGATAATAATATGGGATAATACCTTGTAGTAAATAAATTAGTTTACAACGACCCAAATTGATACTCTAAAAATTGCAAATAATTAAATATGGACATTAAAAGAAATTATCGTTGACTGTGTGATACTCTTATTGAAAAAAGTTAACTTAAAAAATATATTGAACTAATAACATTGGTGTTAATCAATTATTTCTCACTTTTTTTTTACCAATGATACTTTTAAAGGAACCAATTCTTTACTTGTTATATATAAAATTTGCTTTTAGATATGTTAAAATAAAATGCATAAGAATAGAAAACAAAGTCATTATCGAATTGAAGAAAAGTTTTACTAAATAATACATTTTTTGGTACTATACCTATAACAAAAATGATGCATCAGCCAATTCAAATAACATACATTAAATATAGACATATTATGTAATACAATTAGATCGATAAATTATTTTGCTTAAAAAAATTAGCTTTCAAGGAATTAAACATCACATGCATTATAGATTACTCTAACAAAGTACTTACCAACTAAATAACCATCTTCCTTAGACTTTGGATGAAATTTTTTTTGAATGGAACAAAATTGAATCCATTCAACGGAATTGAAGAATCTTGTATCGGACGTACAACCGTGTCCCTCTTAAAGTGGATTCTAACTTTGTATCTGGTAGGCTTGAATTTGATGGTATTCAAAGCATCTACAAAATTAGTGGCTATGTACACATTGCCCTCAGCGAGTAGACTCTCGAAGATAAGAACAATATGCCTTTAATAGAGCATTGAATTGTCTCCCCCTGAATGCATTAGTTTTTTAAGGTCATAGATAACTGAGGTTTATTGCTCAATCATTACCAAAGAAAATCTCAAATGCAAAGAGAAGATTTTACCTCTTTATCAAGGACAACCATCTCAATAGGTGCCTTCATCCCAGAATTTGCAAAGTGAGAAATGGTCCAAAATCTAATAACACGTACTATGAGTTTCCACACCTTATGCTCTGGACCAGCATTTATACGCTTGATGAGATCATACCTAAAAATCAAGGTCCTCAGATTTAGCAAAAGATAAAAAAATATATTATGAAATTTACCATATAGAACATGAACTCACCTAGGTGCCATTGCTACCCACCATAATAAAATTACAAAAATACTATGAATATTAGTATAGATAAAGAGTAAATATGGTGATCATCTATAGTATATTTATAGAGAGCCACAATATTATTCAGCCCCACTATTGTCAAGAATTGCAAAAATGCTGATGTATCTATCAAAATTCATCTAAAAAAAAGGAAAGTTTTTGCAACATTTAGGATTAAAGAATCTGAATTAAGTCAATAACATAATTTTCAATAAAGAAACGTTTGAAAATAAAACACTCATTTTATAACATAAATATTGGTAAATCAAAATGTACAGAGTAAAAAGGGTATGAAAATAAGATCTGAATCCATGTCTTCTTTGCAGCAGTTCACATTCATCAGTCACACGATTGGAAGCGTCCCCGTGCGATGGCGATCTGAACGATGACAGCATCAGTAAAGGGCTATTCTCTTCGGTCTGCTATCTACCTCCTCTGGTCACATTAACATTTCCAATCATTCTCGACCTCCTCGCCGGCACAACCCTGTCATCATCCCGTTGCCGTAGGAACGGCCAGTCTTCTCGTCTTCAAAGCTTTATGTCGTCGTTTTGAAGTTGCTAGTCCGAAGAGGCCGTACTCCATTGCTAGCGTTCTTGCTGGGAGAGAAGATAGATAAGGGGACTTTGGGTTGGCGAGTTTGAATGTGAACATGGGATACGGGTAAGTTTAATTTGGATTAGCATATTATCAATACTATATAATAACAAAACAAAAAAATGCACCGTGCATGCATAATATTATCAATACTATATAAACCACCTTTGTATTCATTTTTTCGTGCATATATAATATTTAATTTAATTATCACATTAACACATATATAATATTTTGTTAATACACATATAATATAAAGTGATTTACAAATTATTTTATTGAATATTATAATATAAAGTGATTTATAAATTATTGTTAATTCATATATAATATATAATTAAATTTAATGAATTCAATTAGAATAAACAACAAATTATTTATTTTATTTTAGACTTTATAAATGAATAAACCAATTAACTATTATAATGAATTACAATTAATGTAGTATAATTAATTAAGTAATATAGATTATAATAAATTACATTGATATTTAAATATCTAATCAAATTAATTAATTGATATAATTAAATCATTGTAATAAATTGTATTGAATGAGTTAAAATAATTAAATCGAAAATACTTTTCGGAGCACGCTATGTCAGCTCTATCATTAAGTTTAAAAACCCAAACAACACAATGAAATTTGCCGATATGGATTGCGTGGCAAGGTTGAGAAACCCTTTTTCCTTTTTTGTCCTAAGCTCGCCATATATTTCTATTTGCTAAAATAAGATTGATATCTTAAAAAAAATGGAGCCATTGACATAGGAAAAGAATCCTCATCGTATCAGATGGAAAGAACTAAAATTAGAATGAAAGGAATTAAATGATTTTATTTTTTTATGTTGTATAATTTAATTGAAAGAGCAATAACTTATACTGCTCCATGAATTTTTCTATAATCTTATCAAGCATTAATAAAATTTTACCATCGTTGATTTAAAAAAAAAAAAAACCTAAAATGAAGGTGAAAAAATAAAGAGTATAGAAGTACTAATTGAAATTAGATGATAGAAGTATTGATTGAAATTTAATAATTTGCTTCATTTTTTTTGTTTATTTTTTTGTTCACTATCGTTATAGATATTTTCATCCAATATAATAACACTAATAAAATATTTCAAATGAAACCCAAAGAAAATAAACATACATTATAAAAATAAAAAATATTTAAAATTTATGAAAAAATATGTTATACACCAAATAAAATAATAACAATTAATTCATTCATAACTATGAATTAAATTAACATATAATTTATTTTACTCCTGATTTTGTTTTCTAAGAGGCAAAAATTCTCTATTTTAAAATATTCAATCAATCAACAATAAACAACGTATAAAATAGTATTATATGTATATATGCTAATATTATCCATAATTATAGACTCATATTAAAGCTATGTTTCACTTGTATCAAAATAAAAAGGAAATACTGCTAGTGTCATTAGCATGCCCAAAAAATATAAATAAATTAAATAAATCAAAACAACAAAATTTTAATTTAAAATATTTCAAAATCTAAACAATATTCATTCGCTCAATAGATAATAGACATAGCGAAGACTTCACCAAACTTTTAAAATATGCTCCTTTGTCTCCATTAGTTGAACAACCTCATGTTTCACAACAGCTCTATAATGGTAACAACTTTCACAAAATATCAGTGCTTCTTTTTAATAGAAAGAGCATTAGACATGTTAAACTCATCCAACAGGCTCTTCAAACAAAAAAAAGTATAGTTAAAATTTTAACCAAAAATAAAATCTGAAATATAAAGGAGGCCAAATATATGTAAAGACCAAATTAATGGATACCTTGACAATAGGTCTTTTAGTAGCAAACTAATTTTTCACAATTGGATCAGGTAACTCATCACAAACAGAACATCCATCTTCACTTTGAGGCTACAAGGAAGAAAAAATAAAAAACAATTCATAATGGAAAAAATAAGCCTTAATATACACAGTCTAAAATCAACAACAATAAACAAAAAAATCATACTCGAACAGGGTTAACAGGCAATTGAATACTCTTGAACTTGTTAACAATCCATTCGTTAGAACAAAAATCTGTTACTTTAAAATTAACCTCTACGTTTAGGTTGTCTTTATTATTGGACTACACTTTGATTATAATTCCCTTCCTCAATAATTGTGCAAAATCCGGAGATTGATCAATCTTCCCACCTTTCTATGGTTGCATGAAAAAAGAAATTAACCCATGGAAAGAGAATAACACAAAAATAATACACGCAAACGCATTAGAAAAATAAAACAATAATACCCATAGTTTGAAACCAGTTATAGATCTCCAAACACGACTTCTTTAACATTGCACGCAGTGACAAATTCAAAAAATTTTGATAGTGGGGGCAAAATATATATAATATGATAATAATTTTTATAATAAAAATATTATGTTTACATAAAAAGTTAGTTATCAAATTATCTACTATAAATTTGTGTACAAATACATATATTATTTAACTTTTTTTTAATGTGTATTTTGTATTTCAAAATTTGTATTTTAAGATTTATTCTGTACAAGTGATTATTTTATGTATACGTAGCATAATTGTTATTATAATTATATTTTGTTATTGTAAAATATGATTAGGTTTCAAAATATCTAATTACAAATTAAAATACTAAAATAGTAATTTAAATAATAATATATAATTTAAAATTTAATTTTTTATATTTCATATTTTAAAACCTTGACAATATAATCAAAATGTCTTTTTTTTATATGTCGTTAAACAATCATTTAAAAATCAACTTTCAAAGAATTAGCTCTTGATGATATTCATAATTGAAAAAGTTCATTCAATTAGTGTAGTTATTATGAAAAAAACTAAAGCTAATTTTAAAAGAAGAAACACAAATGGATAGATAATATTCTTTTGAGTCAATTTCTAAGAAAGAACACCAATCTTATTTAAATTTAAAAATTGATCATTATAATGGACATCTAATATGAAGTTCTCAATTTGGCTATTAAGTGTTGAAAATTGAATAAAAAATTATTATGGGGTCAAATTTAATAATTTAGTGGGGAACAAATAAATATTATTATTATATACTACTTAATAAAATTTCAAATTGTAGTGGGGATGCTTTTCCCCACACCCTGAGGAATAGATCCGTCCCTAATTGCACGTCCCTCACGATCATGCAACACAAATGTTGCTGAACCAGAATGATCAACCACTCTCATCTTGATTTGATACATTGTGCATAATTCCATAGAAAGGCATACAAAGAGACATTAAAAACTATCCATGTTTAAAAATAAGAACGAAATAAAAAATAGAAAGTTAAATGTACTTCGGAATTGCCACATCAACGCACCCACAATCCCTACAATATGAAGCAGCTTCGATGATCATAATAGCTTTTCCACACTTGCAAGCTGGAATCCACCAGTCACCATGGTCAATCACTTCTAAACCAGTAGCCAAGACACAATAAATGGCTAAATGCCGCCCTACGTGCACACAACAAATTAATAAAAAAGATATAGATAACTGATATCCTTGAATAAGTGGATCCACTATATCTATCAAACCAATTACCTCTTTGGATAATTTCAATTGCTCTATCGATCTCTTCCTTTCGAGAATTAAGAAATCATCACCATCAAAATGGATCACAGGACCAACAGGGGGTACACCAGATTTTACTGGGCCTTGAGTGTCCCTCTACCTCGCTAAAATGGTAGAATAAAAACTTATCAATAATACATCATAAGAATCGCACTATCCAGTAGTTTCTACTTTGACCTTGAATAGAAACTCCTTATCAAGGAAAAACTCCTTAAAATCAGTTGCTTCCCCATTTTCCTACACAAAAAATTGTGCATTTTTATCATGTTAAATAAACAAACATTTTGATTGACAATCATAACGTGATCAACAAAATGGTTTCAACAACAGAAACTACATGCATTCAACTTTTTCACCATCTCAGTATAAGTCCGTCCGAATAGAGCTGCAACCTCCTTATCAAACACACAAAAGTTGTTGTAACAGTACCATCAAAAACCAACAAATCTAACTTATACCTACTTTTTTTATGCAACAACATCAGTTAGCACTTGACCTGTCACTCTTTAGTTACAATAAAATCATAAAAAATATTATTCAACATAATTTAAATGCTTAAACACAATTTTATTTAGGCTTATCAGTTTTCTAGATTTCAGCCTAGCAGAGTAGACTTTGGTATAAAATTGTTGTAGGTATATGAATTTTTTCTATGCACTCTATCTCATTTTGTGAATTTTTTTTGTGGCTAGACAATATTTTCATCGATCAAAGCAGCTTTTTTTTGGGATGAAAGGATTTAGGATCTCAACTTTCTAAATGGTCCCAAGTTGTATGAGGCAAATTGGTTAGACTTGGTAAAAGGTGCATTTATTGCAAATGTTCAGTGTGATGATGGTGTTCAATGATAAAAGATTGTTTTGCTGAGTATTTAAAGAAAAAGAATGCCAAAGAACAATAAAACCGAAATGGATGCATTATAAGTTTACATCCCTTAAAGATATAATTTATTGGTCGAAAAAACTCACCTCGCACGGAAATAAAAGAACTTCGTATACAAATAAAATTGAACCTCATTCCATTACAATTCATTGGTCTAATTTGTGTATAAAACTACATACCATACAAGTTTCAAAAGAGGTCACACAAGATTCATAACTACATACAAAACATAAAATAGCCAATTTTTTTAACTTAATAAATTGTTCTCTTATTGAATATTAATTGTTGGTATTAAGCTATATATTGTTAAAAAGAGACATAATCAGTTACATAACTACATTGCTTTTTAATAGAAATATTACACAAATAAGTCCAATTAGAGTCGTACCTGTCAACCACATTATTCACGTCCTTATTACAGCCATCGCAAAAGTATGTATCCAAATTAGCTTCTGCCTTCACACTACAAACACAGGATTTATGCCACTAACTTGGAACGGGTTCAACATCAAGAACAGTGGCCAGAACAACATAGAATTCAACCTACACAGGAATAGTTTGAAAGTCAAAAAGTAAATAATGGGCTAAATGTAACATCCTCATTTTCATAACGTTACGCTTCCGGCTGCGCGACTTTGATAGCTTGGATATTACGACGACTCTAAATATATTTAATACTAAAATAGGAGCCTGTTTAAAACTTAAACCATATTTTTTTTCAAAGCTTACATCCATACATTACAAATTATAATACTCACAAAGAATACATATATAATATATATATATATATATACATATTATTAATTTCACAAGCATTACATAATTAGAATCATATCCCTGTTATCAAACTTGTAAAGATAAAGGCGAGAGAAAAAGTAACTAATACAACACAAACATCGTTTAAAACAGAAATGGAAATAAATAAGCTCTTTCGAACTTCACACCCATAACCTGAAAAAGAAAAGACCTGTAGGGAAGTGAGAACATCGTCTTCGCAGATTCTCAGTAGGGAAGGAAATATAATCAAAGTAAAGAAATACTTGCAAATACAATTAATTTAGTTATAAAAGCAATTTATCCATGAAATTTACCTTTTGGAAAAAACTTGGTATAAAAACTTAATTTGACAAGTCATAAAGGAATTTCTTTAGTTTACAAATCAGTAAGGTGAATAGTTTAAAGAAATGAAAAAGATCAAAGTTGTGCCTAAAGTCTTTCTATCCCTCAATTTACTTTGCTCTTTCTTATCCAACTAGTACATAAGTTAAAATAATAAGACAACACCTAGTTCGTTCTACCCCAACCTTCATTACCTCATACTAGAAACCACCCTCATCACGCCTCCACCCAAAAAGGTCTCTCAGAATAACTTACATATACAGGACAAACAAAGAAATCACATGTAGGATTCAGGTACAGCAAGTAAAACCAATAGCAGATAATATGGCTAGGCAGTTAGGCAAACCAAAAACAACGCACACTCAATCAAAACATACAAATGCATATGATGTATGCCTGTCCTATGGCTGATGAGTCTCATTTGTCGGTTATCAAGGCAACCCGACAAGTCTAGTTTGCTAAGCCATTGGACTGTCCTCCGACGCGTATCCCCATGAGTCTATGCATAGCGTTTTCTCATATATATATCAAATCACTCAATGGGGGTACCATTCCTGGGAATTTATAAGTGTCCGGTCACCCTTACGTCGCAGGATCAACAGAGTATCGAGTCTCAACTTGGAACACGTCGTGGCAAGCCACGGCTTTTTACCCAGGAAAACTTGTATCTCAGATAATTCAAATAAATAAGCCATATGAATAGGGCAATCATAATTCATCAACATCCGCATCATTCTTCATTATGTCTCATTTATCACAAATCTTGTCATCAATAACATAACCACTGTCATCAATCACAATCATCACCTCACAACACTATAATTAACCAAAATTATCACCATACCTCAATCATACTTAATCATTATCCTCCCTCAACCTCAAAATTATCATTAGACCTCAACCAAAACCAATTGTCACTAAATCACATCTCAATTTTAAGTATAATATCCAAATAACTCACTAAACTTACCTCCAAATCAATACCACATAGTTTTCATCATATTCCTTAAAATAACCTTCTTCCTCTTAACTCTTATGTTCAATTTTATTAAAAACCTTAAACTTAGTTTCTTATTCCCGAACGCTTGAATTTATACTTAATTTACTGTTTTTAAGTCTTTAGTTAATTAATCAAATCTCTTTTCGTTATTAAAAAGCAAGTAAGTTTAAAACTACAAGGTTAATAAAATCATAAGAATCCGATTATGTTTAATAATCTTTAAAAGCATTCAAAATATACTTCTTTTATTAAAGTTACTTAAATCAAAATCACAACCAAAACTTCTTCAAATTCTTAGAAAAATTTCGACAGCACCTCCCCTAAAAACTGGAATTTGTCACCCATCACGGGTCCCCTCTTTTTAACCTCAACTCAGTCAAAACCAACTTTTCAAATTAATATTTCCAAATTCATCATTCAAAATCAATAAGAACCAATTTCAATCAAAAGTTCAAAATCAATATATCCAATCATTTTGCCAGAAATTTCAAAGAATGATAAATCAATACTCAATTCAGCCACAACTTCAATCACAACATTAATTCATTTGCATTAATTTACTAAACTCATCAGGTATTCAACTCCAAAACATTTCAACTTTAAA
This sequence comes from Arachis duranensis, assembly GCF_000817695.3. Lineage (NCBI taxonomy): Eukaryota > Viridiplantae > Streptophyta > Magnoliopsida > Fabales > Fabaceae > Arachis > Arachis duranensis. The sequence continues at coordinate 80,804,102 of NC_029781.3, read as the reverse complement.
ACAACCCCCTACCTCAATTAGCCGAGTTCACATAAATTTATCGTGATAATTCCCTCTCCTTTTAATTCATGGCAACAGCTGCGACTCTCACGCAACTGGAACGGCATAGGCAGCAATCGGAATAGCGACAATGTTAGTCTTCACAGCAGTGGCCATGGTTGCAGCAACATAGAAGATTCAAATTGGGTAGGAATTAAAAGCAATTACAACTCTGGTGATTCAATACAAAGTAAAAACTAAAATTGAATTAAAATTAGAATATGAAAACCATAGCAGTGACAAAACAGAACATACAAATGGACCAAACCTAATGGAAAGATCATACCAGTACCAAGATAACAGAATCAGAACTAGCAGCAGCTTCAGCAGTCCCGCGGCAACACTGGCGTCAATATTCAACCCAATTGTAGTAGAAAATAGGATAATAGTAGAGTAAAAGTGGAAGTAGAAAAAGTTTAAGGAAGTGAAGGACGAAATAGAGGCGGCAAAGATACCTCTATCAATGACTAACGGCAATGTAGAGTTCAGTGGTGGTCATGGTGGCATCCAACGGGCCCAGTGACGGCAATAGCAGCGATGGTGGCCTTCGTCATCCTCCTTCGCGTTTCTCTTTATTTTATTCTGCTTCTCTTGGCGACCCAGTTTACGACGGAGATGAACCCCGACCGTGGCACAATCTGCGGCGACGGCGAAGCGTGGTGCAGTGGCGGTGGGCTTTCTCTGCAGCGACGATGACAGAACTCGCTTTTTCCTTCCCGCACGCACGCTCTCCCGTCGGTCTCTCTCTCTCCTCGTACACTCTCTTCTGCTTCACCCATGGCTGACGGCGGCGTGGCGAGGACGACGACGGCGACGCAGCAAGGACAATGATGACGAATGGGTGGCGCGATCCACTCCTCCTCGCGCCTCTCTCCCTCGGTTCTGAGCTTCCTCACGATGGTGACTAATGGCGCGGTGGTGGCTCGAGCTGGATGGTGGCGGTGCAGGCAGCAGGACACGGTGGCGGTGGTGCAGCTGCAGCGATGGTCTCCCTCCTCCTTCCTCTGTGGATCGCAACTACCTCTCTTCTCTTCTTCCCCTACTCCCATCTCCCCTTTCTTTCCTTTCTTTCCTTCTCTGCTTTTGTTTCCTAAGGCAATTAGGTTTAGGTTTGGGGAAGGGGGTGGGTGGCGGTGGGGTAGAGGGTTAGGATTAGGGTAGTTTAAGTAATTTTAATAAAATTAGCGGTATAAAGTATTAATTAAAAATATAATGTAATCCTTTAATTTACAATTACTAAACTTTATAACTTAAATATAGAAAATACCTCAATAATTATAAAATTGAATAAGAATCTTAATTTATTTCAAACTCAATTAATCAAAACTTACTTTAATTATCTTTAATAAAAAAATTTCTGAAATTACAGCTATAAATAAATAATTAAACTTAAAATTAATTTATAATAAAATTTTCAAAAATTTTGGGACTTACACTAAACATCAAAAAGTAGTTTTCTATTAGGCATTCACATTCGCAGCTGCACGTAACTCCTTTATTGTCTTCCTCTCAGTGGAATATAAAACTTTATTTTCAGCAACATATGCTGGCTTCTCAGAAAGCAGACAGGTACTACAAGGTCTCTCCACAGTACACGCTACTTATCAATCACAATGCCATAAAAATACAGTCATATGCATAACCATAAATAATTAACAATATTGATACAATACCTTTTTCGAAGCATCATCTGAATTTATCAGGAGCCTAGTACCATACATAATGTTCTGTAAGATATTGGTACCTATGTATAACAATTCTTGTTTAAATGAGTTGTACAATTATACATGACAGAAAAATTACCGAATAGAAAGTAACCAAAAGTGTCTTTAGACTTAAAAAAACATCTATAATCTACTGTGAACCTAATTAATTAGTATAAAAATTATTTCAGCAATGAGCTATAAAAATAAAAAAGTATTTATTGCAAATAAAAAGTAATATAGTAGCAAAAATATAGCCTGAAATTATATATTGATTAATTAATTGTTGTGTAATTCAACACAGAATTTACAATCAAAAGATATAAAAAATTGGTGATACAATTTATTCACGTGCATATAATAATACTTTTTTTATCACTTCAAATTTTAATTTCTAGAATGCGAGCTATTTGCCAGAATTATTATTATCGTTTTCTATAATTCATTTGTAATTTCACATGATAAAAAGTATTAACACAATACTTATAATTTTATTACCACTACATGTAGTATCACACCTTAAAATTTAAAAATAAAAAATTATTATTATATATAGTATCACACTGTAAAATTTAAAAACTAAAAAATATTAATTGAATCACGTCTTAGTAATTAGTAAAAATAGCTACAATAAGATATAACTATTTGATAGTGATCAAATCCTCACATAACTTGAAAAGTCTTTACTCTTGTAAATTGAAAAATAATGACCAATAGCTGTTGCTCACCTGTTGCTACAAAACCCTTGATCTGATTCACCATCTCTCCAAGAATAACAACATTAAGCTTTAAACTGTAGAAAAAATATAAATTATTTATAAAATAGAAAAATTTCTTATATAAAAATATTAAGTGTTGAGTAAGGACATAAAAAAATTGCACCTGTCATTCTCAATATAAATGACTAACATGTCAATAAGTTTGCTATCCTTCACATATTTTCTCTCACCCTCTACATCGGTTAAAACTCCAACAACGTCTAAAATAAATATCAAACAAAAGATTGTGCACAAATCACCCGTCTTAGTGATATTTTGTCATGAAACAAAAGAAAAATTAACTTATATACATGCTATGAACCATACATTTATCAACCAAAAAAAGATGTTGAGAAGAGTATCCCATAATTTTCCTAAAAGGGACCAACTTAAAACCATATAACGGTATTGCATCACAGAAAGAGGGTAAGACAGTAGTCTTTGCTTGAAAAAATAATAAAAAATGATGTGATCTTGTGTGGTAACACACAGTTGTTGTTAAATCCAAAGTATGCAAAAATATACACAGCTCCCTGCGATAGAAACATGCATAGTTGTTCCCTATTTTTTTACAAAGCAAAATATTTTGTTGATTCTGTCCCAAGTGCATTGACGACTATGGGTTCTATGTGCCAAGGTATAATTCAAATTAATTCTTTAATATTCACGCACTACATACTCTTTGTCTAAGAAAATTATAGTATAAACTAATCATTTGTATTATTTCTTGAGAAATTTTATTGTTGACTTCCGATCCATCATTCATGATTTAGTTAGCCTAATCCATTAAAGATAATTAAATTTAAGTATGGCTAATCATCTCTTTCTTAGCAAACATAAATCAAGAGTTAAACCTAATTAACCAAATGAAAAGATTTCATTGTCATTGAGAGGTGGATAAGTATAGCAAAGTGACATAGTATTTTTTTTATGGGTTATGCTATTTGGGGTTGTGATATGCTATTAAACTAATCTCCTGTGTGAAATCGAGACTCTTGAATAAACCATTAAAAAAATAATTGCATCCAATTCAATAATAACATACTATAAACACCATAAGTATTGGTATAATTTATGTAATATATTGTTCTTGAATTTTAATTTATTTGGTGAATAATAAGTACAACATTTACGTAAGGGTGATTAACCACACAGACGCTGTCTCTTTTGTTTTGTTCGATGGAGAAGCTGCAAAGTTTTTTGGAGTTTCTGCGAGTGACCTTAGGCAGTCTTGTGTGACCAAGGTTTAATATCATATTCACTTTTTTGTGTTATTTATTCTGAACTCTACCTTAATGTTTATTATTTATGAGAGCATGAATGAACTTTTTTCTGCTAAATGTGAAGGGTATTGAGAAAAATTCTTGCCCCAAAGAGATTAAGAAGCTTAGGGATATTAAGTTCATCTTCAAAGTACAACTTAATATGAGAAATATAAACTCTTATGAGTCATACGTGATTCATGTGCTGAGGATGACTAATGAGGATTCTTTGGTCTCTGCTTTCCTAGATAAATACAATCCTGACCTTGTAATCTCCTCCTGCTAATAATTTTTTCTTTGGTTTTTATATCACAAAAATAGATCAACTAGATTTTGATGATGTCTTTTTATTGAATCAATTATTTTGTAGGATCCTTTGTTGCATGAAAATTCTGAGCTATTGAGCCTGTCTACTGGTCCATACGATCCTTCTAAAGTTTGTTTCAAATAATTTGCAATTTAAATAGTTACAATGATACTCTTAGTCTATATAGTAACTAAAATATTATTATTCATATTATTGTTGGTATAGAATGGCATATCCCAGGCACGTGAGAGTGAGTCTGAAATGAAAACTCCATCATCGGAGCTAAGAAACATATGGAAGAGGCTTGAAATAAGTTAGTTTCATCCAAATCTAAAAAAGGGAAGTGGATTATGATGGAGGACTAAATCATCATATCTCTAGGCAGTTCAATTTATAATATATGAAAATAATTTATTTAAACTATTATTTGAATGAACTATGGTCCTTTGAGAGAGATTCGAATCGACTATATATTAGTAGTTTATTTCTTTTTAATCTTTGTGTTGACTTTAATTTTTAAATTAGAACATGATACACGAGTTATTTGGTTTATTTGTTTATTTAATCCAAGACTTGAGTGTATTTTTTTTAATAAATATTTATTATTATTATTATTGTTGTTGTTGTTTTTGTTATACGATTTGGAGTAATAATAAGCTTTAATTTTGCTGCACATACTTACAAAACAAAAATATTCACTAAATATAGCTTTAACTTCTTCTTGGATATTAGATTATCAAATAAAAAATACTACTGAATATAACCTATTGAGTTGAGTACATGAATAAGACTAACTACACAGAGAGAAATAATTAGTCATGTTTTCTATTCTATGATTTATAGTCAAACAAAATAATTAGTCATATTTTTTATCCTACTGCTTATTTTTAAACCTTGCATCATGGGAGAATGGAGAGTGAGATATGCGAGGGAGGAGCAGAAAACTGTGGGTGTGTCTTCTAACATCTGAGAAAAGAGAGTGGCTGCTGAGTGAGAGTGATTGTTAAGATTTTGGTGTTATGTGTAACTGCGACTCACCGAAGTAAGTTAAGTTATATTTATATGAATTTTTAAATGAAAACTTTTGATTTCTCTCAAAAAAAAAAGAAAATTTTTATTTGAAATAAAATAATTTCTTTGATTCTTTCCAACAAATTATAACATCTACATATTAAAGTTTTAGCTTGGCCCAAAATAAAATAGCTTTATATTAGAACTCTACCATTACATACAATTATCATATTTAGTTTTTGATTATTAGACATTTTTTTGGAGGCGTTACTATTGCACATTGCACCACATCTTTATGTAAGTTTTATTTTTTATTTTAAGTAAATTTTTTAAGTGTCAATCGATCTTCTATTGATTAGTGTTTTTATTTTAATTTGTTCAAATTCTCCACGATTTATACTTTTTTACGGTTCACATGTTTGATATTATTTTACTTGATTAGTCTTACACACAAAATGTTAATGTTTCAGTATGTATACATCATTTTTCTATCTCTTTTAACCTTTCTATTGAGATAGTAAAACATACCGTCTTTAATAATATAATTTGCATGACCAAGACCAACTTTTTTTAGAATAACTAGTTACATGCTAAAATAACTAATGTTTCATTTTTTGCATTACATATATAAATACATATTAGATCTAAATAAATGACTAGGATTAGACTATAAAATTTAAAAAGAGAATGTGTGTAAGTAATGTACTTGAAATTAGAGAGAATGGGTTATTAAGGCTATGTTTATTTGTTTTCTCAACATAAATGAGATATAGACAAAGATACACAAGAGTACATAGACATAAGAAGATACTACTTTCATATTGTGTTTGGTAAGTTAGACATGACAGAACACACAATTTATTATTATACTGAAATTTTAATTTTATCCTTATTATTTTAGCATCACCATCATTGCTTCTGTCTATCTTATTCTTCTTTCAGAATTATCGAAAACTACCACCACCTTTAAACCAAACCTAGAAACTACAAAGCTCTGATTCAAACTAAAATTCAATATGTATAATAATAAAATTAAATTCATAGCAATGTGATCTTTGGAGGGATTGGAGGAATTCAGAAGCATTCATTTCTATTTTTACATAAATTCAAATTAAATTCAACAAATATAAAATTAACAAAAACTTCAATTTCAACTCAAATAAAAAAATACACATATTTAGTTTTTTAATAAAAGATAAAAATAAAAAAATCTAAACTCAGATAAGACGACAAGTGGTTGTTCTCCAAAAGAGGAGACAACGAAGATGTAAAGAGGGGAAGAGATATTGAACCGTAGATATGTGGTTGTTCTCCTTCTGCAAAAATCTTGAAGAGGAACAAGCGCAGAGGTACATGAGGGAGGGTGACGCAAAGGGGACGCTCTTTTTGGAGAAGACGAATTTGCCAAGAAGAGGTTGGGGGCAGTATCGTAGAAACTCCAGACCAACGGCAGTAGAAGGCAGTAAAAGAATAAAATTGTAAAAAAATTAGTGTCTAAAGTTAGAAATTTATGTCTCAACATTTTAGAGAGATACAAAATACATATTTTTTTTTCATAATTTTTGTCTCAGTAAATAAACACCATACATATACTTTTGTGTACTCCCGTATTTATGTTTTGATAGACATGTATACCAAAAAACAAACGCTGCCTAATACTTTAGTTATAAAATAAATATTGTAATAAGTAATTAATTTTATTATTTTTAAACTAAGAATGAAGAGTTATTTTGGTTATAAAATTACATCCGTTATTTTTTTTTAAGAATTGACAAACATAACATTTTTAAAAAAATTGGTCCTAAAGTTGCATCCTCACCATGAAGTAGATCTATCTTTAATTCTATGAAGAGCGTGAGATGCATGGTGCATATTACATAGGGGTGACAATATTGATTTGTTATGATGTATCTATATTTATTCATTGATGTGTCTCTTTTTTAGTGTATTTGCAATAATTTCTTGTACACGCTACGATTTCATAGATCATAACTTACAACTTGCTCTTTATATACTTAATAGACCTTTCCAGGCCCAAAATTTACTTTGCCATACAAAACTAACAAGTTTTTATTAACAGTATTTACTTTGATCTTAAGAATCGCCTTTTCTTAGGTATAGCTGTAACACCCTACCATACAAAGTCTTATGCTTAAGTCATAATTCAGAGATGGCAAGGTATTACGACCTCTAAAATAAAAATTTAGTACGAACAGTATTGTGAAAAATGATTATAACTAAGAGCCTTTTTTAAGAAAAAGGGGTAAACAAAAATTGTAACTCGAAAAGCGCAACACTTCGATCGATAACGTAACGAACAAGGATAAACCAACACGAGATTATATATATACAAAAGAGTGTCAAAAACAGGAATATCAAAACTCAAATTCGGATGCGAAGATAACCGGTCCGAGCATAGCAACATATATATACAAGTAAATAAAATAGGAAACCCCAAGGAAAACCCAAAGGGACACAAAAACTGAGAACCTATTCTCCAAAATCTCTTATAAGAGGAGTCATCACAGTTTGTATTATTCAATGGAGATAAAAGTATCTAAGAGAAATCATAAAATCAAAACAGAGTCCTAAGAACAAAGGTTCTTCGCTAATCCAGAAGTCTCCAGCATGCTTCAACAAGAAGCCTCACGTCCTGCATTTGAAAACCACAAAATCCGCATGGGTGAGAACCAGAGGTTCCCAGCATGGTAACATCTTCCACATATATAACATATAATAATAGAGGAAAGCTGAAGGCAATCCTAGAACTTCCTCCAGATAAAATCAAAGCTTATAAACAAGCTAAACCATAAAGGGCATCTGGCTAAAGATCCTTCAGTCTAACTAATACTTCCCTTTCCAATTCCTTCATACCTCCCAGGCACCAGCAGGGGTATAAAATGGCAAACACAGTTATATCAGAAAATAGATATACAAATAAGAACAAATAAGGCATTTAGACAGATAGCAAGTAATATGCAGTCAAATAGGCAATCTCAAACAATTCACATAGTATGCATATGATGAATGCCTGTCCCTAATGGCTGATGATATCATCTTTCGGTTATAGAGCCAACCCGACAAGTCCTGGTAGCTAACCATTGGACTGTCCCTCTGTCGTGTCTCCCCAACTCGAGTTATACTCAATATAAGCTTGATCATAATCATGATCCATATCCATTACCCTCACTGGTGAATATTTATGGGGGTGAGCTCATCCGGGGCTTTCACAGTGCCCGGCCACCCTGACGACATAGGGTCAAAAGAGCTTCTAGTCTCAACCTGGAGCACGTGATGGCTAGCCACTTCTTCCTCCTAGGGAAACACTCATCTCTGACAGTGGAAGTGCAAACATTCGCAATTCATTCAACAGCATATATGCATTTATACTTAGCCATAATCATGGCTCCGCCGCAACACGGCAATAACCTAGCCATCCGACTCATGGTTAAATCCATAACCAGCCAATTCATTAACAATCATGGCCTTTCAGCCCATGGCATAACAAGCACTTCCACTGCCATCCTCCGCATCTCACATAATCCTCTTTGATCCTCATTGATCATTCATTTTTCCCTTACTTCACTCGCAAGTTACCACATTCACTAGCTCCTTTCCTCATTGCTAGGCATATCATAATGATTTAAGACACAAGTGGTGAGATCAGAGGTTTAGAAGTATGAAATTTGACTTTTAAAACTCAAAAATCAACTTTGGGATGAAAACAGGGCCACGCGTACGCGTACTCCACGCGTACGCGTACTCCACGCGCACGCTGGATAGCCACAAGGTTCATCGACGCGCAAGCTTCATACACGCGGACGCGTAGATTGAAAAATAGCCAAACGACGCGTATGCGTCAGCCATGCGTACGCGTGGGTGCATTTGTGCCCCAGGTACAAAACTGGCACAACTCTGGCACAACTCTCGGGAAAATGGCTGGGCATTTGGTGCAGCGCATCGATGCGCTCGTGCACACCATGCGCACGCATGGATGGTGCCTCTTTGAAGAACGATGCGTATGCCACCAAGTGCGCCTACGCACAGGGGGCTTTCTGCTAAAAATTTTCTAAGTTAAAAGCTGCAGAATTTACAAATTCAACCTCCAATCTTCCGACGGACATAACTTTCTCATTTTAAATCGTTTTTTGCCCTATCTTCCAATGGCATGGACATCCCGGATCCAATTTCATTTCTAAACAAGTTTGGTACAAAACGGGAATCTGTTGTCCAAGTTATGTCCCGTCAGTGTATGTCCAAAAACCATATTTTCATACAAAACCACAATGTGCCATTTTCAAAACAAGCCATTTTCAACTCTTTTCAAAATCAACCAAAATATGCCAATTTCAACCCTTTTTGAAATCAATCAAAATGTACCAAAATCAACATCAAGTCTCCTCAACTCACACATCAACACTTCACCACAATTCGCAAAACATCATCCCACTAATTTAACACTTCTCAATCAAATGGCTAAGAGACAAACACATAAACATGTCATACATACTTTCTTATCCCAATTTTTAATAATACCATTTCCAATTAACCATTATTACACATACTCAATACCATACTCACCATCAACACAGTTTCGTCCACAATTCAACCTTAATCAATCATCAAGCATATATCACAACATGCATATTTCTCATACAACATACCATCAAGGCATCAATAATCATCATCACATATATGACCACATCATATATCTCAACCATTCAACAACATCAACAATTCAATATCTATCTTAGGGCCTCTAGCCTAAGTATTTCCTACCACATTACGTATTAGATACGAGAAACCAAGACCATACCTTAGCCGATTTCCTAAGCTCAATCGGAGCACTTCCAAACCACTTGTCTACAAGCCCTCTAGGTCTCAAAATCTCCAAGAATAGATTTTTACCACCAAAAATCTCTTTTCAAACTTTCCAAGGTCTCAATCAAGCCCCAATATTCACATATACACAATCTAAGCCACAATTATCATAGCCATACACAACATCTCAATACCTAAACATCATAGGACAAAAAATTACATTAAGATTGAGAATCTTACCACACCCAAGGTCCAAGGAGACAAGATTAATCTTCTTCTTCAAGAGAGTTGGGTCCTATAACATCAAAGAGCCCAAAATCTCAATATTTTTGCTCATGAAACTTGAAAACAAGGCTGGAAATTCGAAGAGAAAAATGTGGCTTACCTCAAGATTGGTTGTATGGGTTTTGTAGAGCTCTCCGCATTGAACGCGTGGCCCCAAACGGTGTGGCAATCGGAGCTCTAGATCAAAAGTTATGGTAGTTTGAAGATCAAGTGAGAGATAGAAGTTTGAGAGAGTATTCTTCCCTTCCCTTACTCCATTTCAGCGTGTTTGAGTGTGTTGTGAGGAGAGAGAGAGTGCTGAAATGAGTGTTTTAGGGTTTAGTTATGTTGGGCCAAGGGCCCACTTTAGGTCCGGTTGACCCGATTTGGCCCGTTCGGTCCAATTTTGGTCCGATTTCTATAAAATTGGTACCGAAATTCTCGTCTCAATCTCCTCTATCATATTAAGTCATAAAAATCACATTTTTGGCTTTCTAGAATAAATTCTCATTTATGGGTTAATTAGCCATTAATTAACCGGGTCATACATTCTACCCACCTAATTGGGAATTTTGCCCACAAAATTCAAATTCAATTACATGAGAATAAGTGCGGATAATCCGTTCGCATCTCCGACTCAAGTTCCCAAGTGTGTTCCTCAACACCGCCTCGACTCCAAGCCACTTTCACTAATGAAACCTCTTTTCCACACAACCATTTGATACTAGTATCATCAATTCTAACTGGAGCCACTGGAAGCGTCAAATCTTCTCTTAACAGAGCCGATTCAGGTTCTAACACATGGCTAGCATTAGGAGTGTACTTCCGAAGCTGCGACACGTGGAATACGTCGTGCAGGTTCGAAAGATGAGGTGGTAGAGCCATCCGATACGCCACCGGTCCAATCCTCTCCAGGATCTAAAATGGACCAATGTATCGAGGATTCAACTTCTTCGCTTTAATCGCCCTACCTACTCCTGTGGTCGGAGTAACCTTAAGAAAAACATGATCTCCTTCCTCAATTCCAAGGGCTTCTGCCTCTGACCGGCGTAACTCTTCTGGTGACTCTGCACCGTAAGCATCCTATCTCAAATTTTTTTGACTTGTTCAGTGGTCTCAGCTATTATTTTCGGCCCCAACAAGCCTTTCTCTCCAGCTTCATACCAACATAGCGGGGATTGACATTTTCTCCCATGCAAAGCCTCATATGGAGCCATTCCGATACTCGCATGGTAACTATTATTGTATGCAAACTCCACTAACGGCATATACCGATCTCAACTCGCCGGTTGGTCCAAAACACAAGCTCTCAACATATTCTCTAGTGTTTGGATCGTCCTCTCGTATTGACCATCTGTTTGAGGATGGTAAGTTTTACTCAAGCTTAATCGGGTTCTAAAAGCTTTCTGAAATGCACCCCAGAACCTCGAAGTAAAACGAGGATCTCTATCAGAGATTATAGTAGCAGGTACACCATGAAGTCTCACAATCTCCTTTATGTATAACCGTGCTAGCTCCTCAAGGGTGTAAATCATCCGAATGGGTAGAAAGTGAGCTGACTTCGTCAGTCGGTCCAAATTCACCCAGGTAGCATCAAAACCAGCCCTAGTCCTTAGCAATCCCGACACAAAGTCCATTGCAATACTTTCCCACTTCCATTGCGGAACCTCTAAAGGTTGCAACATCCCGGAAGGTCTTTGATGTTCAATCTTTACCTTTTGACAAGTTAAGCACTTTAAAACATATTCTGCCACATCATTCTTCATACCCGGCCACCAAAACATCACCTTTAAATCATGGTACATCTTAGTATTTCCCGGGTGAATTCAGAATCTGTTTTTGTGTGCCTCCTTTAAGATATCTTACCTCAAAGTGCCAACATCCGGCACAATGATCCTACCCTTGAATCTCTATAACCCATCTTTTTCTTCCGACACTCTCCACTGTTTCCCTTGCTCAATAGCCGGTAACACCTTCCATAACGCTTCATCATTTTCATGAGCCTTTAGGAGTTCAGACTTAAAGTCACTTGAGATTTCTAATTACTTAACGCATCCGCCACTACATTCGCCTTTCTCGGATGGTAATTCAACTCAAAGTCGTAGTCCTTCAATAATTCCATCCACCTCCTCTGCCTCATATTAAGCTCTTTCTAATCAAAGAGATATTTCAAGCTCTTGTGATCAGAGAAGACTTGGAACTTAACGCCATATAGATAATGCCTCCACACCTTCAAGGCAAACACAACCGCAGCGAGTTCCAAATCGTGCGTAGGGTAACTAACTTCATGAGGTCTCAACTGTCGTGAGGCATACGCCACCACATTATGAGGCTGCATCAGCATGCACCCTAGACCCTTTAATGAGGCATTACAGTACACCTCAAAAGGCTCGTTCGGCTCAGGTAACACTAATACAGGTGCAGTGGTCAACTTTTTCTTCAATGCCTGAAAGCTCTCCTTGCACTCGGGAGTCCAAACAAACGGAGTGTCTTTATGTGTTAACTTTGTCAACGGCAAAGCTAATTGTGAAAAGCCTTTGATGAACCTTCGGTAATAGTCAGCTAAGCCCAGAAAATTCCTTATCTCTGTTACGGTGGTTGGTTGCTTCCAATCCATCACAACCTCCACCTTAGTTGGATCTACGGCTATTCCCTTCTTACTCACCACGTGACCCAAAAACTTCACCTCACTCTTCCAAAACTCACACTTAGACAGTTTCGCATAGAGATTCTTCTCCTTTAGAATCTGCAACACGGTCCTCAAGTGTTCCGCATGCTCTTTTTCAGTCTTGGAGTAAATCAATATGTCGTCAATGAAGACAACAACGAATTTATCCAAAAATGGACGGAACACTCTGTTCATATAATCCATGAATACTGCAGGAGCATTTGTCAACCCAAAACAGATTACAGTGTACTCGTAATGACCATAACGAGTCTTGAAAGTGGTCTTAGGGATATCCTCATCCCTCACCCTTATCTGGTGATAACCGGATCGCAAATCGATCTAGGAGAAAACTCCAGCTCCTTGTAACTGATCCTTGAGATCATCAATCCTCGGCAACGGGTACTTATTTTTTATTGTGACCTTGTTCAGCTGCCTGTAATCCACACAGAGCCGCATACTCCCATCTTTCTTCTTTACCAGTAACACTGGAGCACCCCATGGGAAAACACTTGGTCGGATAAAGTTCTTACCCAACAAATCCTCTAACTAAGACTTTAGCTCAGCCATCTCTAACGGTGACATTCTATAAGGAGCACTTGAGATTGGCCCCGCTCCAGGCACCAATTCAATAGCAAACTCGACCTCTCGATTAGGTGAAAATTCATCAATGTCATCGAAAAATACCTCTGGAAACTCACACACTATCGAAATTTGTTCCAACCTTTGATCATCACCCGAAACACCCGCGGTTAACAACAGGATACCCTGACATTCGATTCCAGAACAGTTTATCATCATCGAGTTCAAGTAATAATTATTCACCAGAACCGGCCCTTCTGTATCTTCCGGCATAAAGTACACCGACTTTGTAGAACAATCAAGCAGGACACGATTCTCAGATAACCAGTCCAATCCCAAGATAAGGTCAAGACCGATCATCAGCAAGCAGATTAAATTATGGACAAAATCACATTGCTTGAACCTAAACGAAACTTTTGGGCATCCTAGCCTAGTTACCATGGCTTCATGGGTAGCATTATACACTTTTAGGTCATAACCTAAGGTTAGGATCTTCAATCCTAACTCATGGGCTTTCTCAAATACAATGAATGAATGCGATGCTCCCAAATCAAATAAAGCATTTAAAGTTTGACCAGCCGTTACACAGTTACCTCGAATGAGTGTCTCGGACCCCTCGGCACCTATAGCTGAGGTGGTGAACACCCGACCAGTCTATTGTGCTTTTCCAGCACCTTGTTTCTGCTTCTCCGGAAAATTTACGGCTTTATGCCCCGCCTTTCCACAATTGTAGCACAAACCCCATCCGGCCTTGGATGGTGTTCCCGGATGGTCACTTCCACACCTAGTACAAGCTTGATCATTCTGAGGCTGCTTTCCAAACCTTTTTCATTGGGAGTTGTTGTTGTTGGGCCTCCTAAAAGAACCTCCCCTCTTGAAAGGCAGACCTCTAGGTGCAAAGCTCTTCCCTCGGTTCTGTGGGAATGATCCTTTGTGACTTCCTCTCTCAGCAGCTGCCTTCTTCACGCACTCTTTAGCAACTCTACACTTGTTCACTAACTCGGAGAAAGTTCTGATCTCCATTGGTCCCACTAAGCTGAAAATATCACTCCGGAGTCGTCCTTCATACTTAACACACTTCCATTCCTCATATTCCACCGGGGTCCCTTGACACATACGAGAGAACCTGAACAGCTCCTTGACGAATGGATTTTTCACGGTTTAGAATTTCACAAATGAATTCTCGTTGCAAGTATAGTTTCTAAACCGTGAAAAATCCATTCGTCAAAATGGCGCCGTTGCCGGGGAATTGCAATGGTGTTATGTTATTGGTTATTGTATATATGTGAATATTGTGAATAGCTTGATTTTTGCTTTATTTGCTAGTTGTAGAGTTGTTTCTCTTGTTTTCTATTAGCTTTTGATTTTTATTTCCTCTTGCTACCATGAATTCTCATTTTGGCTATGAGTGTGATTACAATTATGTTGTAGGTGATGAGGACTATAATAGAGATATGTATCAAGGATGGGATAATCAAAGGTGGGAGGAGCCATATGCTTATGATCAATCTTCTTCAATCCAATGGCTATGGTGAATCTCCTTGTGATTTTCAAGAACCACCACCATATGCCTATGAGTCATATCCTCAACATGAACCTCAACCACACTCACAAGCCTATTTTCAACAAACGCCTCCATATGACCATGATCCTTACCCACCATCCCAACCTCCTTTTGAACCATATGAGCCATACATGGAACCACAATTCCAAGATTACTCCCAAGAACCACCTCAATACACACCACCACCTTACCAAGAAAGACCACCTTCCTATAATGAACCCTTTCTCCAAGACAATGAACCCTCTTATCCACCCCAATCTCTAATGGATGAAACCCTTGATGTTCTTCTTCAAGGGCAAGATGAAATGAAAAGGGATGTACAACAATTTGTAGCTACCATGACCAAGGTAGTAAATCATTTAGCCTCCCAATGCTTGAATATTCAAGGAACTCCTATAGCTACATGTGAAGGATCCAAGGAAGAGCATAGCATGAAGGAGAGATTGGAGACTCCGGTGGAGAAGGAGGAAGGCTACTTTGTGTTAGAACAATTGGAGAAGCCTATGATTATTGAAGAAAAGGAAGAAGTGGTTGAAGACTTAGGAGATGCGGAACCTCCATGGGAAGCTAAAATCAAAGAAAATCCCTCCAAGAAGAGTAAATTTGATGTTGAGGAGGAATGTGCACAACCTCCAAGGCATATTCTATATGAAGACTTGGAGAGAATGAAGCAAGAATTGAGTTCCCTTGGTGATGAAGATCATGCATCCAATCTTCTTGGTGAAGAATCCTTTGAATTTGAAGAACCTTCTCCCAATGAATTTGAAAGTGATGTGGAGGTAGATTTCTCTCGTCCTCCCATTTATGACTTGAGTGATGGAGAAGAGTTAGATGAAGTTGATGAACAAAGGATTGAAAGTGAAAAAGTTTTTGAAAAGGTGGAGGCAATCAAGGAAGAAAACAAAGCTTGTGAAGAACTCCATCAAGACTTGGCTCAATCCATGAAGAATCTTGGGGCACAATGGAGAACCAAGCATTGGTGGGAGTTCCAAGATGAATACAAGCACAAGCCACCTTGATGAGGAGCTCCCCATAAGTCCAACTTAAGGACAATAAATAAAAGTGCTAGGTGGGAGACACCCCACCATGGTAAAATCCTTGCATTTTCTCTTTTTGTACATATTGGTAGAATTGGTTTAAATTCTTGTTTTGATTGATTTGATGAGTTTAATTGGTATTTTAGTATGTTAAATAAGGTTTTAGGGTGTTTTGGTAGTTGCTTGGAGGTTTGGGATGCTTGGATTGGTGCAAAAAAACATAGCAAAAATTTTTGAAAAAAAAAATAGAGCACCATCCACGCGTACGCGCACTGCACGCGTACGCGTACATTGAGCATTTTCGACCATCCACGCGAGCGCGCCATGCACGCGTACGCGTGGGTTGAGAAGTTCCACCTTCCATGCATTAACCCGGGAGTTAGGCCCGCACTGTGCGCGCGTTGTGCCTTTGGCACAACCCCACTTGCGCGTACGCGCCACTCTCGAAATAAACCATCCGCGCGAGCGCGCCATGCGTGCGTACGCGCGGATGCCCTTCCTACACCACATTTCCTTTTTTCTCCTCTTTCCATTTCTTTCCTTCTCCTTTCTTCTTCCCTCCTCCAATCCCTCATCCAACACTTCCTAACACCATGGATAACCATTTATTTTAGTTAGTTAATTAGTTAGTTAGTTAGTTAATCAGTTAGTTAGTTAGTTTTAGTTAGTTTTCATTCTATTTTCTCTTTCTCATTGTAAGTGTTGGATTGATATTCTTGTTTACCATTAATTGCTGTTAAGTATTAAAAAGGGATGTTTTCTTAACATCATTATGTTTACATTTTAGATAATCTTTGTTGGATTCTATGATTGAGGTTATATTTTGCTACTTGGTTTTGAGTTTTTCATGCTTATCTTTTTCGAATACCAAGTGATGAGAATTGCCTTCGAGCTTGTAACTCTTCTTGAATTACATGATTTGGCCACCATGTGATTTGAGCCTTATTTTGTGATTGGGCAACCTCTTGATGATGGATGATGTTGTGCATTTACCTTAATGCATGGTATTTCATGATCATATGCATCCATATGTGTTTGACTTGAATGCTTTCATGCTTCTTTAATGCTTGTTTTACCTTACAAGTTTACTTAAAGCATCTCAAGCACACTAGAATGAGTGAAGTATATGCTTCTTTAGTGACATAGCTTTTATGCTACTGTGTGTTCTAAACCGCGCAATTTAGAATTCACACACCTAATATTTCTTAATGTCACACTAATTCACTCACTCAATTCTAGTGATTTACCTCACTCCAACAAAGTATGCTTCCTTGATTTTATATCTTCTCCTCTTATGGTGTTATATTTTTGTTTTTTTTATGATGAATGCACCACAAGCAAACATGGAAGCAAGACTAAAAACACGTAGCATTCCGGAGAGTCGCCGTACCCCCTTGCTCATCTTTGAGTGCACCGAGGACGGTGCAAACTTTTAAGTGTGGGGAGGTCGTCCGACCGTTCGGCGATTTTGGGTGACAAATTTCTAATTCCAACACTTTTGCATTTCATTTTAGGTTCTTAGGATTTTTACTTGCATTCTCTTAATTTTTGCATATGTATACACAATAAGCTTAGTCAAAATAATGAAAATTTTCAAGATTTCTATCTATAGGGCACCAATTGATTTGAGTGAAAAACTTTTCATAGAACTTGCTTGAAATATATATATTGTGGATCATATTTTTGAGCTAAGAACACAAGCAAGTGAGATTTGAGCCTAATGGTGTGGTTACATCTTATAACCACTTATTTTCCTTCTTGTGTGCATTATTCTCTTTCTATGAATGTAATCTTGGATTTGTTTGATCCTTTATATCCATTATTTTGTGTATTTATGCATTTATATGATTGAGGCCATCATTTCATTAGCTCATTTATCCAAATAGCCAACCTTTTATATTCCTTTGTTAGCCAATTTGAGCCTACGCTTAACCCACTTGTTCTTAATTTAGCACGTTACAAGCCTAAAGCGGAAAACAATAAATGTCCTTATTTGGATCTTTGATTAGCTTAGGCTAGTGTGTGTGAGTATCATTCAAGTGTGGGAACCTTGGGACATTGGGTGAATAAAAGGGTAGTTTTGTATTATTATTGGAAATATTGGAAATTGGGTACATACTCATGTATTGATCAAATGTAAAACCTTATGCATTGAGGCTCTTGTATATTGAAAGAAAAAAAATGAGAAAAACAAAAGAAAAAAAAGAGAACAAAATAATATGGAAAAGAAAAAGAAAAAATATAGAAAAATAAAAGAAAAAGAAAAAGCAATAAAAGGGGACAAAATGCCCCAAAGTGAAGCTCAATAAAGATCAATGCATAAGTGTTGTGAAATGAAAAGGGATACATGAGTATGTGAAAAAGTGAAGAATGGGTAGTTAGGTTAGAATTTAATTGTATAGGATGTCATAGGCTAGGTGGGAAGTTTAAGCTTATCAAAGATTCAAATTCCAAGCTCACTTAACCAAATATGCATCCTACCTTGACCCTAGCCCCATTACAACCTAAAGAAAAGACCTCATGATATATGTATGCATGCATGAAATATTTGTTGATTGTTAGAAGAAAAACAAATCTTAGAAAGCATGATTAGGAGAGAATTGAGTGAATCAACCCAAAACACTTGAGTGAATAGAGCGCAAACACTACCGGTGAGGGTTTGATACTCAATTACATGTTTCCACCTATGATCATCTTTTCATGCAAGTTTGTAAAAATATTTAATAACTCAATTCAATTGTGGATTAGACTTGCTAGTCCTTAGCCCTTGTGCATATATGCTTCTTGAGAATTGATTTATTTTGACCAAGCAATTGCATTCATTTAGATAGTTGCATATAGGTAGATTTCATTTAGTTAGTTCCATTAAATAAATGCCATACCCTTTACTTCATTCTTGGTTTAAGCATGAGGACATGCTTGGTTTAAGTGTGGGGAGGTTGACAAACCCCATTTTGACGATTTATCTTGTATTGATTTTAGGGGATTTTATAACCTTTTACCCTCATTTATCCATTGAAATAGCATGGTTTTGTGATTGTCTCCTTATTTGTGCTTAGATGTGAAAACATGCTTTTAGACCCTTAATTTGATGGTTTTAATATCCCTTTGATTCCACTAGATGCCTTGATATGTTTGTTAGTGATTTCAGATTGAAAAGGCTAGGAATGGATCAAAGGAGTGAAAAGGAAAGCATGCAAAGTGGAGAAATCATGAAAAGTCAAAGAAGTTGAAATCGCCCATGGACGCGCGCGCGCACCTGCCGCTTGCGCGCACCCGCGAATTACCCCATGGACGCGTACGCGTGCTGTGCGCGTACGCGTCGGTGTTGGTTTATGATTTTTAATGAAAACATGGCCAACGAATTCTGAAGGGTTGTGGGGCCCAATCCTAACCAACTTTGGCGCCAAAGAAGCTATTTAAAGCCAAGGATTGAAGAGCAAAGGGGATTCCAACAAATTAAATCATTACACACCCATTAGGATTAGTTAGAATTAGTTTCTAGAGAGAGAAGCTCTCACTTCTCTCTAGAATTAGGATTAGGATTAGGTTTAGTTCTTAGATTTAGATTTAGATTCATCTTCTTCTACTTCTATCTTCTCAATTCCTTGTTGTTAGATTCATCTTCTTTTATTCTTTTGTTGTAATTTCCTTTATGTTGTTCTTATGCTTTGTTGTAGATCTAGTATTGTTCTTTCCATTTTCTTTCAATTCAATAAGAGGTAATTCACAATAATTGTTCTTCTTTACTTTTCTATTGTTGATCTCTTGTTTTTGTAGTTGTAGATTCCTTTAATTCTTGCATTTAATAATGTTTACTTCCATTGCACTCTATGTGTTTGATAAAATGCCTCAAACTTGTCAGTGTACTCAGATACGGACATAGTACCCTACTTTAGCTGCAGTAACTCAAGCTCCTTGGCCGTCCTAGCAGAAGTCAGAAAGTACTTCTTATAGAACTACTCTCGGAAGACATCCCAGATGATATAGTCATCACCATGCTGCAAAAGACGTCAGATACTTTGCCACCAATGCGACGCTTCACCAGTGAGCAAATAGGTAGCAAACTCAACACGATATCCTTCAGGAACCACCTGTTCTTGTAGTGCTCGTTCCATAGCCTGAAACCATGTATCGACTTCAGTCGAGCTAGTAGTTCCCTTGAACTTAGGTGGATTAACCTTCAAGAAGTTTGCCAATGTCATTGGGCCCTGAGCTCCGCTTCCGTCATTACCATGGTTGTTCATCTGTTGACCAAGAGCCTCAGCAGTGGCTTGCATAGAAGCAGCCATGTTCTCCAATGCAGTCATAAAGTTTACCAGGTCATTTGGGTTAACCTCCGGCACACGAGCATTAGTACGACCTCTCCCATGGCCTCTATCGTGTCCACGAGGTGCCATCTGGTCCCTAAACACATCAAGCAATCGATATTAAGTTGATCAGCCTCAATATCGGAAGTCTAGTGCTTCAAAGTCCCAAATGCATGCTCATGAACGTTTATGCCAATTATATGAAGCAGATATACTAATATCACATAACACACATACAGAGAATGCACAGAAGCATAGTCAGTCCATCCCTCAGGCTCTACATGAACGAACTGCTCTGATACCATAATGTAACACCCTACCATACAGAATCTTATGTTTAAGTCATAATTCAGAGATGGCAAGATATTACGACCTCTAAAATAAAAGTTTAGTACGAATACTATTGTGAAAAATGATTATAACTAGGAGCCTTTTTAAGAAAAAGGGGTAAACAAAAATCGTAACTTGAAAAGCGAAACACTTCGATCGATAACATAATGAACAAAGATAAACCAACACGAGATTATATATATACAAAAGAGTGTCAAAAATGGGAATATCAAAACTCAAATCCGGATGCGAAGATAACCGGTCCGAGTATAGCAACATATATATACAAGTAAATAAAATAGGAAACCCCAAGGAAAACCCAAAGGGACACAAAAACTGAGAACCTATTCTCCAAAATCTCCTATAAGAGGAGTCATCACAGTTTGTATTATTCAATAGAGATAAAAGTATCTAAGAGAAATCATAAAATCAAAATAGAGTCCCGATAATAAAGGTTCTTCACTAATCCAGAAGTCTCCAGCATGCTTCAGCGAGAAGCTTCACGTCCTGCATCTGAAAACCACAAAATCCGCATGGGTGAGAACCAGAGGTTCCCAGCATGGTAACAGCTTCCACATATATAACATATAATAATAGAGGAAAGCCGAAGGCAATCCTAGAACATCCTCCAGATAAAATCAAAGCTTATAAACAAGCTAAACCATAAAGGACATCTGGCTAAAGATCCTTCAGTCTAACTAATACTTCCCTTTCCAATTCCTTCATACCTCCCAGCCACCAGCAGGAGTATAAAATGGCAAACGCAGTTATATCAAACAAGAGATATACAAATAGGAACAAATAAGGCATTTAGACAGATAGCAAGTAATATGCAGTCAAATAGGCAATCTCAAACAATTCACACAGTATGCATATGATGAATGCCTGTCCTTAATGGCTGATGATATCATCTGTCGGTTATAGAGCCAACCCGACAAGTCTTGGTAGCTAACCATTGGACTGTTCTTCTGTCGTGTCTCCCCAACTCGAGTTATACTCAATATAAGCTTGATCATAATCATGATCCATATCCATCACCCTCACTAGTGAATATTTATGGGGGTGAGCTCATCCGGGGCTTTCACAGTGCCCAGCCACCCTGACGACATAGGGTTAAAGGAGCTTCGAGTCTCAACCTGGAGCACGTGGTGGCTAGCCACTGCTTCCTCCCAGGGAAACTCTCATCTCCGATAGTGGAAGTGCAAACATTCGCAATTCATTCAACAGCATATATGCATTTATACTTAGCCATAATCATGGCTCTGCTGTAACACAGCAATAATCTAGCCATCTGACTCACGGTTAAATCCATAACCAGCCAATTCATTAATAATCACGGCCCTTCGACCCATGGCATAACAAGCACTTCCACCGCCATCCTCCGCATCTCACATAATCCTCTTTGATCCTCATTAATCATTCATTTTTCCCTTGCTTCACTCGCAAGTTTCCCCATTCACTAGCTCCTTTCCTCATTGCTAGGCATATCATAATGATTTAAGACACAAGTGGTGAGATCGGAGGCTTAGAAGTATGAAATTTGGCTTTTAAAACTCAAAAATCAACTTTGGGATGAAAACAGGATCACGCGTATGCGTATTCCACGCGCACGCGTGGATGGCCACAAGGCTCATCGACGCGCAAGCGTCATACATGCGGACACGTGGATTAAAAAATAGCCAAACGACGCGTACGCGTCAGCCACGCGTACGCGTGGGTGTATTTGTGCCCCAGGCACAAAACTGGCACAACTCTGGCATAACTCTCGAAAAAATGGCTGGGCATTTGATGCAGCGCATCAACACGCCCGTGCACACCACGCGCACGCTTGGATGGTGCATCTTTGAAGAACGACGCGTACACGCCAAGTGCGCCTACGCGCGGGGTATTTCTGCTAAAAATTTTCTAAGTCAAAAGCTGCAGAATTCAAAAATTCAACCACCATTCTTCCAACGGACATAACTTTCTCATTTTAAATCGTTTTTCGCCCGTTCTTCCAACGGCATGGATATCCCGGATCCAATTTTGTTTCTAAACAAGTTTGGTACAAAACGGGAATTCGTAGTCCAAGTTTATGTCCCGTCAAAGTATGCCCAAAAACCATATTTTCATACAAAACCACAATGTGTCATTTTCAAAACAAGCCATTTTCAATTCTTTTCAAAATCAACCAAAACATGCCAATTTCAACCCTTTTTGAAATCAATCAAAATGTACCAAAATCAACATCAAGCCTCCTCAACTCACACATCAACACTTCACCATAATTCGCAAAACATCATCCCACTAATTTAACACTTCTCAATCAAATGGCTAAGAGACAAATACATAAACATGTCATACATACTTTCTCATCCGAATTTTCAATAATACCATTTCCAATTAACTATCATTACACATACTCAATACCATACTCACCATCAACATGGTTTCATCCACAATTCAACCTTAATCAATCATCAAGCATATATCACAACATGCATATTTCTCATACAACATACCATCAAGGCATCAATAATCATCATCACATATATGACCACATCATATATCTCAACCATTCAACAACATCAACAATTCAATGCCTATCTTAGGGTCTCTAACCTAAGTATTTCCTACCATATTACATATTAGATACGAGAAACCGAGACCATACCTTAGCTGATTTTCCAAGCTCAACCGGAGCACTTCCAAACCACTTGTCCACAAGTCCTCTAGGTCTCAACACATCTAAGAACAAATTTTTACCACCAAAAATCTCTTTTCAAACTTTACATGGTCTCAATCAAGCCCCAATATTCACATATACACAACCTAAGCCACAATCATCATACTCATACACAATATCTCAATACCCAAACATCATAGGACAACAAATTACACTAGGATTGAGAATCTTACCACACTCAATGTCCAAGGAGACAAGATTAATCTTCTCCTTCAAGAGAGTTGGGTCCTATAACATCAAAGAGTTCAAAATCTCAATATTTTTCTCATGAAACTTGAAAACAAGGCAGGAAATTCGAAGAGTAAAACCTAACTTACCTCAAGATTGGTTGTACGGGTTTTGTAGAGCTCTCCGCGGTGAACACGTGGCCATAAACGGTGTGGCAATCGGAGCTCTAGATCAAAAGTTATGGTAGTTTTAAGATCAAGTGAGAGATAGAAGTTTGAGAGAGTGTTCTTCCCCTCCCTTACTCTATTTCAGCGTGTTTGAGTGTGTTGTGAGGAGAGAGAGTGCTGAAATGAGTGTTTTAGGGTTTAGTTATGTTGGGTCAAGGACCCACTTTGGATCTGGTTGGCCCGGTTTGGCCCGTTCGGTCTAATCTTGGTCACAATTTCTATAAAATTTGTACCGAAATTCTCGTCTCAATCTCCTCTATCATATTAAGCCATAAAAATCACATTTTTGGCTTTCTAGAATAAATTCTCATTTATAGGTTAATTAGTCATTAATTAATCGGGTCTTGCAATAGTTAAGGCATGTGTATGACCTTCATGAAATATATTAACTACAAATTTTTCTTCAATTTTTTTAAAAGTTATTAAAGTATTGCACCATTCTCTTGTTAATTTTCTATTTCTAGTTTTTAGCAAGTCTTTTTCTTCAACTAAAAATTCAGATTCAACAACTTTTTTTTCTTCCTTAAATCTTTGTTTTGAACAAAGAAAATATTTTCACACAATGCCTTCCTTGTAACAAACAATTTGCATATACTAAATCTAACAAGATGAGCATACCTTATATAGAAGTTTTTTCTTTTTCTAATGTATCAAATACCATGCCAATCAGAGGCTTTGATTCATCCTTTCCACAGCAGATTGAGACAAATAAGACCAGAATATTTGCTTCAAAGATATAATAATAATAATAATAATAAACAAATGAGTTATCAAATAACTATACCTTGTTTCAGTTATGTAAACAAATTCTAGATTTGGAATAGCTCACAAGACGTATGTTTATGCTTCCTTCACCTATTAAAATAAATATACGATGTCAATAGAAGAATGTAAAATAATTGGTTATGTATATCCTATTGTGATTAAGTTAGAAGCAAACTAGAAGAGAGAATGACAAAAACCTATGGACGAAATAAGATTGAGATTAATGGGAGAGTTGAGGTAGTCCTCAAAGGAGGTGAAAAATCAAAAGACAGTAAAATTAGTGCTCAATTCATGTCTTTTCGCATATAAATAATGCCGTTTACTTTGTATTGGGTTCCTAAGTTGTTTTTTCTTTTTATTATTATTTTGAAATATGAATTTAATTTATTGTTAGATTAAGAAATCAAAATTATTATTTGGGTAATTTACCATCATAAAGCAAAGCAACTCCAATATTATTTGTATCCTCAAATGCAAAAGTGTTACGTGATTGTCTTATTGCATATTTCTATGTAAATCGAATTCATCAAATTCGAATTAGGATTGTTAGTAGTAAATCGAATCTACTTGACTTAAATTATTTGATTTTGTGGTTCAAACATAAATCGAATTCAAAGAACTCAAATTAGGGCAACTAACAGTAAATCGAATCTATAAGTTTCGATTTATATGGACCATGCTATATCGAATCAATCAAGCTCAATTTAGTCCCCCTTAGTAAATCAAAGCTATTAAAGTCGATTTTTAATAAGTAGTGGATAATGGTAAATCGAAACCATTAGAATTGATTTACTATGTAACATTCTATATGTATAATTCAAAATGAGTTAATTCGATTTAGTATATTCGTAACATATATAAATACGAGCTCAACATGAATTTTTTACCATAATGGGACACATAATGGCTAGTGATGAGAATTTTTTTAGTTTTGGTGCACTATAGAGGGTCGATTAAGAAGAAAATACAATTGGGGATTAAATTTACTAATAAGGACCCATTGAGTGTTTTCTTCAAACCTTCGACAAGTTTCACTGAGTTTCAGAATACTATACTCCAGAAATTGGGGTTACATGGCATGAAACGGGTGAAGTTATTCTACAAAATCCCAATTTTCGTGTTGCGCGATGATGTGAAGTACAATTCATTCGTCATAGGTAGTGACAAAGATTTGCAAGTTCTGTTCCATTGACTTCGTCAGTTTCTCGAGGTGAGGACCCTTGAGCTATTGGCAAAGCTTGTGGATGTGGTCTGTGGTTCTAGAGGTTCGAAACGGAATCCTCAATCCTCAGTAATCCCAGCCTGCTCTAGTTCCATACTTGTTGGTGCCTCGTCAGTTGTACAGAAGATTCTACATGAGCCAGTTTTAGTTGTATCTCCGTTCTTTATAGCTAATCTGAATCCTATTATGGTCTCGATTTTCCGAGAGGGTGGAGTACCGGGTAGCGTTAAGGATGCACTGCATAATGATGATGATGATGATGTGGATCCCATCACAATAGCTGATGACAATAATGATGACATCACAAGGACTACTCCAATTATGGGTGGAGTAACATCTAGTTCAGGAACTCATCAGTACACCCCACATTTTTCAACTTTGGACTTGGATGCCATGGCACAATAAGGAGATCCGGGTGTACTTGTTGATTTCGGGGCCAGAGATACATAGAATACAGGAGCTGTATCTGAATTCCAAGTTGGTTAGCAGTTTCAGGATAAAGAGGTGATCGTGTTAAGGATGAAGACTTATAGCATTCGTCGTAGGGTTGAGTATAAGGTGTTAGAATCCGATCATTACAAGTACTATGGGAAGTGCAACAAGTTTGGCAACGGGTGCACATGGCTCATTCGGGTTAGTCTCTGCCAGCATAGAGGTATTTATGAGGTAAAATAGTACAACCCTCATACTTGCCTGGCCACATCGGTATGTAGTGATCATTGGATGCTTGATTATCATGTGATGTCAGCCTTCATAATGCCCATGATTAGAGCTAATGTTGTTGTTTCGATCAAGGTACTACAGAATACAACAGATGCATATTTCGGGTTTAGACCGACTTACAAGAGGGTTTGGATGGATAAACAGAAGGTCATGGCATAGATTTACGGAGATTAGGAAAAGTCATATAATGATTTTCTATGATGGGTACTGGGTGTGCAGATCACGATGCCAGGTAGTGTCACGGTGATGAGGACGAGCCCTGTGCGGGTTTGTGGGAAAGTGGATGACTCATCAGCTTATTTCCATAAGCTTTTCTAGACATTCCCACCGTGTATCGAGTCCTTCCGTCATTGCAAGTCATTGGTCAATGTCAATAGGACCTATCTGTGTGGTAAATACGGTGGGACACTGCTTGTTGCGATTGCTTAGGATGGCAACACCAATATCATTCCGATTATATTCGCACTTATAGAAGGTGAAAATGTAGAGTCATGGTCATTCTTTTTATCTCATCTTCAGTAGCATGTAACGCCTCAACCAGGTATTCTAGTCATATCAGATAGACACAATGGGATAAAGACTGCATTGGAAGCTCCTGATGGTGGCTGTCTTTCACATAATGCATACTGGGCTTTTTGAATTTGTCATGTGGCGACGAATTTTTTCCCGAGTTTCAAAGACAAGGATGCACGAAGGTTTTTAGTGAATGCTGTTTATGCCAAGACTGAGGTCGAGTTTCACTACTAGTTTAACATCCTCCGATCCAAAGATCCTGCAATCTATTATTGGGCTAATCGGATTGACTATGCACAGTGGATTCAACATTGGGACGAAGGTCAGATATTTGGGCATATGACTACGAATATCTCCGAGTGTGTAAACTCGATACTAAAAGGTGTAAGGAACCTTCCAGTGTGTGCATTGGTGAAGTCCACTTATGGGAGATTGGCCGGGCTACTTGTATGCAAAGGAAGAGAGGCTAAGGCACAGTTAGGAACCGGACAGCAGTATAGTCATCACATGATGAAGGCAATAGAGGCTAATCTGAAGGCCTTAAGGTGTTTTACCGTGACTTTGTATGACAGGAACAACTCTGAGTTTACTATAGCTGAGACCACTCTAACCAGGGGCTTCTCACTTGGCTCTTATAGAATATCTCTTACGGACCAGACTTGTGATTGTGACTATTCCCAAAAACTTCATTTTTCATGTTTCCATGCCTTAGGATGCTGTGCATATGCACGCCTGACTTGGTCCACCTATGTCCATGAGATGTATTGCCTTAGCTCAGTGTTTGAGGTCTATCGGATAGGATTCACACATCCAATCCCGGAGGGATTTTGGCTACCATATGATGGTCCGACCGTCATACCTGATCCCAATAAGAGATGTGCGTCTGAAGGGTGTCCCAGGATTACCAGAATCCAGACTACTATAGACAAGTTTGACCCGAATAGGCGCAAGAGATGTGGGCTTTGCAGACAGCCAGCCATACACATAGGAGGTGTCCCCAGGGAGTAGTGAACATCGATTCTACATCCAACAGTAATGTGTAGGGGTGTGGTTATTTATTGTACTGTTTTATCTTTTAGACTCATGTTGGTTTATTTTAATGTTGTTGTCCATTATATAGTTTAGTTCAATATTAGTCTCCATTGTATAGGTTATTTTAAAGTTAGTGTCCATTGTGTGGTTTATTTTAATGTTAGTGTCTCTTGTGTGGTATATTTTAATATTGCTATACTACGCATTGTGGACTCGTATTATAAGATAGCTTGATCGTATATTGTGGAATACATAACATCAAGCAAAATGGTTTGAATTACATAACATCACTAAATGGAATACATAACAACAATGAATATATAACTAAATGGAATACATAACACAAATTGAAATACATAACCTAAACCGAAATATGCTCACTACTCAAAAGAGATGCGATCCAGTGAAGCAGCGTCGGGAGCGCCTGATCCGCATGCTCTCTTGGCTAGAGGGACCTCATCCTCATCTCCGTCTCTGTCTCCATCTCCATTTCCGTCTCTGTTTCTGTCTTTGGCTTGCTCCATCTCATCCAGCATACGCTCCTGTGAGGTGGATAGACCGGGCTGTGCTAGAGTAGTTACTACGAATGTCGAGGGATGTGTGCCACCCAACACAAATGTGTCATCCACAGGTCTAGTAGGAGGCTCATTCAGATCTATATCAAGTTGTGACTAGGATCCAGCTACCAGCGATCTACGTCTGGCCAGTTCATCTTCATGCTGATCTCGTCAAGAAAGCGTGACCCATCGAACTCAGCATCAAGGCTCTCACTGCCAAGCAAGTCCGATAGCATCTTACCTGGGCTAATGTATGTCTGACTCTCGTGCAAATCCACATCACTGGTAGGAAACCCAACAAAATAGTCACCAAATCCTCGTCTGACCACATCGCCACCTGCCTCAACTCTTCCATCCACATCACCACAACCATATTCATTTCTCTAGCCACTTGCCTCACCTCTAGCAGCCTGGCCCTCACATCCTCCAGCATGACTACCACCACCCCCTACTCCCACCCTAACCACCATCACCTCTACCAACATGGCCCCCGTAACCACCTCTGCCACTACCGCCATACCCTCGATCACCACAACCACCACATCCCTCACCACCACTGTCACCTCCATCATCTCCCCCATCACCACTCTCGTTCTCACCGCTATCCTCATCTTCTCCGCCTCTCCCTCCACGTCAGGCCCAACCTCGACCACCACCTCTAGCTACTTTATGGCTGCAACCCCTCCCCCTCACCGTCCACGACACCTCCCCTCTAACGCATCGATGGAATCGTCGAGCTACCTCCATTCACGCTGACTTGAACATATCCCAACATGATGTCTTCGCTCAACACGACGTCTGTCCGGGATATCAGGCAGCTAATCCATATCAAGAACATGTCTGGAACCTCGTTGCATTACCAAAGAGGAGCTCAGGCAACAAAAATCTCCTACCGTGCTCATGCCACCACTCCAAGTACGCATGTGAACATGTTGGGTCTAAAACAACATCAAACTGTAACACATTATGCGCCATGTTAGCCCAATGAATGTGCCAACTTTGTAATGTATTAGGAAATCACCGATCTCTGCCTCTGCCATCCTTTGACATCAAGAAATCTATGTCCAGTGCGGCACGGGGTCAATGCTGTACGTCACCAAGCTACAGCAGCACCCGATCCACTTGATGACACTCTATGACAGCAAAATAGATCAATGCAGTCGCAGCCTTCCACAACGCCATATGTCGTGGCTCCAATATCTCGAGGTGGACAACCTGAACAACATCAGGCAAGCTATATGGCATCCACAAGAACTGTGAATAGAAGTACTTATCATTAGTAGTCATAAACAGTAAACAGTGCAATCATAACATTAGCGATGAACAAATCGAAACCATAATACTCACATCCCTAGGCTGAAGTAAATCTGTCCTTAGCCTCCAATGTGCGACTCGAGGCCCTTGTTGCTCAACGTTGTTGGTTGATAACCTTACCATCTGAAAACCAAAATATTTTATCAACAAGGAAGTAAACCAATAACTTATTAAAAACATGTTGCATAACCTAAAAGCAAGTACCTCGACACCAACAGTCGATGAAAGACATCAAATCCATCCACCCGAAAACCAAGGAACCTTCAGAAGATTCACGACTGTAGGAGTTAAAATGGACGGACTAACTTGACAACATTCCTATTAGCCACATGACATATGCACCGGTATAACCATGACAGAGCAGCAGACCCCTAGCTATACCGACCCATGTTCTTTAGCCTGGCGACGTAGGGTAGACAATAAATGTGAAGCCGTGTTCCAAACTTATCACGGAATAGCTGCGTTGATAAGAGCACCATGATATACGTTCGGGCATACTGCCTAACTGTCTCATCGTCTACTCCTGTGGAAGTTCACTAAATGTCTCCTTCATCTAAGTGCAGTTCACTATGAACTTGTCGATGTAGTTCGTAGGAGGTAAAACACCCAATAGCTCCTTAAACCATGCCCATGCTGGACGGCCACCCTCAATATGTCGCTCAAAGTCTGTGAGGCATCTGCTGACATACTGACCGTCGATCAGGAGCCCTAACCGGTACACTACATTGTAAAGCGTTATTGTGCACTCCTTGAATGGCAAGTAAAAAGTATGCATCTACGGACGCTATCTCTCCACGAATGCGCTCACTAATGGCTCATCCAATCTAAACCAAGTCTAGTTCAGCCTTGCAAGATTGTATAAACCGGCCATCTGCAAGTACAGCACGATCCTATCGTCCAATGGCATACCGTGTTGCTTTTTCATGCTGGTGATACATCGATGGAGCTGGACAACAATATAAAATTGTTTATCACAACCATAACAAAATAGTGTTTTATTAATAAAATTCTAAAAATGCTAAGTATTGGACGCACTAATTTACAAAAAAAATCGTTTACAATAACCATGAAATAATTGTTCATAGGAACCAATTCAAAACGCTAAATAATGCATGACCCAATTCCAATAAAAAAAACTTAACCCAAACATATAATATCACACTTTCAAACAAAATAGAAAATGCTAAAACAAAATGGCCTTATGTATGTGACAACTCCGAAAAATAGTTATCTTTAATGTACACAATACAAAACAACTCAATTAGCATCATGCCTACAACACTTGGGTTATATTGAACCCTAATCCTAAACTAAATCTCGCTGAATATAAAACCAATAACTTCAAAAATCTAGTATAGCCTACAATCAGCATCCTAACTAACATTTTTAGGTACCATTTCAAGTTCTCAAAATCTAACCAACTAATAGCTTACTACTTCTAACTAGCGATTGTATTGAAAAAATTAACTTTCTAATTTCTAACTAAGGACTATAAACAACTACTATAAGAAGCATGTTAACATTACTAGCATGACTAAATTATGTTCAAAATAAAAAATTTTGTTTACTAACCTCTTCATGGACGGCACCAGCAATATGCGCGACTCCATCTAACCGATAGATATGATTTAGATTGCCCTCCATGTGTTCAGATTTGAATTTTCTGAGGTTTCTTTCCAAGATTTTCGAGGACGATTCTTTGTGGTGGGGTTTGGTGGGATTGAAATGTTGGTTTGTAATTCGAATTAGCTGAATTCGAATTCTATATATAGGCACAACATAAATAAATCGAATCCATTTTATTCGAATGATTAGAGACCCTCAATGGTAGTAAATCGAAATCACTTGTTTTGATTTACTATGGGTGAAATTTAAATACCTGCCAACCTATTGTAAATCAATTTCAATACATTCAATTTACTAAGAACGATGCTAAATCAAATCTGCTTTATTCAATTTAATAGTGGCCAAGCAATTCAAATAATTCGAATTGAATAGATTCGATTTAGTACTGTAATCCCTAATTCGAATTCATTAAATCCGATTTACATATAAACATACAGCAAGACATTCACGTATCATTTTTGCATTTGTGAGATACGAATAATATTGGGGTTGATTTGGTTTATAAAGGTAAATTATCTTTATTATTTCAAATTATATAATTTGTAGAATTTATTTAATCTTATTTATTAAATCATAATTTATAAGTATATGTTTTTTATTTTAAATAACTCATATATTGAATTATATTTAATTAAATCGTAGTTNAATTATTTTTTCTTTTTAATTTCAATAATATTAATGACCCTTTCTCTCTTATTTCAAGCACGTTAATTACACACATTCTCTCTTTAATCTTTATAGTATAATCTTAATCATTTATTTAGAGTTAATATTTATAATTAAATTCTTTCATTTTTCATATAAAGACATCTTTTTCACTAGATACCATCTCATCATAACAGTATTACATAATTGTGTAAATTCATATTATCAATAAAAGACAATTCAAAACTACTCTTTTTTTTTCTCTTTTTTTCCATCTTCATTTTTTTTCTTTTTCTTCTTATTTTTTTCACATTTTCATAATTCTTTCTATTTCATCATCTTAATTAATAAGAATAAAAATAAATAAATAAATAAATAATATTATAATAACACCAGAAAGAAGAGGAGAAATAAAAAAACACACCAACAGAAACAACAATAAAAGAATGACGATGAAAAAAAACGCACAAAGAGAAAGAAAAAAACGTGAAGAAAAAGAAGCGTGTGATTCACGTGCACGTTGTGTGAGTAATTTTTGTTAAATTTAGGCCAACTTAAAGGAGATGCTTTCTTTTTGTTGTTCCAAATTGCTGCACTGTTTTCTTTTGTTGTTCGTGTTGAGTTTCTTTGATTCGAGATCCTTTCTTAAATTTGTGATTTGATTTTCGTCCCAACATTCTTCATTGCTTGTATATCCTTGTTTACTTGTGATATCAGCCGTTCTTCAAATCTTTGTGAGTGCAAGTTATTTAGAAAAGACTTATGTTTTGAGGTTGTTTTAAATGTGAGAAGGGTTTATATTTTTGAATTTGATTAAAGAATCACATTCGGAGGAGTTTTAATGGATTCAAAGAAAATTGGACTTTGATTGAATAACTCCGTTTGTGACGTTTTGGAAGAAGTCAAAAAAATAATTTTAAAAGTGATCCGAAAAGTGGTTCTGATTTGAAAGGATTGGTTTTGTTCTAAGTGACTTAGTTTAAAATTTGTTTAAGAACTTTATTTGATTGATTCAATTGAAGAAAACAATAATTTTTAAGGATCTTAAATAAATTTTAGAACTTGCTATAACACTCAAATCACATATTAAGCATTCAAGACCTATAACACCCAATTCCCATTAATTAATCATTTTTGAATTCACATCAATTCCATTAAAAAATTAATTATTCAATCTAATTCACATAATTCCATAATTAATTATCTAATTCAACCTCATCTTCGTATTAATACCAACTAACTTACCAAAATTTACCCAATCTTGACCTCCAACACAATTCTCATTCCATTGTCATTCATAGGCAATCCAACATAACAATTTATCTTTTCAATCATGCACACACATATATATACCAACAATTCAACCATCATTCCACACAAAACTCACACTAATCCATCAATCATTTCCAACAACAATTATCAACAACATTTAACCAATTAATCACAAGCACAAGCAATTCTATTCAATCCTATCTTAGGGTAATTAACCTAGACATTTACATAACTTTACATAATGTCTACCCAAAACTCAAATTCGTACCTTTTGATGGCGGTTTTTCCCGACCTTAAATTTTTCTCACCAAATTAAAATCAAGCTCCAACCAAAACCTTCAAGCTTGATCAATCCTCCTCCATTTCAAAAGCTCTGCAACACCCAAGCTTCCACCAATTAATGAGGCACCACCAAACAAACCAACGAAACCATATCATCCAATTAATATAATCAATTCATCATTCATACTTAGGATTTTCACTCAAAATTGGAACTAATGGAGGGGATTGAGTTTTCTTACCTTATACCATATGATATTGAGTTAAAACCCAGTTAGAGATTGTGCTTGGGCCTCCTCTAAAGTATCAAAATCACAATATTTCAATATCTCAAAGTCCAAACTCAAAAATAGAGTTTAACAGAGAAATGGGCGACAAAAATTGAGAATACTCACTGCACACAAATGGTATAGAATCGAAGAGGATGACGAGAGCTTTGCGTATGTGGTACTGTACTGCTCACCAGTTTTCAAGAGGACGATGCCCAAGTTAGCTACCGGATATGTCGGGTTGGCTGTATAACTGACAAATAAAACTCATCGGCCATAGAATAAGTATTCATCATATGCATCTATGTGACATTTTTTGGGTGTGCATATTGTAATTGGTTTGCCTATGTGAATAATTCTGTTTAATTGCTAGTTACTATACGTGACGTAACTACTCTTGATTGTGTTTGAATCTCATTACTTATGTTTGTGACTATAATTGGTTGGATTGTAGTGAGTTGGATATTGATTGAGTTATTTAGGTCTGAGGCCGTGTTTGATTATGTGATGGGCCTAAGGCCGTGCTTGGTTTGTATTTGAAATCTAGTTATGTATGAAAAATCAAACTGGTTTAACATAGACTTAATAAACCTATGCTTAAAACAGGTTAGTCATTCATGTTGTCTAGAGAAAGCTTTTAAGAATTTTATAATTAAAGAAAAAAGTTTTCTAAGTCCTTGGATAATTAGCGAATTTCTCTTTTGAAAAGGATCTTGAATGTTAAACCTTTAGTTTTTGAAAACATACATAAGACGAGCAACAATCATTGTATTTCAAAAACAATTTTATTTTACGTATCTTTTTTATTTAATTTACAAAAATACCTAGATTTGTAGTAAAATCGTTGTTAATAAACTTTTTTCTATATGTCAATCCTATATTAAAAATATAATTTATCCAATTTTTATAGATATGAAATAATTTCATTTGTTAACTAATTTTTAAAATTAAGTTCATTTCACTTTACTTTAAGCAAGAACAATTTTAAGCTGGCATAATATATTGGAGGTTAAAGATGCCTTGAATAAATAATGCTGGTATAATGACTAAGGTTAAAGATAGGGGTGGCAAAATGGGTCGAGTCTGTTGGGTCGATCCGTTAAAAAAGGTGAGTCGGGTTAGGATTTAGAACCCATCAAATTAAAAAATTCGCCAAATCCGCACCGCCAAATTGACGGGTTTTGGCGGGCGGGGCGAGCCAGTCCGCCGAGCCGAAACTTTTTATTTTTCTTTTTTTTATTAAATAAAAGAGTGGTTGCTATTATAAAATTAATAATTATAGAATTTTTAAACACTTTCTTTTTCATTTTTTGTTTTTATTCTTCTTTTAGTTATTAACTTTATTTATTTTATTTTATAATTTCGTATATATACTCAAATTATGTGACTTATTTTTTAAAATAAAAATGATTTTATTGACAAATATTATTTTGAATTTTATTGAAGTTAAAAATTAAAAATAAAAGTAAAGCTAATCCGTCATAAAACGAGACGGTCTAACATTTTGAACCTATTTTAGCTGGCGAGACGAGCCGATCTGTCCCGTTTATGAGGCGAGTCTAGACAGAGCGGAGCGGATTAAGACAGGCCAGCCCGCTTTGTCACCCCTGGTTAAAGATGCCTGATTCATATTTTTCAGGTGATTGAATGGTCAATAATGTGTTTTTTTTTTCTGCTTGGTTGGGTTTCAGTAGGGTCGCTAAATAACGTGGCCTTTTTTCCTGCTCGGTTAACACGTGCTTTGAAGACATGTCTAGAGAATATCATAAAAATTGTTTCAATAAAAATTATTGAAAAGATAATTTTTTATATTTTTAATATATTCAATACATTACAATTTTAAGAATTTGCTATTATTGTGTTATCAAAATATATTCTTAAAATACAGGATAGTTATTTTTTTATATTATGTGTACACTAAAATCAATCACTAAAATCAACTATCAATATAAAATACATATTAAAATATAATTATATAAATATACATTAAAAATAAATTAAACTACACATATATTTAAATATAAATACATTAATGGCTAATTTTAGTGACTAATTTTAATGTACAAATAGTATTTTCTTTTTTTTTTCCGGTAATCATAATTAACAACTCAACACCAAATAAGTTCATTGAGTGGACTTAGGTACAATAATAATTAGTTCATTCTAAATAAGATACCGAAAAATAAGAAAACATGTACCACGCAAGAGATAGTACTGATCGTGAGATACTACTCCACGCTGTATATTCAGTTTTTTTTATTTAAAAATAATAATTTATAATTATTATAACAAATAATAAATATTTTAACTCACTTTATATTCATTAAATACGTATAATAATCCCAATATAAAATTAATCAGGATGACAAATACTTTACACTATAATTAAAATAGGTCTTGTGTTCAATAATAATAATATAATGAGGCGTTTTACTATATAAATTAAAATTATATAAAAAATATAAATTTTTTTTGTAGTTATCTTTTATTATATTATTATTATTATTCAAAGTG
>NC_029781.3:80740364-80766979 GCF_000817695.3 Arachis duranensis | reverse complement strand
TATTTGTAAACATATATTTTATTAAAAATAGTATATATAATATTATTTTAACAAAATTAATTATTATATAACTATATATTTTTTAATGTTACTGGATAATTTTAAAGCAAAAAAGAAAAGAGGTAGAGAGACTATATTTTCTGTACTATCTATACCAAATTGCTTCACTACACCACAATTTTATATACCTCTAAATCATAGTATTTGGTTCCTTCAACAATTAGCACATTCAAAGTCTATAATCTGCTCTATTCTCTACTCTCTTTATTCCGTATTCTTGTAATAATTGGTACCACAAATCTACAACTATCACGACTTTGTTAGAAAAAGAAAATCTATATCTTTTGTTATTAATATATGTTTTAAAATATTGTATATAATATATAAAAATATTAATTTTTTTTATTTTTCAAAATTTGAAACAAATATTTTTTAATTTTTTATTTATATTCTTAAAAAATAGAATAAAATTAAACAATATTTTTTTAAATATAAATAAAAATTTATTTTTAAAAATTACATATATAATGCACTTACGTTTAGGAACTTATATATATATATATTATGATTTTCATAGGTTCGTGTACAATAATTTTATGTAATTATTAAATCTCAAATGAGTCACAATAAATAATATTTATAACAAACAAAAAATTAGGTAAATACATTTTTAATTATATAAAAATGTTAATTATCATTATATAATTTTCATGTCATTCTATAGATTTTATTTAAAAAAGTAAAAATTATGTTTATTTTGTATTTCTATTTTTTATGAATGTAAATAAAAAAATTTAAAAATATTTGTTTAAAAGTGTGAAAAAAATAACATTTTCATATATTATATATAATATTTTAAATAAAATACATATTTACAAATATTTGGATAAAAAAATTGTATTATACAAATTAAAAAACTAAGTGTATATTATTTATTTTAAAATAAAAGATTATACTTACCATTTTTAAAATATTTTGTATTAAAGTATATTTATGTATGTATATATTAATATATTCTATAGGCTTAACCACTAAAAATGCTCCCAAATTATTCAAACGCTGACAAAAATGCACTCGAATTTTATTAGCGACAAAAATACCTTTAAATAATTAAAAACATAACAACAATACGCAACAGTAAATATATATTTTTAAAAAATGTCTTAAATATTAAATTTTGATGTGATTTTTTTTACAAGAATAATTAAAAAAATGAGATATTATTATTTTTAAAATTTGATAATTTTTTTCTAAGTATATATTTTTTGGTGATTTTTTAAAAGTATTATTAGTTGTTAACAAAAAAAAACTAAAAATAAAATATATACTCAACGAAAAATCACCAAATTTTAAGGATACTAATATCTCATTTTTTTAATTATTCTTGCAAAAAATTGTATTAAAATTCAATCTCTAATATATTTTTTGAGAAATACATTAGAGATTGAATTTTGATGTAATTTTTTGCAAGTATAATTAGAAAAATAAGATATTATTATTCTTAAAATTTAGTGATTTTTTGTTAAGTATATATTATTTTGTGATTTTTTAAAAGTATTATTGGTTGTTAACAAAAACAATTATAAAAAAATTATATACTTAACAAAAACCACCAATTTTATGTATAGTAATATATTATTTTTATAATCATGCTTGCAAAAAATTGTATCGAAATTCAATCTCTAAGGTATTTTTTGAAAATATATATTTACTGTTAAGTATTATTGTTGTGTTTTTAAATTATTTAAAAGTATTTTTGTCGATAGTAAAATTCGAATGTATTTTTATCCACATTTAAATAATTCGAGAGCATTTTTGATGATTAACCTATTCTATATTTATAAAATCTATCAATATTTATTTTTTATAATATTTTTTTTTTATTTAATAAAATCTAATAATTTATAAAAAATAACACATCTAAGGCACACAAAATAGTTGGACTGATTTTTGACAAACCTTTTGTTTTAGATATTTAATGTATTACACTACTACACATATGCTACATACCGGCAGTTATTGACGGACGCTGCAAAAGTAGAGGTTATCGTCAATAAATTACAAAGTTATTGGTAAATTGAAAAGACTTTATTCTTTTTGAGTATTTGGCCAAATTGTCGATAAATTTTGGCGCCACTAAATGTGTAAAAATATTATTTACATAAGTGATTATAGACAATCATACCATCGGCAAATAATTAATATTAAAATTTTCAAAATAAATTTACTAACAACTCGATCATCGTTACTTTAATGAAATTATTTTACTTTAAATTAATTTAAATATTAATTTTTAACAACAGAATCGTCAGTAAGATATTTAAAAAAATAATTACCTACACTGAAATCGTCGGTAAAACCAAATTATCTTATAGTGCTATCAGTCTATGACACCACCATTTAATAAAATTGTGATTTTCACTTATTTCCTCTTGTTTATTCTTTTCACTTTTAATCTAATGTTTTTCAAACAAACACCCATTCTAGAATGTGCAAAAGCTTTTACATTATACAAAAGTTAAAATAACTTTATGATATTAAGTTATTCTAATGTATTAATTGTAAAAATTTTCTATCCAATAAAATACTTAGGGTTGGCGAATTTATTTTCAGAATTAAAAGACTGAAAAAAAAAGAAGAATTGTTTTACACGGTTCGTCGTCGTCCCTTTCTTTTTCTTTTGTTTTTCCCTCTAAAATCCAATTCACAAACAACCCAAGTATAAGTTTGAT
Source organism: Arachis duranensis (assembly GCF_000817695.3). Lineage (NCBI taxonomy): Eukaryota > Viridiplantae > Streptophyta > Magnoliopsida > Fabales > Fabaceae > Arachis > Arachis duranensis. Next base: position 80,764,247 of record NC_029781.3, on the reverse strand, counting down.
TCTTAAANTAATAATATGTGTATATGTGTAATGTTACATTTTCATATTGTATTTTGTACTATAATATATTCTATTCAAATTTTATTTTAAGAATAATGCTAGAAACTAATACTATATCAGCTAATTTTTGTTAGCCGCGAACATTATACATTAGAATAAAAGTAATTTCTAGTGGCAAATTTTAACATTGTACAGTACAATGAAAGTCTTTTTAGTGGAAATAACATAATCATTATATATTTTATTTAACTTATATTTTTGTGATAATTATATATTTTTTGTTATTATTACATATTATAATGGTATTTATATATTTTTTACAGTCTTTAAAAATATTTTTATCATCAATTGTATAATTATTGTTAAATTTTTTTAACGACAAAATATAAGACAATAATTGAATATTCAATTACCAGTAAATATATTAGCGACTATTTTTATTGTCGCTAAAAATAAAATAAATGACCATTATAAATAATTTTTCTAGTAATGATAGACTATAGTCTATATTCATAATAAATTTGTTTGGTAAACTAATATAATCTGTAGCAACTTACTAAACAAATTCATTATGAAACCTACTAAAAATGAGTTTTTATTCAATTTGAATTTTAGATATTTTTTTTACTTAAATTTTAGATGTTCTTATTTTTAAAAATTAAATTTTTTTTTCTTGTGTTAAATGTTCTATGTGAAATGTTATAGCTCTCAAGACTTTCTCTTATTTTAAACATAAAAAACAAAAAAATCAAAGCCAACCATCTACCTTTAAATAATAAATATGATTTGCGGTGAACGAATTAATACTACCTAGTATCTACCTGACACTTCGACAGTAACTCACTACCCTTTTAGATGGAGAGAGCCAACATTTTAATTTTAAAAAATAACAAAAATAAATTAGAATAATTCTTAAAAATAAGAGCATTTGAAATTCTATTAAAAAATTTCGAAATCTAAATTCATCTGAAACTCAATTAAAAGAAATATTCAAATTTCAAACTTAATAAAAACTTATTTTTAGTGAATTTTGTATAATAAACTTATTTGATTGCTTATATCGAATGAAATTAACTACTGTACCATTAATTTTTTGAGGAATGTTAGAATCAATAAATTTTGTAATTTATAATTATCAATTAATTATTAAAAATATTTTTAATAATATAAAATTATATCTAATAGTGCTAAATTACTAGCTTCTCATCATTGAAAAAAAAGTTGATATATCATCCGCAGCTATAAATACGTGGAGAATGTTGTTATCTTTTTATATTCCATCGTACTACAAACAACAAAATAAACAGTGAGTGTAAGAAGAAAGGAGGAGTAGGTACTAATGGAGATGAAGATGAATGGGGTTACTACCAGCACGGCCACCGTTACCACCACTTGTGAGTCTCAAAACAAAGCGAGGCTTGCAATTCTGGAACTAGCACACATGATGAGTGTCCCAATGTCCCTCGTCGCCGTCATCAATCTGAAGGTCCCCCAAGCCATATGGCAAGGCGGTTCCAACGCTCCCATCTCCGCCTCTCAAATTCTTGCCCGCGGTGGTGCCGCCTATGACGCTGAGAACCTTCAGCGCATTCTCCGCTTGCTGGCCAGCTATAACATATTCATGGAACACCTTAACAGCAGCGGTGAAAGGAAGTACTCCCTCACTGACATTGGCAAAACTCTCATTGATGATGCTGAAGGTTTGTCCTATGCATATTACATGCTCCAGCATCATCAGGTTACTTTTTCTCTAACTTCTCACCTATTTATTAACACATAATTTATTATTATTATTATTATTATACGAATTTTTATATATATTGACCACATTAAAATTTGAAGAGTAAATACCAAATTAGTTCTAAGGATTTTTAGATCGTATATTTTTATTCTTAACAAAATTTTATTCTCTATCAGTTCTAAAAAATTATTCTCAATAGATAGATTGATTTTTCTCTTATTCTCAGTCAAATTTTTAATATGTGTATAGAATAAATAACTTTTTAACAAATTTTATTATAAGATAATTATTAATTTTTTAGCATGACTAGTTTTTTGTTTTTTTTATTATTCATTAGAAATACTAGTTGTATCTTTTTTTTTGGTCATTCATTGAGTAATATTTTTTATAACAAATTTTTAATAATTTTAATTTTTGGTCTCCAATTTTTTTTGGATATAATGTATAATTTTTTTTAAATAACTTATTTAATTTTTAAAATTTTATAAAAAATAATTAAATTAATAAAATCTTATTTTCTATTTAATTTTCATCTCCTACTTTTTCCTTCATAAATTCTGAAATAAAAAATATTACAAATAAAAATACAATATAAAAACACAAATGAAACACGCTCTAAGGTAGCGTTTGATAGAGAGACAGAGACTGAAAAACTGAGACTGAAAGACTGAGATTTAGAGACAGAGACTGAAATAAATTTTAATATTTTGTTTGGTGCAAAATGAGAGACAGAAATTGAGACAAGAATGAAGTTCTAATTTAATTTGTACAAATGATAAAATTAGAATTAATTAATTGAAATGAGAGTATTTCAGATATAAATGTTATTAAAGTTTCAGTTTTTATCTTTAAAAATTTCAATTCTCTGTGTTCTTATTTTTTGGAGGTACTGAAATAAAATTTTGGAGACAAAAATAAAAATTTTAATACCAGTCTTTGAACAAACAAACCCTATCTAAGTCTCTCCATGTATAACAGACTATTATTTATAGTATTTAATTATTAGCTGATGTTATGTTAATGGTGAATAATATAATATACACCCAAATAAAGAGGCCATCTAGAACTCCTTATTATTTTACTTTGTATTTACATAATAACTAGGATGCATTGATGCGAGCATGGCCGTTGATGGAGGAGACAGTGAAGGATCCAACAGTGGAGCCATTCAAGAAAGCAAACGGAGAGGGTGCAATATCATATTATACAAAGAGACCAGATGTGTTGAAATTGGCTGTTAAATCCTTATGTGGAATGTCCATACCTTTAATGAAGGATATCTTGGATTCCTATGATGGCTTCCAAGGTGTGGACACATTGGTTGATGTTGGTGGCAACAATGGTATCTCTTTACGCTCGATCATGGAAAAATACCCAAATGTGCGTAAGGGCATCAACTTTGATCTTCCAGATATGGTGGCCAATGCACCACAGATTCCAGGTGCATATTTATATATGTGTGCTAATTAATTTAAGAGAAACTTTTAGGCCAGCAACTTTTAATATCTTTTGTCATTATTTAATCAATATAAATACTAAATTGTTATTTTATTAATTTATGTGTACAAATTTTAAAAAATATAAATATAAATTGTATTAATTTATGAGTATAAAATATATTAATTTATATATGTAAAACTCTAATAAATATAATTATAAATTATATATTTATTGTGTGCAAAATATTTATAAATATAAGTATAAATTGTTATTAATTAAGTACTAACAAAAAATAATAATATTTGTTAGTCATGTAATATTATTTTTAATTTAATTATTATTATATATAAAATTAAAGTCATTCTTTAATTTTCTATGTTCTTTAGAATTTTTGAAAGTTTGTCTCTCGCATAAGATCAAGATTGTCATCGAAACATTTAAATTACTAATATACTGATATATTGGTATAACTCATTCAATCGTTGGTTTAATCAAACAAATTGTTTCATAATAAAATAACAAATAAAATATAAATAAACAAAAATTTGCTATCATCAGAACATAAAATATTCTAAAATTAAGTGAAAAGCTTACCAGCTTGCTAATAATAATATTTTGAACATTTTTGTGTTAACATTATTGCTAGATGACAAGAACATATTTGCTATCAGAACCCAAAAAAAAATCCTCATAACCAAAACTCGAAATAAAAAAAAAGTAATTTAAAATAAAAAATTCTAAACAAAAAGCATAACAAAAAATGAAATAATCATAACAAAAAATTAGAATAAGGAATCGATTCAAAAACAAAATTTAAAATAGAACCCAAATCTAAAACAAAAAATTAGAATCGACAACAAATAATCATAACGAAAAATTAGAATAAAAAATAATAACAAGACTAAAAACAAATAATCAAATAAATAAATTAGAACAAATAATTATGTTTAAGAAACAAAAAATAGAAATTCAACAGTTAACTGCAAATAAAAAAAATAGAACCAAATAATTTATCTGAGACATCTACATTCTAGAAGTAGAGTTTCAGAGAGTTGGGTGAAAGATGTGGAGGAATGCAAGTATTTACTACGCTAATTGCATCACGGAGAACGACAGCGACTATAAGTTTTGCGGAAGACGATGGATGATGACTTCGAAGTGCGACTGTGAGCGATGGGAGAGCTTCGTAGAGGACGACGGGTGACGGCTTTGAAGTGCAATGACAGACGACGGACAATGAATAACGGCCGCTATGACTGCAAGGGAGGGAAAGGGTGAATTAGGAACGGCGACGGTGGAAAGGCTGAGCGGCACTGAGAAGGAGAATGGAGAAAAGTTGAGTCTGAGTGAGGGTTAAGGGAGAGACTGAACTCTGAACTGGAGTGGAGAGAGTTAGAAGAAGTGGAGAGTGTACTTAATTATTAGGATCAGGTTTAAATAAGAGATTAAGGTCAGGCTTTAACAATAACGTTTCATAATCGATTGAGTTCTGGTTCGGTTCGTCTGTCCAAAAATTGACTAATTCAGTAGTTTGCAAGCGATTTTAAGATTGACAATTTTTTACGATAAATCAAATTGTATTAGTGTTCAATTTACAGTTAGAATGGTTTGATCAATCAATTAAGTCCAATTAAGTTGTGAATAACAAATTAAATATAAGAAATTTTAAGTAGTGCGGACATTTTAGTATAAAAAATACTACAACAATATAGATTATTTTTTAGGGTTATATGTATCAAAAAAGAATTAAAATTTATCAAAAAATAAATTTTGACACTATTTTAACTATAAAAATATGTTAATAAAAGTTTTGTCAAAAATAGTATTTTTAACATATAAATAATTGTGAATAAAGTTTAAATCTTATTTTGATAAATATTGGCTGTCAAAAATAATTTGTTAAAAAAATTTGAGAATATATTTTCTGTGATATTTATTAACTGTCAAAAATACTATTTATTTTGACACTTATTGATCATAAAAAATTCTCAACAAAAATTTTTAACAAAGAATGAGATGAAATCTTAAAACTGAAGAATAAATTGAGATTTTGAAGAGATTAAAAATGAGTAGTATGATTCCAAACTGAGAGCAGTGTGATGTCAAAATTGACGGAGCCAGATAAGAAGTGGAATAGTGGAGTAAATTAAAAACAAATTAGTGTCAAAATTGAGGAGTAATTTTCTATAGTCAAACAAAAAAACATAAAAAATTTGACATTTGTGATATTTGTCAAAAGAGAAATGCTATTTGTATACCAAAATCAGTCACTAATGTATTTGTGAATAAATATATGTGTGGTTTAATTTATTTTCATAGTGTATTTGTATTTCAACATGTATTTTATACTGGTGGCTGATTTTAGTATACATATAGCATAATCTTTGTCAAAAATATATATTAATTTCTACACTTAATTATGCTTGTTAAAAAAAATGTTAAAATAGCTCTTTTTCTTGTAGTTGTAGTAAAGTAAAAGTTGATTAGTATTTAGTATTGTTTTAAAAATAAGGTAAAAATAAAAAAAAAATGTTGGTCATTTATAATTTTTCTTTAAATATATTTTTTAGTTAATTAATTTTACCTATACATGCATTATGCACGTTTAAAGTGGAACATAAACTCTAAAGTGGTGGTAGAAAGTTTTAGTTTCACTTAATTATTACGTACCTACTAATTATATTGGTTTATGTCACTTTGCTTTACTTTTTGGGATATTAATTTACTCTTAAAATTTTCATACTATATTGTAGGTGTAACTCATGTGGGTGGCGACGCGTTTGAATCTGTTCCTAGTGGAGATGCCATCTTCATAAAGGTATCCCTCTGAATTTTGAAAATAGAAAATGAAATTTCCCGTTTATAATTAATACATATTACTTTTTGAAAAGTTAAAATAATTTATTTGACCAATATATATATACTTTAATAATTATTATAATTATATAAATAAATTATTGATAATTATTTGGTATATATATAATTATTATAATCATTATTGTAAAATATTTTGATCAAATGGACTAAAAATAGATGATTTTATTCTCATAAAAAATATATTTTATAAATAGAGAAAAAAATATCATTAACACAAGAGAAGAGGTCAAGAGGAGTATAATTTCCTTTTTAGATAATAAAGCATACGTAAAATCGAAACATTTTAATAATCAGCTTAAATAAAATTTGACAATTAGTTTTCATTTAAATATAGGGAAGAGATTATATACTAACTTTTTTTTTTCAACCAACAATAAGCCACCAACGTTATTCTTTTCTTTTAAATTTTTATCTCTTTCTCCTTTTTAATATTTGTTTATTCATTATTTTGTTGGCTGTTTATTGATTAGAAAAGGTTAGTTCTCTAGCAAAATCATTTTTGTAAAATGATTGGTTTTAAGTGCTAAACAATTATATTTTTTTCAAAAAATTCAAACTATTACTGTCTAAATGATTGATAATTTAAATTATACTTTATCTAGTTCATGAATATATTTTTAGGTTAATTTATATTTAAAGATACGAATATGTATAAAAAAATAAATTTGTTATAAATTAGAGGAAGTAATCTCTTAAAGAACTTATAGCAAATGATGAATACAGAGGCCAATCACTAAACAAATAGTACTAAAGAATTAAGGCAGAAATTTTGTAACTAACTTCCATATCTATATAGTAAGGGGATCAAAGACCAAAGTTTGCAATCTCTCTAATAAGTTTAACATAAGAAATTTATTTGAATACATCAACTGATGAATCAGTAATGCACGTATGAGCATGCAGTGGGTCCTGTTAGCATGGACAGATGAGGAATGCAAGAAAGTTTTCCAGAATTGCTATAAGGCTCTTCCGGCGAACGGAAAAGTGATTGCTTGCGAGCCGGTGGCGCCGGAGATGACGGATGAGAGCCAGAGAACAAGAGCATTGCTTGCTGGTGACATATTCATTATGACAATGTATAGAACCAAGGGGAAGCACAGGACGGAACAACAATTCAAAGAGCTTGCTACTTCTGCTGGATTTTCTCATTTTCGTGCTTTCTATGTTGATCCTTACATGGCTGTGCTTGAATTTCACAAATGATCCATTCAAGTACCATATGTGATGCATGTTGTTAAGTCCCTACTTATGATGAATCATAAAAAATAATGGGCACAAATAATTATTATTAGGAACAGTAACTATGAGTAGTACACTTCTTGAGATTGTTCCTAATAAATTTTAGGATAAAGTATTTTAATTTAGTTCGTAACGTTTTAAATATTTTATTTTAATTTTAAAAATTTTTAAATGTTCTATTTCAATTCAAAAAAAGTTTTAAGCGAATTTAATATTGTCTTACCATTAAATTTAACGCAAACAATTTGCATATTGAAGAATTAATAACATTCGATTTAGTATATAAATAAAATCAATCCACGAACGATCACTGATATAAAAGTTTTTTCTTTGATTTTAAAATAATAATTGATTGTTAGAATATAGAATTTTGTAAAAAAAAATTAAGGAGAAGAAGTGTTACAAAAAAGTTTTAATTATATTTTTTTAACACATTATAGAAGAACATATGATTTAACTAGTGACTTTATTAATGTCCACATTATTCATTTAGTTAATTATTAGTGTCAAATTTAATAGTAAAACTACATTAAATCTGTTTAAATTTTTTTTAGAACAAAATAAAATATTAGAAACTAAATTAAAATTTAACCCAAATATTTATACAAAAATAATACTACTTTACCTTAAATTTTAAATTCTTCTCTCTAATCTCAATTTTTTTTGGCAGGGTCCTTTTTCTTGTTATATGAAAAATGCTTCAACTACGACACAACTTGTTATAATATTTTGTTTTATTTTTTAATTTCAACTTGTTATAAAGTATCCTAAGAATTTTTTTGAAATAAATAAAATAAATATTTTATTTACTGAAATAAGTAATTTGTAATATTTTTATTGATTTATATTATTTTAGTTATTTTATTTATAGATAAATAAAATAAGGTTGTATAAATTTTATTCACATTATAAATGAAATAATATAAAATAGATTTATTCTTGCACGTATCACTATCATGTTTGTAAATGTATTATGTAAACGAGATAAACGGTTTGTTTGTTAGTGGCCAAGGGAATTTGATTACTTGAAGTGGGAAGAAGAAAACAACACTATTGGTGGTATTAATTTTATAATCTTTGGTGGGTTGAAGGAATGGAAGATGACACGGACACAATAATTGAGAAAAATTCGGTTCAATAAAATAACGAGTAAGTTAATTATTTTGCTGATTGAATATTGAAATAAATATGATTTTATGTAAAAATAATAATTGATAATGGTTAGATAATTTATATGTTAGATAATTTATATATATATTTTTATCAAATAGATTAGACAGCCTCTAATCTCAAGTATTATTTATGTTTTATATATTTACATAATATATTTATACACTACATGAATTCATTTAAGAATTCATTTTTTTTATAGGACTTGAATTCGAGTGCAATTTCTTGTGAGACAGTAAAAACTGTCACTAGCTCCAAACTTCGACTGCAACTACATCCAGCTTAAGTTGGGACTTAAATCCAGCATTAAAGAGGCATACAGACATGCCATATATATTAGGCCTCTGCTGTAATGATTATTTTTTTCACTTTGCTGTATGGTCCTTTGGTTTGGGCTTTAACCATTGTTTCAAAAAAGAAAGAATTTTGCTAGGGAACCAACTCAATATCTGCCAATTACTAACCAACTCAAATGGGCTTAGTAACAAAAAATCTAAATAATTAAATAAACACCAAAAAATTGAATAGTTACTCTAACATCATCTTTCACCTTTCAAGTTTACATTAAGAAATTCACAGCACAATCTTTCCTCTACCTCCTTCACTTGCCATCCCTGCTGCGCCGCCATTATCGGCCGGTGAAGTCTTTGTAACAGCCTACCACATTAAGCTTTACGCTTAAGTCGTAAAATAGAGGTGATGTGGTATTACGACCTCTAAAACAAAATGAGTACATATAATAGCAGAAGAATTATAATATGCTAGGAGTCTTGAAAAATAGAGGAAATAAAAATCGCAAAATAAAAGCGCAACGCTCAAGGAACGAGTTAACTTGCGTACTAAGAAAACCATAACTATTAAACATAAGATAACAAAAGTAGGAATAGAGTGCCCAAGATACAAAATAACAAGCTCCCAACTTAGCTTGCGAAGTCAATACTGGCCGGAAAATATTTACACATATATACATACATATTCCAAAACCCAAAAGTACATATACACAATCCTGCCTCTCCATAAACCTCTAGGAGGATCAAAAGAACAAGTTATGCGGAGAGAAAACTAAGTACATATATACACATCATAGCATAACAAAATAACCCTGTAACCACTCCGCTTCAAGGGTCCAGACGCCTAACGAGATGCCTCTCGACATGCATCTGAAAAACAACAACATAGTATGGAATGAGAACCGGAGGTTCTCAGTATGGTAAAGGTGTCACACACATAATATATAAGGTCCTGGGAATGCCAGAGGCAATCCTAGAACGCCGACACTCAAATTATAGAGCTTAAAGTATTAAACAGAAGCCATAAAAGGTAATTTTTTAAGAGTATCTAAAATTGACTTAACGTAACCTTAAATCTAAACCCCATATTGCTGTTCCTCTATACCTCCACTTCCTTCAGTATTTCACAGACAGTTAAACAAATATAAGTAAGCACAAGAAAGTTACAAATACAGCAGGTAACAATTACACATTTGACATGGCAAATACAGTTAGGCATACCCAACTAATGCACAAGCAAGTAATTCAAGTAATATGCAGATGATGCATGCCTGTCCTACAGCTGATGAGGCTCATTTGTCGGTTATCCAGCCAACCCGACAAGTCTGAATTGTACTTAGACTATCCTCCGACGTGCATTTCCATGAGTCTATGCATAGCTTTATCTCAAATAATCAATATTCCTCAATGGGGGTAACATTTCCGGAAATTTATATAGTGCCCGGTCACACTTACGTCGTAGGGTCAACAGAGTATCGAGTTTTCTACCTGGTACACGTGGTGGCAAGCCACGACACTTTATCCAGGGAATCTCGTATCTCAGATCATTCAAATTCATAAGCCATATAAATAATTCAATTATAATTCATCAACATCCACATCATTCTCAATTGCATCTCATTCATCATCATACATTAAACATATTCAATCCTTATCCTTCATTATCACACCTCTCATTCCGTCCATCAATAGTTCCAATTCAAAACATAATTCATTCTTTTCTAAGAATCAAATTTCAAACTTAAAACATACTCATTTTCTTAATAACTCTAAATCAAACCATATAACCTTTGAATCTAAATCTTTTTAGATAATCATATAAACAAAATCTCTAATTTTTATAAAATTTTGGCAGCACCTCCTCTAAAACTCGGATTTTGCCACCCTTTTCGGGTCCAAACCTGCTTTCTTTTCAATTCAATATACCCTTCCTCATCATCACAATAGTCACCACAATAAATCTACCTTAGATCAACAATTATACTCATACAATATTCAAAACCAACAACCAAAATTCAACTAAGGATCATAGTTCACTAATCCTAGGCTTCTAACACAAAATACCTCATTATCACAACAACCTCCACAATAGTTATACTTCAAATCAATAATTTACCAAATTATTAATTAATCAACAAGCACCAAACCAGCCAGGTTCATCAACAATAACATTCAACCATAATTCTCTCCAAATTAACATAACAACATTCATTATCCAAAATTAATAACTAATTATCCAATAAACTTCAACCAAATATATTCATCGACAAATTACTAAACATTAAATATACACCTGCATTCCAACTTATTCTATGGTCATCTAGCCTAAGTTTTCACAGAATATTATATATTAAATGCAAGAAACCTAAACCATACCTTGGCCGATTTCCACATAACGACCAAAGTAAATTATTTAAAATCAAGGCAGTCCCTTCAAAATTCAACTAATCAGCTTTCTCCAAGTTCCAATATTCACAATTTCAAACTCCAATTATTTATTCACAACCTAATACACATTCATAACACATATATATCCAATTTAATACTCAAAGCTCAAATTCAAAGAAAATAAAATAGAATTATCGTATCATCACCTTACCCAAGCTTCACATAAGCAAGAGTGAACGTTTCCCTCTAGCTAATTGGATCCTAAAACATCAGAAGTCAAAGAAATTCAACATTCCCATTAAAAATTCAAAAACTGGAGGAAAAGAGGGCTGGAAGTGATTAAAAAAGTTACCAGTGAAATTGTTCCCGTAGAAACGTAGAGCTCGACGCGGTGAATGCGTGGCCGCAAATGGTTCCGCGATTGGAGCTCGGACGGAGAAGTTACGGGATTTTGAAAAGTGGCGTAAGGGTTAGTGAACATTTTCTCCTCCCTGGAAGCATTTCACGCTGATTGTTGGTTAAATGAGGAAGAAAGGGCTTTTGGCTCATATAAAAGGGCTGGTCCGGTTGGACCAACAGCCCGGTTTGGGCCCGATTCAACCAATCCGGCCCATTCGGTCTAATTTTGGACCGATTTCTTCGAAATCGGTGCAAAATTCTCGTTTCAATGAGCTCTATCCTAAGTTGATATAATATTCATATTTCTAATTCTCCTTATTAAAAACTAATTTATTGACTAATTATTTACTAATTTAACCGGGGTTTACATCCTACCCACCTAATAAAGAATTTTTTCCTCAAAATTCAAATCTAGTTACCTGAAAAGAGATGTGGATAGTCCTTTCGCATATCTGATTCGAGCTCCCAGGTATGTTCCTCGATACCAGCTCGACTCCAAGCTACTTTTACCAATGATACTTCCCTTCCTCGTAATCGTTTAACACTGGTGTCATCAATTCTTACCGGGGCTGCTGGAAGTGTTAGATCTTCTCTCACTTAGATTGGTTCTGGTTCTAGAATATGACTTGCGTCAAGAGTGTACTTCCTAAGTTGAGACACATGAAACACGTCGTGCAAATTCGAAAGATATGGCGGTAAGGAAATTCTATAAGCCACTGGCCCAATTCTCTTCAGAATCTCAAACGGTCCAATATAATGGGGATTTAGTTTCTTAGTCTTAATAGCTCTTCCCACTCCAGTGGTTAGTGCAACTTTCAGAAAGACATGTTCTCTTGCTTCGAATTCCAAAGGCTTTCGCCTCTGATCAGCATAGCTCTTCTGGCGGCTTTGGGCTATAAGCATTTGACTACGAATCTTCTTTATCTGTTCACTCGTTTCAGCTATCACCTCAGACCCTAATAAACTCTTTTCTCCAGTTTCATCCAAAACACAAGCCCTTAGCATATCCTCCAAGGTCTGAATAGTTCTCTCTAACTGACCATCTGTCTGAGGGTTATACGCAGTACTCAAGCTTAACTGAGTCCCAAATGCACGCTGAAAAGCTCCCTAGAACCTTGATGTAAAACGAGGATCCCTGTCAGATATAATGGTAGAAGGCACGCCATGTAACCTGACAATCTCTTTGATATACATTCGAGCCAATTCTTCCATTGTGCAACTTATTCGGATAGGAAGAAAATGAGCTGATTTCGTCAGTCGATCCACAACTACCCAAATAGCATCACAACCAGATCGGGTTCTAGGCAAACTTATCACAAAATCCATTGCGATACTCTCCCATTTCCATTGTGGAATTTCCAAAGGCTGAAGAGTTCCTGATGGTCTCTGGTGCTCAATCTTAACCTTCTGACACGTTAAACATTTAGATACATGTAATGCAACATCATTCTTCATCCCTGGCCACCAGAACATCGCTTTCAGATCTTGATACATTTTGGTACTCCCTGGATGAATTGAGAACCCACTCTTATGAGCTTCCTTCAAGATACTTTGTCGCAGGTCTCCAACATTAGGCACAATAATCCGGTTCTTGAACCTCCATAAACCATCCTGACCTTCTGACACTCTCCAGTATTTTCCATGTTCAACTGCTGGTAATACCTTACGTAATGCTTCACTATCTCGATGAGCCTTCAAAAGTTCTGATTTAAAATCACTTGAAATCTGCAACTGACTCAAACATAGAATTCCAAATTCTTCTCTAACTCCCAAATTCAAACCTTGAAATGCTTTCAGTAACTCTTCCTCCCGTAGCATCATCCAAGCTGCATATAAAGACTTCCGACTCAAAGCGTCCGCCACAACGTTCACTTTTCCTGGATGATAATTTAATTCAAAATCATAATCTTTCAGAAGCTCCATCCATCTCCTCTGACACATATTCAACACTTTCTACTCAAAAAGATACTTTAAACTCTTATGGAATGATAAAACATGAAACTTAACGCCATAAAGATAATGCCTCCAAATCTTTAAAGCAAACACAACAGCACCAAGTTCCAAATCATGTGTCGGATAGTTCATTTCATGCGGCCTTAATTGCCATGAGGCGTATGCTACAACATTCTGGTGCTGTATCAGAACGCACCCCAAACCTTTCAGAGATGCATCACAATACACTTCAAACGGTTCACTTGGTTCAGGTAATACCAATATAGGTGCAGTAGTCAACCTGTGCTTCAATGCTTGGAAACTCTCTTCACATTTTGGAGTCCAGATAAAAAGTGTATCCTTCCTAGTCAATTTAGTTAAAGGTAAGGCAAGCTGTGAAAATCCCTTAATGAATCTGCGATAATACCCCGCCAAACCTAGGAAACTCCTTATCTCTGTCACTGAAGTTGGTCGCTCCCAATTCATTACTGCTTCCACCTGAGCAAGATCCATAGCTATTCCCTACTTACTCACCACGTGGCCAAGAAACTTCACCTCACTCTTCCAGAACTCGCATTTAGATAACTTAGCGTACAACTTCTTGTCTCTCGGAATTTGCAGCACAGTTCGCAAGTGATCAGCATGCTCCTCTTCAGTCTTAGAATAAACAAGAATGTCATCAATGAAGATAATAACAAACTTGTCCAGATACGGTCGAAAAATCATGTTCATATAATCCATAAATACTGCCGGGGAATTAGTTAACCGAAAAGACATCACTGTATATTCATAATGACCATAATGCGTCCTGAAAGCAGTCTTCAGAATATCCTCATCTCTAACCCTTATCTGATGATATCCGCATTGCAGATCAATATTAGAAAACACACCGGCACCCTATAACTGATCCATTAGATCATCGATTCTAGGCGACGGATATTTGTTCTTCACAGTGATCTTATTCAACTGCCGATAGTCGACACACAACCGCATACTCCCATCCTTCTTCTTTACTAGTAACACTGGTGCTCCCCACGGAGAAACACTTGGTCGGATGAAATGCTTACCTAACAGATCTTCCAGCTGAGCTTTTAGTTCAGCCATTTCTAAAGGTGACATCCTATAAGGAGTAATCGAAATCGGACAGGCTCCAGGCACTAACTCAATTGCGAATTTCACTTTCCGGTTAGGTGGAAATTCATTAATATCATCCGGAAACACATCTGGAAATTCACATACAACCGGAATCTGCTCTAAACTCTGATCATCACCTGATACTCCCATAGTTAATAACATAATACCCTGACATTCAGTTCCTGAACAGTTTACTATCATAGAATTCAAATAGTAACTATTCACCACAACTGGTGCTTCTGACCCTTCCGGCATAAACTGTACTGACTTCTCAGAACAATCAAGAAAAACATGATTCTTGGATAACCAATCCAATCCCAAAATGAGATCAAGACTAGTCATAGGCAAACAAATCAAATCATGCACAAATTCACGCTGTTTTACTCGAAAGGGAACTTGTGGACATCCTATCCTAGTCACCATAGCTTCATGAGTAGCATTATATACTTTCAAATCATAACCTAAAACCACCATTCTCAAACCTAATTCATGGGCCTTTTCAAATGCAATAAATGAATGACTTGCTCCCGAATCAAATAAGGCATTTAAGATTTTACCAGCCATTTCACAATTACCTTTAATCAGTGTCTCAGATCCCTCAGCACCTATAGTAGAAGTGGTGTATACTCTCCCTGGCTACTGCACCCTACCAGTCTCATACTTTTTCTTCTCCGGGCAATTAGTGGCCATATGTCCGGGTTGTCCACAAGAATAGCATACTCCAAGTCCTACTCTACACGGAACTCCAGGAAGATACCTTCCGCACCTCTGACAATTCAAATCCTGCTGTGACAGCTTACCAAACCTTCTTCCCTGATTAACATTAGTATTCAGCCTTCTGTAATTACCTTGACCTTGAGTCTGCTGTGGAATAGAGCCTCCACGCTTGAAATTCCTACCTCTCGGAGCAAGGTTCCTTCCTGAAGGTCTCTGAAAAGGCACCCTCAAACTTCCTTTCTCTATTGCTGCCTTCCTCACACAATCTTCAGCCACCCTACTCTTATTCACCAGTTCAGAAAACACCCTGATCTCCCTTGGGGCAACAAAGCTCAGAATATCACTCCGAAGACCTCCCTCATCAGGAATTGCAGCACCATCAGGCTGCAGGATACGTCGTGTTCCCTATCACCAATACTGAGCCTCACCTTGCAGCTGATAAGTTTCAAATTCAACCCATTGCTCTTCAGGAACCTGTTGGGCCTGCAACGCCCTTTTCATAGCCTGAATCCAATTATCTGCATCAGTGGAATTTGAGGTTCCCCTAAAAGTCGGAGGGCGGACTTTCAGAAATGTAGCAAGTGTCAAAGGACCGTCCTCATCATTATTATTCCCATGATTACCCTGATTTATCTGATTACCCAGTGCCTCAGCTGTTGCCTGCATAGCTGTGGCCATATTTCCTAGGACAGCCATAAAGTCTACTAGATCAGTCCTTATAGGGGCAGGAGTAACGGTGCCTATTCTACCACTACCTCGCCCGCGACCGCGTCCGCGAGTCGACATCTGGTCCCTATACACACCAAACAAGTGATATTAAGTTGATCAGTCTTAATATCGCAGGACTAATGCTTTAAGCTCCAAATGCATGCTCACAAACGTTTATGCCATATATATCAGTCAGATATCCTAATAGCAAATAAACACATATACAGAGAATGCACAGAAGTATAATCAGTCCGTCTTTCAGGCTCTATAGAAACGAACTGCTCTGATACCATAATGTAACACCCTACCACATTAAGCTTTACGCTTAAGTCGTAAAACAGAAGTGGTGTGGTATTACGACCTCTAAAATAAAATCATTACACATAATAGCAGAAGAACTATAATATGCTAGGAGCCTTGAAGAATAGAGGAAATAAAAATCGAAAAATAAAAGCGCAACGCTCAAGGAACGAGTTAACTTGCATACTAAGAAAACCATAACTATTAAACATAAGATAACAGAAGTAGGAATAGAGTGCCCAAGATACAAAATAACAAGCTCCCAACTCAGCCTGCGGAGTCAAGACTGGCCGGAAAATATTTACACATATATACATACATATCCCAAAATCCAAAAGTACATATACACAATCCTGCCTCTCCATAAACCTCTAGGAGGATTAAAAGAACAAGTTATATGGAGAGAAAACCAAGTACATATATACACATCATAGCATAACAAAATAACCTATAACAACTCTGCTTCAAGGGTCTAGACGCCTAACGAGATGCCTCTCGACCAGCATCTGAAAAACAACAACATAGTATGGAATGAGAACCGGAGGTTCTCAGTATGGTAAAGGTGCCACACACATAATATATAAGGTTCTGGGAATGCCAGAGGTAATCTTAAAATGCCGACACTCAGATTATAGAGCTTAAAGTATTAAACAGAAGTCATAAAAGGTGGTTTTTTAAGAGTATCTAAAATTGACTTAACGTAACCTTAAATCTAAACCCCATATTGCTGTTCCTCCATACCTCTACTTCCTTCAGTATTTCACAGATAGTTAAACAAATATATGCAAGCACAAGAAAGTTACAAATACAGCAGGTAACAATTACACATTTAACATGGCAAATACAGTTAGGCACACCCAACTAATGCACAAGCAAGTAATTCAAGTAATATGTAGATGATGCATGCCTATCCTACGGCTGATGAGGCTCATCTGTCGGTTATCCAGCCAACCCGACAAGTCTGAATTGTACTTGGACTGTCCCCCGACGTGCATCCCTATGAGTCTATGCATAGCTTTATCTCAAATAATCTATATTGCTTAATGGGGCTAACATTTCTGGGAATTTATATAGTGCCCGGTCACACTTACGTCGTAGGGTCAACAGAGTATCAAGTTTTCTACTTGTTACACGTGGTGGCAAGCCAAGGTACTTTATCCAGGGAATCTCATATATCAGATCATTCAAATTCATAAGCCATATAAATAATTCAATTATAATTCATCAACATCCACATCATTCTCAATTGCATCTCATTCATCATCATACATTAAACATATTCAATCCTTATCCTTCATTATCACACCTCTCATTCCGTCCATTAATAGTTCCAATTCAAAACATAATTCATTCTTTTCTAAGAATCAAACTTCAAACTTAAAACATACTTATTTTCTTAATAACTCTAAATCAAACCATATAACCTTTGAATCTAAATCTTTTTAGATAATCATATAAACAAAATCTCTAATTTTTATAAAATTTTGGCAGCACCTCCTCTAAAACTCGGACTTTGCCACCCTTTTCGGGTCCAAACCTGCTTTCTTTTCAATTCAATATACCCTTCCTCATCATCACAACAGTCACCACAATAAATCTACCTTAGATCAACAATTATACTCATACAATATTCAAAACCAACAACCAAAATTCAACTAAGGATCATAGTTCACTAATCCTAGGCTTCTAACACAAAATACCTCATTATCACAACAACCTCCACAATAGTTATACATCAAATCAATAATTTACCAAATTATCCAATAAACTTCAACCAAATTTATTCATTGACAAATTACTAAACATTAAACATACACCTGCATTCCAACTTATCCTATGGTCATCTAGCCTAAGTTTTCACAGAATATTATATATTAAATGCAAGAAACCTAAACCATACCTTGGACGATTTCCACGAAACGACCGAAGTAAATTATTTAAAACCAAGGCAGCCCCTTCAAAATTCAACTAATCAGCTTCCTCCAAGTTCCAATATTCACAATTTCAAGCTCCAATTATTTATTCACAACCTAATACACATTCATAACACATATATATCCAATTTAATACTCAAAGCTCAAATTCAAAGAAAATAAAATAGAATTATCATATCATCACCTTACCCAAGCTTCACATAAGCAAGAGTAAACGTTTTCCTCAAGCTAATTGGATCCTAAAACATCAGAAATCAAAGAAATTCAACATTTCCATTAAAAATTCGAAATTGGAGGAAAAGAGGGCTGGAAGTGATTAAATAAGTTACCAGTGAAATTGTTCCGGTAGAAACGTAGAGTTCGACGCGGTGAACGCGTGGCCGCAAACGGTGCGGCGATTGGAGCTCGGACGGAGAAGTTACGGGATTTTGAAAAGTGGCGTAAGGGTTAGTGAACGTTTTCTCATCCCTGGATGCATTTCACGCTGATTGCTGGTGAAATGAGGAAGAAAGGGCTCTCGGCTCATTTAAAAGGGCTGGTCCAGTTGGACCAACAGCCCGATTTGGGCCCTCTGCGTCCTCGCCAACACCACGCCGACCAACCCGCCGCCTCCACCCAGTTCTAGGCGTCGTCTTTGTCGGCTCCTCCATGCGCGTTCTGAGCGACGTCTGTGGCCACCGTCGTTGCCGATCTTTCTCCTTGCGGTGCTGCCCACCGCTGTGCCGCTACCCTCCCACCGTGAGTCTCCTGTTTCTGCTTTTACCGCGTTTGAATATATCTGTTTCTTTTTTCAAACCCTATATTATAGATTGTATAGATTTTTTTTAAAAGAAAATTTTGTTCTTTCCAATTCAAAAAGTTGATGATTTAGTTTGTTTTTTGCACTGCTGTTTGTTCTCTGAATTGGCAAATTTTGCATGCACGCTTTAGACAAGCTTTTTGTTTTGTAAGGGTGATTTGGGCGTTTAATTTTTCTGAATTGCTGAATGTTGTAATATTAATTAAATTTAGAGGTGTTCTGAATATGCGCATTTAAAATTGTAGCACGAACAGGGATTGCATGTAACTAGATATTGGATGTTGCTGTCATTAGATAATGGATGGTTTTGTCTATAAAAATTAAAACTCTATCCCATTCAAATAGTGTATACCACTTGTTTTTAATACTATTGTTCCTTACTTGAATTGGTGGATTTCAGTAAGTTTTTTATGGCGACAATGTATGGTTATTATATATATTTCCGTGGAATTGTATTGAAAGTTTTGCTTGTGTGAAGTCTAACCCAAAGATCTTTACAGATTACAAAATTACCTAATTTATGTTGCTGAAAAGCCTTACCGCTGACTATCGCGCGCCACCATCAAGACACACACACATGTGGATTCGGCTATGGAACTTATCTTTCTCTTTCTTTTTTCCTTCTTCGCCATCCATTGCAGAAGACATGGAGTTTTTAAGATCATACCACAAAAGAAAAAGGATACCTAGAAAATTCATGATAAGTGGATGTTACTTCTGTCAAACATCAGGATGTTCTTTTTGCTTACTAAATGGATGTTACTTTATACATTTTTTGAGTTTTCTTGTGTTGTAGTTGTAGATGTCTGTATTTTGTTAAGAATTGTATGGCCTTTTCTTTTTAAATCCTACTCGGCATGTTTCTCCATGTAGATACTTGGTTATTTTTGTATAGATCTAAGTGGATGTTACTTCTGTTAAGTATCAGGATGTTCCTTTTTCATACTAAATGGATGTTACTTTATACATTTTTCAAGTTTTCACATTTTTCAAGTTTTCTTGTGTTGTAGATGTCGAAGACTGTATTTCTTTAAGAATTACATGACCTTTTTTTTAAATCTTACTAAGTATATTTCTCCATGTAGGTATCTGATTATTTTTACAAAGATCTAAGTGGATGTTACTTCTGTCAAGCATCAGGATGTTCCTTTTTCATACTAAATAGATATTACTTTATATATTTTCCAAATTTCCTTGTGTAGCAGTTATAGATGCCTCTAAATTCCTTCACCTCCTTCCCAAGCAATATGCCATGTTGGTTTCATTTTTAAAGCTATCACACTAAGAGTGTAGTATAATCAGTCTTGTTTTCCATCATAAAATTCTTTTTATCAATCTTGTATTTTTAAGTTCTCATATACAAATGTCCAATAGCTTAAAATACACCATCCAAAATTACTTCTATAATCTATTTGTATTTGTTTCTTAAATGTCCAATAGTTTTAAAGAAGAAAAATTTCTGTTTATGTACCTGTATTCATATAAGTAATAGCCATCATTATTTGTATGATAGCTTGGTAACTTACAAAGACAGTGATAAAAGAAAAACTCTCTAAAATACTTTAACAACAACATAATAAAAAGATTAATTCCATACAAGAATACAAGCTTCATTCGATTTGCTTCTGGAATTTGAAATAATAACAAACATACTGAAATTGTCAATAGAATTGGCATTGAGGCTATGACAAATTTAATAGGATCAAGGCCATTATTTTTTTACACTTTCTGATGTACTAAATATTTTTTATGCTGATGGATCTATCGGACTCTTCACTAGCTTGATAGTCATTTGAATTTTTTTCTTTGTACATGGTTCTTTTTCAAAATCTTCACTGCAACATCCTTCCCATCACTTTTCAGTAATGATATCCAACAACAATGAATCAGCAAAAATGAAATTGCAATTAAACCTAAATAAAATTTAGCAAACAAATCAGTCAATCCAAACCAAATGAAATTCAAATCTAAGAAACATAAAAGCATGATGGAGTATAACTAGTGGATTAACGGCAATACTCAAGCATAATCCAATTAATTCAGCAATCATATTTTCGCAAAATCGGCTAAAACATAGTGGATTAACAGGATCAAATAATCTTAACAACTCTAGCAAAACGGCAATAAAACTGGAAATCTCTACACAACCCATAATATTCAAACTATGCCAGCAACAATTCCTCCATTAATTCAATAGAAAGTCAATTAAACCAGTTCAAATGAATTCAGCAGCATATTCCATCAATTCAATCAGCAAACTCAGGATAGTTCCAAACATTTTCAGCAGCAATTTTTCAACAAAACAGTCAGTAAACTCAGAATATTTTCAATTTCTCAACAAAATTGTCAGCAGTTTCTCAACACAATCACACAATTAACCCAATAGTTTCAGCAACATATTCGTGAAAATGGGCAGTAAAACAGTGAATCTCCATACAATCAAACAATTTTCACACAATCTCAACAGCAAATTCTCCATTAATTCAGCACAAAACATCAAATTATGAATATAATTAACTATTTTCAAATAATTCCAGCAACAATTATATCAAATCAACAATTTCAGCGCTTTCATCTCAAATGAATCAGCAGCAATTTCCAGCAATACAATTCAATCCAAACACTTTTCAAAACCTAATAACCTAAGCTAATCCTATCAAACAACCTATTTCCACTAAAAGAAAGTAAAAGACTAAGCTGAACTAATAATGAAATTGATTGAAAATTAAAACTAAAATTCTAATAAAAACTAAACTAAATTAAACTAAAATAAAAGAATTAAAAATTGAGTTTGTTCAAAACCTACAGAGAATAAAAGAGTAAGAAATTAGGAAAAAGGTGGAGGTTGCAGCGGTGGTGAAGACAGCTAGAGTGCGTCTCCAAACTCATTCGAAAGAGGAGGAACAGGGGTTGTCCTCTGTTGTGTTGAAGCTTGGCTGAGCTCAGGGACCTTCGGCTATTCTCTGGGTTCAATGTTGGAGAGTGATACAGGGTGGCACAGAGAGAGGGGCCGGAGCTAGGGTTCGGCGGCCCTGGGATTGTGGCGGCGACGAAACAGAAACTAGTGCGAATGTCTGGTTTGCCGAGAGAGGAGAAGAGGATTGGTGTGGTTGAGGAGGACAGAGAGGGTTTCGCGCTGGGTAGTTCGGTGACGATGATAATGGAGGAGAGTGTATACAGCGCGGCTGTGGGAGTGAGAGTGGGAGTGGGAGTGGGAGAGATGGGGAAGGATTCCTCTGCGGCTAGGAGAGTGTGAGAGAAAGGAAAGGTTTCTACGGTTTGTAATTAGAGTTTCTTTAATCAGTTTTTAATTATTTTAATTTTGAATTTAAAAAAGGAAAATTCTAGGAGGCAGCAATTTTATTAAATTTTGGCCAGCATGTAACCAGCAGAAAAAGGGTAAATCATTGGATGAAATCTCACACCAATCTCACACTATTAAATCATCATTGATGGCTATTTCATGGCTACCAATCACAAAAGTTACTGGCTCTTAGCATTGCTCTTTAAAAGATTTAAAATTAATTATTAAATAAAATTATTTAAAAAATTGGCTGATTTATGTTATTTTCCTATACTTTTCCAAAAAAAAAATTACTAAGAAACTTAATATACAGTGGGCTTTAACCATTTAGTATTTAATGCAAGAAATTCTCCTTCACGAAAATGGTAAGTCTTATTTTAATGTTAACCATTTATTGATTTCAATGATTTTGGTTTGGTAAAGAAATCATAATCAGATACTATTTATTATTTGAAAGATAATAATTTATTTCATTTGTATAAAAATAAATTATTATCTTTATAAAAATATTAAATAACTAAAATTGTATATTTAATTGAAATATAATTTTATATTTTAGAAATAAATTAATTAAATATATTTTTTATTTTCAACGTTTAAAAACGATTTATTTTTTAAAATTCAATCGTATTTTTTAAGATATAAAAAAATAAAAATAAAAATTATATTTAAAAAATAAAAATAAAAAATATTTTTTGCGAATCAATGCAGGGCTGCCAGGCGTGAGCGGTCGATGTGATGTGTATAGAAAACCACAACAATTTTTCAATCTATAAAAAGCATTATCCTAAGTTGTTTTTTTCCTTTAACAGTATATATATCACAAAATAATAAAATTCCTTTGAATTTTGGGGAAAGAGAAAGTGAGAGATAAAGAAGAAAAAGAAATCCTCAAATCAATAATAATGGAGTTGCCAAATGGTGGTGTTACGAAACCAGAGTCTCAAAGTAAAGAAAGACTCGCAATTTTCGAATTGGCACACATGATTAGTGTTCCTATGTCACTGGTAGCCATAATCAAACTGAAAGTTCCTCAAACCATTTGGCAAGAAGGTTCCAACACTCCTCTCTCCGCTTCGGAAATTATCACACGTGTGCATCCCCATGGTAGCGCTGATCCACACAATCTTCAACGCATGCTTCGCTTGCTCACAAGCTTTAACATCTTTGTTGAGCATCTCAACCCAAATGGTGAGAGGAAGTACACCCTAACTGACATTGGTAAAACCCTTGTTGATGATGATGAAGGTCTATCCTATGCCTATTACATGCTCCAACATCATGAGGTTTGTTTTTTAAATTATCTTTTTTGCCCCTTAATTACTTTATTATTGATGTTAAAACTTTTGATTACCACCATTGAGGGTGTGTTTAGATGGGATTTTTCGAAAAAAAATATATTTTTGAAAGATAAAAAGTCAGATGCAGGAAATTTTATACAATTTGAATGATTTAATTAAATTTTTATTTAATAATTTTTAGTTATTAATTTTATATAAAATTTGCTGTGC
>NC_029781.3:80721077-80740248 GCF_000817695.3 Arachis duranensis | reverse complement strand
AATAAAATAATTTAAAAAATATTTAATATTGATAAAAAATTGATAATAAAAATGAATAATCAATAATGTTATATTTAAATTTTTAGCAGCATTTTATGTGCAATTTTTTTTAATTATACTAACTATTACTTGATAGAGACTTGTTAGTGCCTGACAGAATACTAGTTATTTTATCAAGAAATACTAATGTATATCTGCCAGAAAACATAAATTCTTATTGTACCAAAATTTGAAGAGTTAATAAAGAAATAAAAATATTATTTGTATTCTAAAATTAATTACTAAAATCAGTGACTAATATATTTGTATATAAATATATAATATTTGTATATAAATATATATGTGGTTTAATTTAATGTATTTTTATATTTTAACATATATTTTATACTGATAACAAATTTTGATAATTGGTCTTAGTGCATGCATAGCATAGTTGATTTAAGAACATGAGATGCATAGCATAGTTGCTTTAAGAACATGAGAAGTAATTTTTGGTTGGTTAATATTAGTTTTTTCTTCATTTAAAACTTTTTTATTATTTAAAAGATTTAGAGTATAATTTAAAATTTATAATAAATAAAATAATTTTAAAAAGAAGAACTAAAAAAATGGGATTCTCTAACATTAATCTAACAAAAAGTATCATTATTTTTTCAGAATTTTTTCCCATCACATATATAATTTTACATCGACATAATATCGCTTAATGTTGTTATAACCACATTTAATAAAATAAATATGTACCGTTTTGGGAATATGCAATTATGCATGGCATTATAGGATGCTTTGATAAATACTTGGCCATTCGTGGCGGAGGCAGTGGAGGATCCAACAACGGTGCCGTTCAAGAAGGCTAACGGCGACGGAGCGATGAGCTACTACTCAAAACGGCCGAATATGATAAACTTGTTTGGCAAGGCCATGCGTAGTGTGTCCGTACCATTCATGAGGGAAATGCTAGAGAACTATGATGGATTCAATGGTGTTGAATCATTGGTTGATGTTGGTGGCAACTATGGTGATTGTTTAGAAATGATTATGCAAAGGTACCCTAATATCCGTAAGGGCATCAACTTCGATTTGCCCCATGTCGTTGCTCATGCACCACCTCTTCCAGGTTCTCTTGTTCCTATTTCATTTTTAGTTATGGACATGGCTTCATCTATATTCAAATCGGATTGGGGTGTTTGTGTTCTAGTAATGGCATTTGGATAATTAGTTTTTAAAAAAAAAATGGGGTAAAAATATGACACATTAATAAAAAAACAATGTTGTGACTAGTTAATTAACATGTGTGTCCCGTTGTGCATTTTAGGAATAATCCATGTAGGTGGTGACGCCCATGAATTTGTTCCCAATGGAGATGCTATATTCTTAAAGGTCTTTCTCACTCTCTCAATTTCAGTCTTACAAACAAATATTCCTAGATTCAATTTTAACTTAAAATAGTTACATGAGAAAATTTCAATACATATACATCAAATGTTTCAGTGGCTAGTTACAACATCGACGGACGAGGATACCAAGAAGGTGTTTGAGAATTGTTACAAGGCACTTCCAAATGGAGGGAAATTGATTGTTGTTGAGCCCGTGCTGCCAGAGTCAACGGATGAAAGTCAAAGAACAAGGACATTGCTTGGTGCTGACGTGTACAACATGACTATGTACAATCCTAAGGGGAAGCAGAGAACCGAACAACAATTCAAAGATCTTGCCAATTTTGCTGGCTTCTCTTCTTGCTGTGCCTTCTATGTTGATCCTTTCATGTCTGTTCTTGAGTTTCAGAAATGATCAAAAGGCTCACATCATGTTTTAGTATTATATGTGTAGTAGTGTCATGTTAATCATGTCCTTGGCGAATCGTGAATTAATAAATAATGGGCATGAATAATTGAATTAAGAACATTCTACTGGGTACTAATAATGGTTTTTATGAACAAGTTAAGTGTTTTAAGCATATTAGTGAAGAGATTAGTATTTTTAAAAAAATTCTAGTTTTTATACATTATATACTTTGAAAGTTTAAAAATTTTAATTTTTCAATATAAGTTTTTTTTACATTTAACACTATAAGGTGTCTTTAGCTAAATCTATTAAACTAATAGTGTTGTCTAAAGTGTTAAAAATTAATTGTCTAATATATACATATACTGATAGATTACACATTAACAACTTTAATTTTTCTAAAGTCATATATCAAGACTAAATTCGACAATTCTGGTATGGTTTTAAAAAAGGAACCAATAAGGCGTCTAAAATATCTTTTTTTTAAAGATGTTTTTTAGTAATTAAAATTTAATACATATAATCGATTAAATCGTGTTATTTTTGGTTACTATAAAACATCTTTAAAAAATGACGTTTTAGACGTCTTTATTTATCTGAGTAGCTCCCTTTTAAAAAACAGGAGAATTGGCCTAAACTAATGTCTCTCAATCATGGAACTCATGATCTTTCCTTTGGTCCGCAGGCATAAATATATAACTCAACTTTTTCTTTATTTTATCCTTCATGTAGCGGTAGAGTTGAGCAAAAATGCTTGTGATCTTCTCTCATAGTAATAGTTGTTGGAAGAAGATGCATCGGCAGAGAAGATCATAATGCCTCCAACCTCAAATCCATTTTCTTGCAACAAATTCAGAGTTCCAAAAAATGCATCCCCTTGAATACCCCTTCCATTGACTTCATAGCTAGGAAGCAACTTATTCCTATCAAATTGCGTTACTCGAATATTAAAATCTTCTAAGTACCTTTGAGGAGTCAAAACTTTGTCGGTATAGAATTGATGGTTAACATAATCAATAACATTATTGTAACCTTTGAAGAGTTCCATATAGGCTTCAACAGTTAGGTGATAGGGAGCAATAGTGGCCACAGAAATAACACTATGTTTCTTCAGAAGAGTTATGAGCTCACCAACACAATAAGCAAAACTAGTATAGTTTTTATTTCTTGGGAAAACTTCATAGTCAATGTCTATGCCATCAAGGTGGTAAGTGAGTGCTAAAGACCTTAGAGATGAGAATGCATTTGAAATCCATAGGTGAGTGTCTTTTGGGTCATACCAACGTAGGACTTTGTCGTGCAAACTCCAACCAGAGAGGCTAGCCAAGACTTTGACATTGGTATGGCGTGCCTTAATGGCTGCAACAGATTCCGGTGTCAACGATTCAGCCCAATATGCTGAAAACTTTCCGTTTTGGGCATTGCCGGAAGCGTCTGCATCAATGGCGAACCCAAGAATGAAATGGAAATCAATCCCTTCTTCTATTGGAACTGAATTGAATGTTACTTGTGCCCCTGTTGCTCCAATGTATTCCATCATTATCTTTCCACCTGAAATGTTAATCAAGGGAATAATGATATTGAAAAGTTTAAAAGAAAAAAAAGGACTGAATTTAAAAAATAAATAAGATACGTTGCCTACCATCACAAGATTGTAGGTTAGGCGCAGCGGATACGATCACTACCATTATAAAGAGGAGCAAACGATGATAATAATGTTCATCATTCATATTGAATATTAAGGCTTGATTTTGGAGCATTATTCTACGTATGAATTGGTGTGTGTGTAATTGGGCATATAGCTGTAAAACCATAACCTATGGCTATATATATGATTCCTCGGCTAGGTTGGCCGTCCTAAAATATATATATTTGATGAATATTTCAAGAACTCTGTATCCTTGTTGTCCATTTGGAACAACTTCTGATCTATTTAATTTGCCTATCCCAAATTTTGTCTTTTTGGTGGCGGTATTATGCAGGTGTGCGGCAAAAAATTTAAAAAAATATATATTATAATAAAATGATATCTATGTGTTGATCGAAAATATTTTGTTTCGAGAAATACTGAACTCGAAATATAATGGATTTCTATTTCGAAGAATGAAGGATTATATCGAGAAAGATTTGTAAGGAAATGAGAAACAGAAACTAGTCGATGCACTCAGTCAAGGAAGAAAGGTTATTCAAAGATAATTTTTGCGGTTACACACGTTACACATAGAGAGTGAGAATGGTTATTCAAAGACTAGCATGCGTTGAAGTTATTCTTGAATCTGATTGGTCAGAATTTTTTATAAATAGATGAAAGATTGATGAAAAAAAGGTTGGAACTTTGCTTCAGAAAAACATACAAGCACACTTACATCCCAGAGACTTTCTGAGTCTGTATTCGAGTCATTTTTCTGTAAGCTTCATTCTACGTTTTTAAATTTTCATTTACATTTTCTGTAACCTTTACTTTTCTTGCAAATTTATCTTTCGAGCAATATTTAGTTTTCTTGTTTAATTTACGTTTCAGTACTTTATTTTCAATTTCAAAAATCCTTTGATATAATCGAAAGCATTCTCCTGTTTCATTTAAATTCAATGTAATTTATTTCAAATTCAGTCAATTTATTTTCAAGATTTATTTTGTTTATCTTTCAGATTTTCTTTAGTTTTGTTCAATCAAAAAGGTCCTTTGATGCACTTTAGAAAACTGGTACTCATAAAGAAGTATGTTTCGCTCCCAGACCACTAGATATCAAACCACTTTCGATTTGCTAAAAATCGATAAAACAAATTGACATGCTTGGTGGGATAGTTTGAAAATTTAAGTGTGTCACATAATGTATGCAATTAAGAAGTGAAAGAATTGTACTCATGGCAGACGAAGTTTTGAATATTAATGGTGGTTCATCTGCAAGTGACACTGTGCCAGTAGTTGCACAATCCTCGGCGAATGTTACTTCATGTCTGGAAAAAATGTGTTGAATAAAAGTGTGATGGTTACTAGTTCACAAACAGGAAATAATGGGTGTAATACACACTCACATGGTAACATATTACAAACTCAACCCTTAATAACTGCTGGTTGGCCTCCTTATGACCTTCCTCGAGGTTACACACCACCAATAGGTGGTTTTTCTCCTCCAATTCAATTTGGAAGCACAGTTGGGGCGAATAATGTTCAACCGTTACAACAAAATCCCGAGTACTCTCGAGATTATTATGTGGGTCTACATTGAATGCTTCCAATTCGATGGCAGCATTTCGACGACATGTCGATGAAATTCATCATGATTTGGTTAACTACTTAACCCAACAAATGACTATAATCTTGAACCCTATAATGGCAGATCATGAGACAAAGTTTAAGTGTTTTCTAGACAAGTAGAGCAGATCGTTCGAATTATCGATTATGATGAGGGTGATAGGCAGAATATGGGAGGAAATTATGAGGACACTGAAAATTTATTTAAAAATGAAAACAATGATGTACTCATGGACAAGAAAAATCCTCAAACAGTTCATCGTGGCCAAAATACTGATGATGTGTTGGCTCGATTGCGAATCAATCAAGGTGGTAAACGTTATCAGATCACGAGAATTATCGAGAATGTGCTCAATAGAGTTGGATTCAATGTGGGTTTTATGAATCAACTCTATTTTTTCTGTGCTTTTCTTACTGCTGTTCAAATGGCAGAAGTGCCTCAAGGGGTAAAAAAAATCCTAAAATAGTCACAAAATTTCCTGGAGAAGTTCGTGAATCAACGATTGAGTATATTGCTCAATATTTGGTTGAGATAGGCAATTTGGCTAATGATAAGAATTTGAAAATGAAGTTCTTTCCTTTTTCATTAACGAAGAATGCATTTACTTGGTTTTTGAATCTCGGGCCTAATTCGATGACAACTTGGGCACAGTTGGAAAGTGCTTTTCACTCTCAATTTATAGAGGAGAATTAAACGTAACAGTTACCAACTTGGTGGCTTTAAAATGTGATGATGGAGAAACAATTGATGATTACATGATTCATTTCAAAAATGCTCAAAGTCGATGTTATGTATCTCTCTCTGAGAGTGAAGTAGTAAAGATGGCAACAATGGGGCTAGATTTTATATGCGTCGAAAGTTGTTTAATGTCAACATACCTGATTTGACCCATTTGGCTGAAAGGATACGCCAGGTTGAAACTCTTAGGAAAGAAAAGGAGAAATATCAAAATGAGAGAAAATTGAAAAGAAAATTTTTTTCTCGAAAAGAGAAGGTGTCGTATGTTGCAATGAAATCCTTGAGTGAGGAATTTAATTTCGAAGCGGAAATCGATTTGGCTTAATTAAAGAAAGGACCACCTTATGTTTGTTCTTTAGTTAAGAAAATTTCGAATTTTAATACACTAAGTGATTTGAAACATAAGAGTAGGAAGAAATACAGTTTTGATATTTCAAAATCAGATCAAATATTTGATGTGTTGCTTAAAGATAAACAGTCAATCTTACCAGAAGGCAGGAATTTGCTTTCGATAAAAGATTTATAGGGGAAACCCTATTATAAGTTTTATCAAGCAACTATCCATTCGACTAATAATTGTGTTTTTTTTAGGGACTTGATACAAGAAGCAATCATGGGTGGGAGGTTAAAATTCGATGATAAAAAGAAAGAAATGAAGGTTGATTTTGATCCTTTCAATGCTGGAGCTAGTTTTGCTAAACCATATTTTGATGTTAATATGGTTGGTTTCTCTTATGACTTTGATACTGCTCTGGGAGACTTCGAGTCTAGTGTTCGAGCGGTTTATCCCAGAGGTGATTGGCTATTGGAGTTTTTAATGCAACAAAAATTGAAATATCAGGACGTATCTCTGTGTTCTCGATGTAATGCAGTCTTTGATGCGAAAGCTGTAGCAATTTTTGAGAAAGAAAGAATGAAGAAAGAGTTGGCTCATAAAGAAGATCAGGTTCGACAGAGGCAACTAACTCGAAGAGTAGAAGGACAGAGTTCTGGTGTTCCATAGAGAAATCTTTCTGCACCCTTGAGCCATTCGCAGGCTTTAAGTGTACAATGGATACGAAATTTCCGAGAATTTTGTAATAAAGATGTTCAATACAGGTGTAACCCATAATGGGGTCATCAAAGCCCCTCTCAAGGTCGTTATCCTTAATTCCGAGATCGAGCCAGAAGAAAACAAAGAGGAAGGGGTGGACATCAAATACCAAGGGTATCTCAAGGTGATCGAGTCAAGGGGGCAGTTCCTTCTGTTCATTCCTGGGTAGTATTTATGGTCGATGGGGAAACATACCCAAAAGAGATCCCATCTCCTACTAAGCTTGATAAAGGCAAAGTGTGATGATAACCCTAGAGGTCAACAAAGAGAAAGATGATTATTTAGATGAAGAGTATTTTGAAGAGGGTGATGATGAGATGGTGACTACCATTTCGATAATCCCAACTGAGTACTTGGAGGAATATAAGGGGAATCTATGTGAAGATTACGATGTAGATGATGAAGAGATTTTCTCATTCATTCGATATGAGGATGAGCCGGGGTATTTCCAGAGGCCTACTAAAAAATAAAAGTCTCATCTTTGGCCCCTACATATCACAACTTCTGAGTGGAATTAAGGTAAATAAGGTTCTAATTGATGGGAGAGCGACAATAAATTTATTGCCAGAGAATGTTAATGAAAGTTGGAAAGCATCCTGATGATCTGATCTCAACCAACATTTCTGTGACTGACTATAGTGGAGTTTCTACTCCTGCAAAGGGGTTAGTGACTCTTGGTATGCAAGTTGGATCTTACGATCGAAATACTGTCTTCATGGTTGTATCATCGAAAGTGTAAGACCCAAAACCTTTGAAAAGTCTTATTATGGTCAAGTCTCAAATCATATGGTTATTTGTAGCCTTAATTTCGGAAATTATTTTATTAAAGATAATTAAGGCAAGTTTTGATTTATTGAATTTGAGATGAGCTATGATTATTATCTAATTTTATAATTATTGGATTATTTTCTATATTTAAATTATAAATTTAGCAGTTGTGAAATAATAAGGATTTTATGTGTTTTGGACTAAGTAACTAATATTTTAAATATTGATACTACTATTTTGGAAAATGAAGGAATTAAATATATTATTTCTAATTATTTGATTTGGACATTTTATTGAAAATAATTTGTAAAATTAATGAGCAAATAGTATTTTCTATATACATTAGTGTTGGATTTAATTGAGTTTCAATTACTATATTATCCCTACTTTTATTTGAAATTACTTAAACTACCTCTAGCTCAACACTAACCCTAGGTTCCAAAAATGAAACCCTAATTCCCTTCATCCTAGTAGCCACAGCCTCACCTCCCTCAACATGACAAACCCGTTAGAAAAACAAAAGAAAGAAAGAAAGAAACGAAGAAAAAAAGATCCGGGCCTGCGAGTTGCCGTCCGCACCACTGCCGCCGTTCCACGATGAGAGGAGGTTCACAGCGAGTAGCACCGGAGTGAGGGAGAGGCCAAGCGGGGGGCTTTTGTTGTTCTCCTCGTCGCTGACTAGCTCGCCGCCGCCACCGTGATGCTCGCGCCGTCGTCCTCCTCACCGCGGAGTTTGAGTCCTCGTCACCCAAAGAGGGCCGAAGAGAGAAGCTCGAGTAGGAGGGAGAGAGAGATCGGCAGAAAGGGGGTGGGGTCCCTGTTCTGCGGCTGTGCCTCCGCCGTCGCGGGTCCTCCGCTGTCCCTCCACTATCATTGAAGTTCTCCATCGACATGGCTTGCTGTTCGAAGCTGCCACCTCGCCACTGCTGGAGGTCTGCTCCGATCTAGTTTGAAGGGGAGAGCATCATGGAGTGGGGAAAACGCTTCTGTCATGCTCCTCGGTCACTGGTGGTAGAGCCGCGCCGCCGTAGGAAACCACCATTAGAACCACCCTGTGTTGGGTAAGCTCTCCCCTATTTCTGCTTCCTAGTTCTGCCAATTCAATCTTATCTTGAGGCTGTCATTGAAACTATTTGTGCTTAATTAATGGTTATAATAAGTGACATCACTGCTGCCATTTCTAGAGATAGTTGCTGGCTTGTGTTGAGATTGCTGTTGCAATTAGTCTTTGTTTTGGGACTGTTTTATCTGTTGCTGGAATCTCTGCTAGCTTGCCCTGTGTTGTTGAGTCACCACCGATGCTGAGAATAGGTGCTGGGAAGTGCTAACGGAGCAGGCTGAGTCGCGGCGATTCCGGCCGCCAATGGTAGTTCTGTGGTTATCAGAACCACTGCTAAAGCTTCTGTCCTTTGGTTCAGTTAGTATTCTTTAGTTACCGTAAGTACCTCAGCCTCGAAACCTTGCCGGTTCATATCCCGTGATGTGTTTTAAGGTTCTCGCAATATTTATGTCTTTAGGATTAAGTTAACGGGACCACATGTTGCGAGTAAAGGTTGTTTCTGTTGCTGTGAAATTGAGCAAAGCTGTGATTCAAGCTGTTGGTGATTTCGAATTGAGGCGTTGGGTTATGGATTCGTGTTTTGAGGTAGGGGCGCTTTCCGAAAACTATAATTTATATTGGAATTATTACATATGGATACTGTTGTGAGACAATTTCGTATTTGGTGATTGTATCAGCCTTATGTATTATTTGATGGTCTCGAATGATTATGAATGTTTGTTTGGCTGGATTTATTGTGTGGCTTTGTGAAACGAAATGCTTTTAAAGTTGATTCTTTAAAGCTTTGAAATCGAGTTTAATCCGTTGAGGATTGATTTGAGTTAATTTTCTTGGGAATGTGAAAAATATAATATACTCTTGAATTCAGCCTGGTTTACTTTAATTGACTTGATTTTGGACAAATGATTTATTGCTGAACCAATTCTTTTAAGCTTTGGAAATGAGTTAGATCGGTGGATATTGAGTTGATTTTGAAATGGTTTCCTTGAGATACGCCACTTAGGCAATTGTTGGATTTAGCTTTTTTTGAATTGATTTATGGTTTTGAGCTGTTGAAAAGGAATGAGAAACGGTTTAGTTGGGACCCGAACCGGGTGGCAAAAGTCTAAGTTTTAGGGGAGGTGCTGCCAAAATTTCTACAAAATCCTAGTCTTGTTTGAAAAGTTATCGGATTTGAGAAATTGTATTATTTGATTTATTAAGAGAATATTTATGTTTTCAAGCTTAATTTATTTAATGAACTTTATGCGTTGAGTTCGGCTTAAGTAGAAATGAACTATTTGTACTGTTTGAATCACTGAAGGAAAGAATGATACTCTAATATTGATTTCAATATAAAAAGGAGCTTTTAGTGATTTTAAAGGGATCTAGACTTTTGATTGAGTAATTAAGTTTGAGGCATTTTGGAAGAGTTAGAAAAATGGGTTCCAAAAAGAAACATGAAAGTGGTTTGATTCAAATGAACCGGTTTCGTTTCAAATGAGTTAATTTTTGGACCGGATTGGAACTTGTGATTTTTTATGGTCGGTTTCATAATAAATTCAGTTTTATTTACTTGAACCGAGAACTTATGATTTTAAGAGTTTCAATGAATTTTAAGGAATTGATGTAGGTTGACCTTCCCTAAAGACTTGGGACTCTGCCGAGAAACTTTGTTATAAAATCCCATTGTGGGATGGGTGATTTTGAATGTTCCTAAAATGAATCTTTAACTTTTCATGGTTTTGGAAGTTTTGGAAAGAAAATGCCGAGAGTGGCTTTGTTTTAAAAAGGTGTTTTATAAAGGGAACTCACTTTGAGTAAATTTGGCTTATGAGCCTGAGATGATTTGAGAAATGAGATCTTTAAAGCCAAGGCTGAAAAGAGTTGAAATTTGATTTCAAAGTGAAATGGCTTGAGAAAAGTGATTTATGGCTTAAACGCCGATTTTATGAATTTGATGATGTTGAATGGTGGAAGTGTTGTTTTGTTATGAGCCGAAATGGTTGTGTATGATTATGAATAATGGCCGGTTTTGGATTGAACCGTGAGCCGGAATGGCTGTGTATGATATTGATTTATGGCTGATTGCCAAATGAGTTATGGGCCGTATGGCTGACTATGAATTTTGAATTTAAGCCGGATGGCTGAGATGGATGTTGGTCCATGGCTGGGACTGAATGAATATATGCTTGAGATACATGGGTAGTAGCAAGGGTTGTGGTTTGTTCCACTTGCTCAAGGTTAGAGACTGTGACGCTTGGGTAGTAGCGGTAGTAGTGGTGATTCCACTCGCTCCAGGATGAGCTTTTAAACACCCACCTGGGTAGTAGCCGCAGTAGTGGTTATTCCACTGGCTCTAGGTTGAGCGGGTAGTAGCAATGGGGTTGTAGCTCAAACCTACTTGCTCCGCGATGGGTATTTCTGTCCATGGTTAGCTACCAGGACGTGTCGGGTTGGCTATATAACCGACATATGATATCATCAGTGATAGGCGGAATTGTGATCATCAACAATGGCTCCAAAGGCTTGGTGCTCTCAAACGTGAATCACACTTTGTCGCAACTCCGCTCAACTAACCAGCAAGTGTACTGGGTCGTCCAAGTAATACCTTACGTGAGTAAGGGTTGATCCCACAAAGATTGTTGGTATGAAGCAAGCTATGGTCATCTTGTAAATCCCAGTCAGGCGGATTCAACTGTATTAAGAAATTATAGTATACGCGAAGGAATAAAATAGTAAATAGTTACTCATATAATTCAATAGTGGGAATTTCAAATAGGTGTATGGAGGTGCTGTGTTCCTTCTGAATCTCTGCTTTCCTACTGCTTTTATCCAATCTTTGTCACTCCTTTCTATGACAAGCTGTATGTAGGGCATCAGTATTGTCAATGGCTACATCCCATCTTCTCAGTGAAAATGGTCCAAATGCTCTATCACAGCATGGCTAATCATCTGTCGGTTCTCGATCATGTTGGAATAGAATCCCTTGATTCTTTTGCATTTATCATCACGCCCAGCAATCGCGAGTTTGAAGCTCGTCACAGTCATTCAATTCCAGAATCCTACTCAGAATACCACAGGCAAGGTTAGACTTTCCGGATTCCCATGAATGCCGCCATCAATTCTAGCTTATACCACGAAGATTCTAATTAAGGAATCCAAGAGATATGCGCCCGGTCTAAGGTAGAACGGAAGTGGTTGTCAGTTGATGACAAGTCATCTTAGCCTAGTTTTACTAGTCTTTTTCTTTGATTTTCATTTGGTTTTATGCACTTTCTTGAGCCACAAGTAAGCCATTTGGGTGGAATTTCATGTTTCTTTAGATTCAATCAACCATGGATTAATTGATGCATTTTCATGAGTTTTTGTGCCATAATTGCTTATATGACAAGAAGAAGAATAACTCTCATGATTATGGCATAGCTTTGATATAATTGTTGATTGATGATAGGTGGAATAAAGCTTGGAAGAAGGTTGCAAGAATGGGCTTGGAAAGAATGGATTCACGTTTGAGCTCACGTTTGCCTCAAACGTGAACTCAAACGTGAGTAGCAGCTGAAAAACACCCTGGAGGTCGGCCACGTTTGCGCCAACGTTTGCCTCAAACGTTGAGGCAAACATTGGTTGAAGATGAAGCAGGGGGAGGGCCAACGTTTGTGCCAGCGTTTGCCTCAAACGTGAGGTCAAACGTTGGCGCCTGAACACCACTCCAAGAAGGCAACATTTGCCTCAAACGTGAGGTCAAACGTTGGCGCCAAAAAAATAAGAAAGATCACCCCTGGGCACAGCAACGTTTGCGCCAACGTTTGCCTCAAACGTGAGGTCAAACGTTGGCTACATTTTAGCATGGAAGAGCATGGAAGAGCACCCTGTTTGATGCCTTGGTTGAGCCACGTTTGTGCCAACGTTTGGCTCAAACTTTAGGCCAAACGTTGGCCAAAAGAGAAGCTTGGAGGGAGCCACGTTTGAGCTCATGTTTGACCTCAAACGCTGGCTCAAACGTGGATGACAGCAGAGTGGCCGAACTGCATAATGCCACACACGAAGAAGTTTGAGTCAACGTTTGCCTCAAACGTTAACTCAAACGTGAATGGTTCATGGCCCTGTTCACAAGTGGATTTCTTCCCAACACCAAGAGCAATCAACGGAGGCTACTATCAACCCAATTCCATCAAGGCCAAGGCCCAAATTCAAGGCTCCATGATCATTTGAAGAAAGTGTATAAATAGCTTAGGATTTGAAGTTGGAGGGGGCTTTTTCTTTGTTTTTGCTGAGTAGTTTTGGAGAACTTTTAGTTTTGAGTTATTTGGAGATTCTGAGTCTTGGGGAAGGAGAATTGAATTCTCTTCCTCTTAGTTTTCTTGTTTTCAATTTTATTTACACTTGTCTTGAATCTTGGGTTGAAGAATTGAGGAAATTCTGTCTCAATCTCACCTTGAGATCTCTCTATCTCACTTTACTGCAACTTTTGGAAATTGAGTTTGGATTTGCTTCTTCTTCTGTTCGATCTTTAATTTCTCTTCAATTATTTTCTAATTTTGGATCTAGGAAGGCATTGAGATCTAGACTCGGTTATCTAGTCTCTTGAGTCCTGAGATCTGGAATTTTCATTTTAACTTCAGTGTTGAATGCTTCACCAAGTTCATTTACGTTTCATTTGAGATCCGGTTCATTCCAATTCATAGTCTGTTAGTTGAGATTTACTTTTCCTTGTTTAATTTCTACAATCCCATATCCCTAACCCATTTAAGATTCAAGCAATTTAAGATTTGTTGCACTTTAAGCTTCTACAATTTACATTTCTTGCAATTTAAGTTTCTGCAATTTACATTACTTGCACTTTAAGATTCAGCTCTTTTTCTTTTTGCTCTCTTTAATTTTTTGCAGTTTACCCACTCCCCTTTACATTTCATGCAATTTAGCTTCTGTCAATTACAAATCACTCAAATCAACTCTTGTTTGCTTGACTAAATCAACCACTAAGCTAAAATTGCTCAATCCTTCAATCCTTGTGGGATCGACCTCACTCCCATGAGTTTATTACTTGATGCGACCCTGTATACTTGCCGGTGAGTTTTGTGTCGGATCGTTTTCCGCAGATCAAGTTTTTGACGCCGTTGCCGGGGATTGAAATAGATTGACAATGATTAAGCGAGGTGGTAGTTTAGATCAAGCATTTTTTCTTTATTTTTGACTAACCTACTAACTGTTTGAAGATTTGCCTAAGCTAACCAAAACTTCATTCTAGCAATTGATTGAAGTTTCACTGTTTGCTGGTTCTGTGTTTCTTGTGCTTTGTTTGTATGACAGATACAAGAAGAGCTATACCCACCTTTCATGAACAAGATGAACGAACCCTCAGGAGATTAAGAAGAGCTGAAAGAGGGAAAAACAACATTGTTGGAGAGGAGGAGTCAGAAGAAGAATTTCAAGATATGGAAGAACATTCAACCAATCCACCAAATCCACCAGGAGGAGCTGCCAATAACAACAACAATCCACCACAAAGGAGAGTTCTGGCTTCCTATACATTTGCAAATTCTAGGCATTGTGGAAGCAGCATTTTAACTTCAAATGTTAATGCAAATAATTTTGAACTAAAGTCACAACTCATCACCTTAGTTCAAAATAATTGCTCTTATGGAGGAGGACCACTTGAAGACCCTAACCAACACGTGTCTACTTTCCTGATGATTTGTGACACTGTCAAAACTAATGGAGTGCATCCTGACAGCTACAAACTACTGCTATTTCCCTTCTCTTTCAGAGACAAAGCCACTCAATGGTTGGAGTCCTTCCCAGAGACAGCATCAACAATTGGGACGATTTGGTAACCAAATTCCTTGCCAAATTTTATCCACCTCAAAGAATCATTAGGTTGAAGACTGAGGTACAAACATTCACACAAATGGAGGCTGAACCCATCTATGAGGCATGGGAGAGATACAAAGCTCTAATCAGGAAATGTCCTCCTGAAATGTTCACTAAGTGGGATAAGTTGCAGAATTTCTATGAAGGCTTAACATTGAAATCCCAGGAAGCATTGGATCACTCAGCTTGAGGCTCTTTGCAACTCAGGAAAACTGTAGTGGAAGCTCAAAATGTCATTGATATGGTGGCCAACAACCAGTATTTCTTTGCTCACCAAAGGCAACGCCAACCATCACAGAGAAAGGGAGTACTAGAACTAGAAGGAGTGGACTCTATTTTGGCTCAAAATAAGATGATGCAACAACAAATTCAACAACAGTTTGAACAAATGGCCAAGAGGATTGACAGCCTCCAAGTTGCAGCAGTTAACAGAAGCCAACCATCAACTGCTTGGGGGCAGAATGAGGAGAACCAAGAAGAACAGCAATAAGAACAAGTGCAATATATGCATAACCAAAACTTTGGACAGAATGAAGTGTATGGTGACACCTACAATCCATCCTGGAAGAACCACCCAAACCTTAGGTGGGGAGACAATCACAACCAGAATCAACAACCATGGCAGAGGAACTCAAATCAAAACACTCCAAGAAACAACCAAAACCACAACCAGCAGCCAACTAACCAAAATCCTTACAGAAAACCCCAAAATAATTACCCCAACTCCAACCATTATCCATCCAACAACCAATCCACTAACCAAAATAATTACCATCAACCATCAACACCCTACAACCAACCAATCTCACAAGACTCTCAAAGGATTACTAATCTGGAGATGCTCATGGAAAAGATGATGAAGAACCAAGAAATGACCATAAAGAACCATGAAGCCTCCATGAAGAGTCTAGAGAGGCAGATTGGGCAAATCTCCAAGCAGATTTCTGTTGAGAGACCCTCAAGCTCACTACCAAGTGATACAATTCCAAATCCTAAGGAAGAGTGTAAGGCAATACAGCTAAGGAGTGGAAAGATCCTGGTGAAGAATGAAGAAGCAACTAAGAAGCCAAAGGAAAGTGACAAGAAACAAGCTGAAGAAGAGGCATCCAATGATAAAGAAGTAACAGCAAGCAAGCAGACCTCAGAGGAGCTCAAAGAAAAGGAATATCAGCCACAAAACTCAAGGAAAGAAAAGGAAGCAATGAGAGAGCCAACCAAGGAACAAAGGCAGGAAGTAAACTTCACACCTCCACTGCCATATCCTCAAAGATTCCACAAAGAAGCAAAGGATCAGCACTTTCATAAGTTCCTTGAGACTTTCAAGAAGCTAGAGATCAACATTCCTTTGGCTGAGGCATTGGAGCAAATGCCTTTGTATGCCAAGTACTTGAAGGAGCTTATCAACAAGAAAAGAAGTTGGCTGGAGAAGGAGACCGTGCTGCTCACTGAAGAATGTAGCACTGTGCTTCAAAAGGGAATCCCACCAAAGCTTAAAGATCCAGGGAGTTTTGTAGTTGCTTGCACCATAGGCAAAATGACATTAGACAATGCTCTTTGTGATCTTGGAGCTAGTATCAACTTAATGCCCCTGTCCATGATGAGGAAGCTTGCTATAGAAGAACTCAAACCCACTAGGATGTCACTAGTCATGGCCGATAGATCAATCAAGACACCTAATGGAATTGTGGAAAATCTGTTAGTGAAGGTTGGGGAGTTTATCTTCCCTGCGGATTTTGTGATCTTGGACACTGAAGAGGAAGAAAATAATTCAATCATCTTGGGAAGACCATTTCTAGCAACTGCAATAGCTATTATTGATGTGGAAAAAGGAGAGATGATCTTCAGAGTACACAATGAGCAAATGGTCATAAATGTTTTCAAGTCCATGCAGCACCCGCCTGAGCAAGAGGATTACTTGAGAGTAGATATGATAGAAAGTCTGGTGGAAGAAATGTTAGATACTAATCATCATGAGCAGGAAGCGAAAAGTAACCAAGAGACAACAGAGGAACAAATAGCCGAAATTTCCGTTGACAAAGAGGTGAAGCCAGACAAGAAGGAAGAAATGCAAAAACAAGAATTGAAGCCATTACCCACCAATCTCAAATATGCATTCCTTGGCACATCAGAGAGTTTTCCAGTGATCATCAATTCATCCTTGACAAAAAAGGAAGAAGGAGAACTTCTTGATGTACTCAAAGCTCACAAAGATGCTTTAGGATGGACCATTGACGACCTGAAAGGCATCAGCCCTGCAGTGTGTATGCATAAGATCCTCATGGAGGACAATTCCAAACCAGTGGTTCAACCTCAGAGAAGGCTAAATCCCACAATGAAGGAAGTTGTCTAGAAGGAAATAATGAAGCTGTGGAATGCAGGGATAATCTATCCTATCTCTGATAGCTCATGGATAAGCCCAGTTCAAGTAGTGCCAAAGAAGGGTGGGACGACAATCATTGTTAATGAGAAGAATGAACTCATTCCTACAAGAACTGTGACAGGATGGAGGATGTGTATTGATTATAGGAGGCTGAACGATGCCACACGCAAAGATCATTTCCCACTTTCCTTCATTGACCATATGGTCGAAAGATTGGCTAGCCATGCTTACTATTGCTTCCTAGATGGTTATTCTGGGTATAATCAGATAGTGATAAATCCAAAGGACCAATAAAAGACTTCATTTACATGTCCATTTGGAGTTTTCGCCTATAGAAGGATGCCGTTTCGGCTTTGCAATGCCCCAGCCACCTTTCAAAAGTGTATGCTTTCCATTTTTTCAGATATGGTTGAAAAGTTTTTAGAGGTCTTCATGGACGACTTTTCTGTTTTTGGTGATAATTTCAATGCTTGCCTGAAACATCTAACTCTTGTCTTGAAACGATGCCAAGAAACTAATTTGGTTTTGAACTGGGAGAAGTGTCATTTCATGGTGCCCGAAGGGATTGTTCTTGGTCACAAAGTTTCAAGAAAGGGATAGAGGTTGACAAGGCAAAAGTGGAGATCATAGAAAAACTCCCTCCACCAACTAATGTGAAATCTGTTAGAAGTTTCTTAGGGCATGCAGGATTTTATAGAAGGTTTATCAAGGATTTTTCTAAAATAGCTAAACCTTTGAGTAATCTACTGATGAGTGATACTCCTTTTGTTTTTGATAAAAATTGCCAGCATGCCTTTGAAACTTTAAAAAACAGACTCACAACAGCACCAATCATCACACCCCCGAATTGGGAACTACCTTTTGAACTCATGTGTGATGCAAGTGACATTGCAATTGGTGCTGTGCTTGGACAAAATAAGGGAAACTTGCATCATGTCATATATTATGCAAGTAAAGTGTTGAATGAGGCTAAAAAAAATTACACCACAACAGAGAATGAATTGTTAGCTGTAGTTTATGCATTTGATAAGTTTAGATCATACTTGATAGGATCCAAAA
This sequence comes from Arachis duranensis, assembly GCF_000817695.3. Taxonomy (NCBI): domain Eukaryota; kingdom Viridiplantae; phylum Streptophyta; class Magnoliopsida; order Fabales; family Fabaceae; genus Arachis; species Arachis duranensis. The sequence continues at coordinate 80,722,255 of NC_029781.3, read as the reverse complement.
TTGTGGTTTATACTTACCATGCTGCCCTTAAGTATTTAATGTCAAAACAGGATGCTAAACCAAGACTTATCAGGTGGATATTACTCCTACAAGAGTTTGATATTGAAATAAAGGACAGGAAGGGCACTGAAAACCAAGTTGCTGATCATTTATCGAGGCTACCACAAGAAACAATTCAAGAAGCCTCACATCCTGTGAATGAAAGCTTTCCAGATGAACATCTATTGTAGATCCAACAAGCACCTTGGTTCGCTGACATAGCAAACTACAAAGTGGGGAGGAAAATACCTCAAGAATTCTCTAAGCAACAAGTGAAGAAGCTAATCAATGAAGCAAGGAAGTTCTTGTGGGATGAACCTTTCCTGTTCAAGAGATGTTCTGATGGAATGATTAGGAGATGTGTCCCTGAGAGTGAAATAAGAGATATATTGTGGCATTGTCATGGCTCAGCCTATGGTGGACACTTTGGCCCAAAAAGAACAGCTGCAAAGATTCTGCAGAGTGGGTTCTATTGGCCAACTATCTTAAAAAATGCTAGAGAGTTTGTTCACCAATGCAACGAATGCCAGAGAGTAGGAGGATTGATGAGAAGGAATGAGATGCCTCAGAATTTCATTCTGGAAGTAGAATTATTTGATCTATGGGGCATTGATTTCATGGGACCCTTTCCCCCTTCCTATTCTTTCAGATATATTTTGGTGGCAGTGGAGTACGTCTTAAAGTGGGTGGAAGCCATAGCCACAACCACCTGTGATGCACAAATTGTCCTTCAATTCCTTAAGAAGCATATTTTCACTAGATATGAAGCTCCCAAGGGTCTTGTGAGTGATGGTGGTGGCCATTTTTGCAACAAACAGATGGAGAAACTCCTCCATAAATATGGATTCATTCATAAAGTAGCCATGCCATATCACCCCCAGACCAATGGACAGGATGAATTAGCAAATAGGGAATTGAAGAAGATCTTGGAGAAGACAGTAGGAAGTACAAGAAAAGATTGGGCTCGGAAGCTGGAGGATGCACTCTGGGCATACATGACAGCTTTCAAAACTCCCATTGGGAAGTCCCCCTTTCAGCTGTTATATGGCAAATCTTGTCACCTCCCTGTAGAGCTTGAACACAAAGCTTTTTGGGCTACTAAACTTCTAAACCTTGACTCTGAAGCAGCAGGGGAGAAA
>NC_029781.3:80717802-80719853 GCF_000817695.3 Arachis duranensis | reverse complement strand
GAAATGCATCACTCTTGTTTGCTAGGAACAAGGTCCATGTAAATCGAGAGTAATCATCAACAATAACTAAATCATAGTAATTGCCACCAAAGCTCATAGTCCTAGAAGGATCAAATAAATCCATGTGCAAAAGTTGTAATGGCCTTGTTGTTGAAACAATGTTTTTGGATTTAAAAGAGGCCTTTACTTGTTTTCCCTTTTGACATGCGTCTCAAAGGACGTCTTTTTCAAAACGTAGCTTTGGTAAGCCAATTACTAACTCTTTAGAGACCAACTTGTTAAGATGGTCCATGTTAGCATGAGCTACTCTACGATGCCATAACCAAGTTTCATCATTTTTGCTAACAAGGCATTTCACATCATTTGAGGAAACTTCATTTAGATTAATCATGTATACATTGTCAACACGGTGCCCAATTAGCACAATTTCATTAGTGTCTTGCCTTTTTATCAAACAACATTTTGAATCAAAGGTGACTAAGTTTCCTTTGTCACAAAGTTGGCTAACACTAATGAGATTATGTTTGAGACCTTTGACAAGTATAACGTTATCTATGGAGGTAGAAGGATTTTTACCAACTTTTCCAACGCCGATTACTTTGCCGGTGTTGTTGTCTCCATAGATCACGTTTCCTCCGTTTGTAGGCTCTATTGCGGTGAACTTTGATTCATCGCCGGTCATGTGTTTGGAGCATCCACTATCAACATACCAATTTGTATCCTTAGCTCCAACACGTACCTACAAAACAATTAAAATTGGGATTTAGGTACCCAAGTGAATTTGGGTCCTTGATGGTTAGTATGAGCATAATGCCCATAAGGTGCCCATCTCGTATCTTGACTACGAAAGTTTATATGTTTAATTCTAGTAAAGCATACGGGTGCTATATGACCTACTTTATTACAATAATGACATATGACATTTGGATTATGCATCCTATGCATGTTTCTAAATGGTTGCCTAGGTTGTTTCCTAAATGCAACATTTTTTGATCTATATGCATTGTGATTATAATTTCTAAATGAAGCATGTTGAGGAGGATGTTTAAAGGCTTCATTCCTTTTAGGCATGCTTGCCTTTTGGGCTTGTGGTTGCCTAATAGGAGTTTTAGCATTTTTAAATTTTCCTTTTTCAAAACCTAAACCTTCCTTATTATGAACATGCTTTTGGTTTTTCAACATTTTATCTAAGTTCTTTGAAGATTCATTGAACTTAGCTAAAGTGTTCTTAAATTTGTAATTTCATTTTCATGCATTTTACAAGATTTGTATGGATCACTACTTGTGCTATACTTATCTTTTCCAAGATTGATATTCTCGTTTTTCAACAACTCATTTTGTTTTAAAAGTTCCATATTCTTTTTCTTTAGGAGAGAATAATCTTGGGTAAGTTTTGTGTACACCTCAAGTAAGGCATCATATTCATCTTGTAAATTAAAAGAAGTGGAGTTGTCATCACTAACCTTTTCTTCGCTTGCCATTAAGCAAAGATTTGCAACCTCGTCGTCATCGGAGTCGGATTCATCCTCGTTCTCCCATGATATGTATGCTTTCTCCTTCTTCTTAAATTTCTTGTTTTTGTCCTCCTTTTGAAGTTTTGGACAATTGGGTTTGATGTGTCCAACTTCTCCACACTCATAGCATTTTGGTACCTTTGTTTTGCTCTTGAAGTTTTTCTTCATTGCAAACTTATTGAATCTTTTTAATAAGAGTGCAAATTCTTCATCTCCTTCTTCTTCATTATCATCAATCTCTTCTTGCAGTGATGTTGTTTTAAGAGCGAGACTTTTCTTCTTGCTTTCTTCACCTTTTTGGCTATTTAGCATAGTCATTTTATAGGTGAGAAGATTACCTCGTAGTTGATCAAATGTAAGTTGATCATAGAGCCTTCCTTCCACAATGGCATTCACTTTGGAGTTCCATTTTGGTGTAAGGCTTGTAAGCACCTTGGTCACAATTTGTTTATCATTGTATTTTGTGCCAAGCATGCTTAGATTGTTGAAGATCTTAGAGAGTCTTTCAAGAGCTTCTTCAATGCTCTCTTCATCTTT
>NC_029781.3:80713353-80715000 GCF_000817695.3 Arachis duranensis | reverse complement strand
CCCCCCTCCAGGGCTCATCTCTAGCCTTCTTGAATTTCACTTCATGTTCTTGTTTTTAGGGCCTAAAGATGACTCTGGTTTGGCTTCAATTTTGTGCTCCACCATAGACTATTATATATGGTTGGAAAGCTCTGAATGTTAGCTTTCCAACGCAACTGGAAGCACTCAATTTTGATCTCTGTAGCTCAAGATATCTTCCATTGAAGGGGACATGGTCAGGCTGTCTTGTTGGAGTTGTTGTGGATAACGCCCCTATATTCCAAGTTAGCAACGTGCCCGTGCCTAGCCTCCCAAAGCAGGGAAATGAGGCTGGCGTTGTTGATGAACACTCCTTCTCTTCAGTACGTTGGCAATGTGCTCGAGCCTTTCTCAAGGCTCCATGTTTGCTTCCTGGCGTTGGCAACGTGCATGGCAAGGCTTATGGGCGTTGGAAACGTGCATGGCATGGCTTATGGGCGTTGGCAACTTGGTTGGTGCCCTTTCTGGCGTTGGCAATGTGCATGGCAATGCTTATGGGCGTTGGCAACTTGGTTGGCACCAAGACTTGGTGCCTAGCCAAGCAACCCTTCCTGGCGTTGTTGCCAAACACGCCAATGCTTTCTTGAGTTGGCAACGTGCTCAAGCCTTCTTTCCTAGCTCCAGGCATTGCTTCCCACGTTGCCAGTGAACACGCCCATAGAAGATGGCATTGGCAACGTGCTCGAGCCTTCTTCAAGGCTCTAAAACTTGCTTCCCACGTTGGCAACGTGGCTGGCAAGGCTTTCCTGGCGTTGGCAACGTGATTGGCAAGGCTTGGCGTTGGCAACTTGATTCTGGCGTTGGCAACTTGGCTGGCAGCACATTCTGGCGTTGGCAACCTGGCTGGCAGCACATTCTGGCGTTGGCAACCTGGCTGGCACCCAAGACTTGGTGCCTAGCCAAGCAACCATTTCTGGCGTTACCAAGGAACACGCCAATGATTCCTGGCGTTGGCAACGCCCTCGAGGTTGTTTCCTATGGTGCCAAAGTTGCTTGGCGTTGCCTTGAATAACGCACTCCTTTCTTCAAGTTGGCAACGCCAACTTTGCTTCCAAGGCTGCCTGGCGTTGTCCTCAATAACGCGCCACATTCCTCAAGTTGGCAACGCCAACTTTGCTTCCAAGGCTGCCTGGCGTTGTCCTCAATAACGCGCCACATTCCTCAAGTTGGCAACGCCAACTTTGCTTCTTGGTTGCCTGGCGTTGTCCATAAAAACGCACCCTATTCCCGAGTTGGCAACGCCAACTTCTTCTTCTTGCCCAGCTTGCATCATTCTTGCTTCCATGCTTTCTTGTTTCATCACCTATCATCAACAAAGGAAATAGCTTCAAAGTCTTTCCAATTCATGCAATAAATTTCATGAGATTCATTCATACTCATTCATGTATGTATTCTTTAAATTATTTGCATGAATTTGGCTAGAATCAACATGTTCCTTGATGTTTTCATGCATGAAGATAAAACTCATAAAAAGACTTGTTTATTTAGAGAAAATGAGTGAGATTAAGCTAAAACCAACTAAACTAACTAGCTAATATAACAAATATACAATTGCATCACAACACCAAACTTAAAGTGTTGCTTGTCCTCAAGCAAAATATAGAAACTTTGTCACAAGAATCTAAGATG
>NC_029781.3:80711789-80713253 GCF_000817695.3 Arachis duranensis | reverse complement strand
CACCTTATAGAGTTCTTGGGCTATAACCTCATGAACTTCTATTTCTTCTCCAATCATGATGCCATGGATCATGATAGCCCGATCTATGGTAACTTCGGACCGGTTGCTAGTCGGAATGATTGAGCGTTGGATGAACTCTAACCATCCTCTAGCCACGGGTTTGAGGTCATGCCTTCTCAATTGAACCGGCTTCCCTCCTGAATCTCTCTTCCATTGGGCGCCCTCTTCACATATAATTGTGAGGACTTGGTCCAACCTTTGATCAAAGTTGACCCTTCTAGTGTAAGGATGTTCATCTCCTTGCATCATGGGCTAGTTGAACGCCAACCTCACACTTTCTGGACTAAAGTCCAAGTATTTCCCCCGAACCATAGTAAGATAATTCTTTGGATTCGGGTTCACACTTTGATCATGGTTCTTGTCCCTACATAGAGCTTGCCATGGAAGGAACCTGCGTGTGAGAAGAGGATTTCAAGGAAGAGTTGAAATCGGAGGACAAAGCACATCCAAAACTCCAACATATTTCTCAGTGCTGCAAATCAAAGTAACATTGTTCCCTCTTTTATCAATTTCAGTAATTTCACTTTTAATCCAATTAATCCTATTGATATCCTGACTAAGATTAATAAAATAAATATTGATTGCTTCAAACCAATAATCTCTGTGGATTCGACCCTTACTCATGTAAGGTATTACTTGGACGACCCAGTACACTTGCTGGTCAGTTGAACGGATTTGTGAGCTTCTCTAATCAGTTAGTTAAATTAGTTCTCCTTGGCACCTGCCAAGGAGCCATTAATTAAAGATCACAATTTCATCCACCACCGTGGCCCAAAGCACTCTGTCTTCCAGTATTACCACCGGATACATACATGCCACAGACACATAATTGGGTGAACCTTTTCAGATTGTGACTCAGCTTTGCTAGAGTCCCCAATTAGAGGTGTCCAGGGTTCTTAAGCACACTCTTTTTGCCTTGGATCACAACTTTATTTCTTTCTTTTCTCTTTTTTTTTTCGTTTTCTTTTCTTTTTCTCTTTTTTTCGATTTTTTTTTCATTGTTTTTTCTTGCTTCAAGAATCATTTTTTTATGATTTTTCAGATCCTCAGTAACATGTCTCCTTTTTCATCATTCTTTCAAGAGCCAACATTCATGAACCACAAATTCAAGATACATATGCACTGTTTAAGCATACATTCAGAGAACAAAAGTATTTCCACCACATCAAAATAATTAAACTGTTATAAAATTCAAAATTCATGCAATTCTTTCCTTTTCAATTTAAGCACGTTTTTATTCAAGAAAGGTGATGGATTCATAGGACATTCATAACCTTAAGGCATAGACACTAAGACACTAATGATCACAAGACACAAACATGGACAAACATAAGCACTAAAATTCGAAAAACAGAAGAATAAAGAACAAGAAAATCAAGGAACGGGTCCACCTTAGTGATGGCG
>NC_029781.3:80710279-80710524 GCF_000817695.3 Arachis duranensis | reverse complement strand
CAATGCTTTTACCACACCAAACTTAAAAGGTTTGCTCGTTCTCGAGCAAAAGAAGAAAGAAGAGAGTAGAAGAAGAAGAAATGAGGGGAAAGGGAATGGCTTTTATTTTCGGCCAAGAAGGGGAGAAGTGGTGTGTATGTTTTGTGAAAATGAAGGAGTGAAGGAGGGTTTATATAGGAGAGGCAAAGGGAAGGTTTCGGTCACTTGAGGGTGGGTTTGGGTGGGAAAGTGGTTTGAATTTGAAA
>NC_029781.3:80709782-80710111 GCF_000817695.3 Arachis duranensis | reverse complement strand
GAGGGTGGTAGGGTAGGTGGGGATCCTGTGGGGTCCACAGATCCTGAGGTGTCAAGGAAAAGTCATCCCTGCACCAAATGGAAAACAAAATCACATTTTTAGCCATTTCTGGCGTTAAACGCCGGGCTGGTGCCCATTTCTGGCGTTTAACGCCAGCTTCTTGCCCCTTTCTGGCGTTTAACGCCAGTTTGGTGCCCCTTTCTGGCGTTAAACGCCCAGAATGGTGCCAGACTGGGCGTTAAACGCCCAACAGCTAACCTCATTGGCGTTTAAACGCCAGTAGGTGCGTCCTCCAGGGTGTGCTGTTTTTCTTCCTGTTTTTCATTCTA
>NC_029781.3:80707370-80707761 GCF_000817695.3 Arachis duranensis | reverse complement strand
AGTCCCATTGTTCACAGGATTTCTTTCAGAAGTGTACATGAATTGATTATTTGCAACCATTTCAATCAGTTCTTGAGCTTCAGTAGGCGTCTTCTTCAGATGAAGAGATCCTCCCGAAGAGCTATCCAAAGACATCTTGGATAGTTCAGAGAGACCATCATAGAAAATACCTATGATGCTCCATTCAGAAGGCATATCAGAAGGACACTTTCTGATTAATTGTTTGTATCTTTCCCAAGCTTCATAGAGGGATTCTCCTTCCTTCTGTCTGAAGGTTTGGACTTCCACTCTAAGCTTACTCAATTTTTGAGGTGGAAAGAACTTTGCCAAGAAGGCATTGACTAGCTTTTCCCAAGAGTCCAGGCTTTCTTTAGGTTGAGAGTCCAACCAA
>NC_029781.3:80699192-80703919 GCF_000817695.3 Arachis duranensis | reverse complement strand
TGAATTTAGCATAAAAACTAATGAAAACATCCCTAAAAGTAACTAGATCATACTAAAAACTACCTAAAAATAATGCCAAAAAGCGTATAAATTATCCGCTCATCACAACACCAAACTTAAATTGTTGCTTGTCCCCTAGTAACTGAAAATCAATTAGGATAAAAAGAAGATAATATACTATAAATCCCAAAATATCAATGATTATTAGTTCTAATTAGATGAGCGGGACTTGTAGCTTTTTGCTTCTGAACAGTTTTGGCATCTCACTTTTTCCTTTGAAGTTTAGAATGATTGGCTTCTCTAGGAACTTAGAATTTCGGATAGTGTTATTGATTCTCCTAGTTAAGTTTGTTGATTCTTGAACACAGCTACTTTTATGAGTCTTGGCCGTGGCCCTAAGCACTTTGTTTTCCAGTATTACCACCGGATACATAAATGCCCAAACACATGACTGGGTGAACCTTTTCAGATTGTGACTCAGCTTTGCTAGAGTCCCCAGTTAGAGGTGTCCAGAGCTCTTAAGCACACTCTTTTTGCTTTGGATCATGACTTTAACCACTCAGTCTCAAGCTTTTCACTTGGACCTGCATGCCACAAGCACATGGTTGAGGACAACTTGATTTAGTCGCTTAGGCTTGGATTTATTTCCTTGGGTCCTCCTATTCATTGATGCTCAAAGCCTTGGATCCTTTTTACCCTTGCCTTTTGGTTTTAAGGGCTATTGGCTTTTTCTACTTGCTTTTTCTTTTTCTTTCTATTTTTTTTGCCATTTTTTTCCGCAAGCTTTTGTTTTTCACTGCTTTTTCTTGCTTCAAGAATCAATTTTATGATTTTTCAGATCATCAATAACATTTCTCTTTGTTCATCATTCTTTCAAGAGCCAACAATTTTAACATTAATAAACAACAAGATAAAAAATATGCACTGTTTAAGCATTCATTCAGAATACAAAAAGTATTGTCACCATATCAATATAATTAAACTAATTTCAAGGATAATTTTGAAATTCATGTACTTCTTGTTCTTTTGAATTAAAAACATTTTTCATTTAAGAGAGGTGAAGGATTCATGGAATTATTCATAACTTTAAGACATAGTTACTAACTACTAATGATCATGAAGTAGAGACACAAAACATAGATGAACATATAACATAAAAACTGAATAACAGAAAAAAAATAAGAACAAGGAATGAGTCCACCTTAGTGGCGTCTTTTTCTTGAAGGACCAATAATGTCCTTAAGCTCTTCTATGTCCCTTCCTTGCTTTTGTTGCTCCTCCCTCATTACTCTTTGATCTTCTCTAATTTCATGGAGAATGATGGAGTGCTCTTGATGTTCCACCCTTAATTGATCCACATTGTAACTCAAATCTTCTAGGGAAGTGTTGAGTTATTCCCAATAGTTGTTGGGAGGAAAGTGCATCCCTTGAGGCATCTCAGGGATTTCTTGATGATAAGCTTCCTCATGCATCTCTTGAGATCTGTGGATGGTCTCTCTTGTTTGCTCCATCCTCTTCTTGGTGATGGGCTTATCCTCGTCAATGAGGATGTCTCCTTCTATGATAACTCCAGCTGAGTAACATAGATGACAAATAAAATGAGGAAAAGCTAGCCTTGCCATGGTGGAGGGCTTTTCGGCTATTTTGTAGAGTTCAAGGGGGATGACTTCATGAACTTCTACTTCCTCTCCATTCATGATGCTATGAATCATGATAGCCCGATCCAGAGTAACTTCAGATCGGTTGCTAGTGGGATGATGGAGTGTTGGATGAACTCCAACCATCTTCTAGCCATAGGCTTAAGGTCCAGTCTTCTCAGTTGAACTGGCTTGCCTCTTGAGTCTCTTTCCCATTGAGCTCCTTCCACACATATGTCCATGAGGACTTGGTCCAACCTTTGATAAAAGTTGACCCTTCTAGTGTAGGGGTGTTCATATCCTTGCATTATGGGCAAGTTGAATGCCAACCTCACATTTTTCGGACTAAAATCTAAGTATTTTTCCCGAACCATTGTAAGATAATTCTTTGGGTTCGGGTTCTTACTTTGATCATGGTTCCTAGTGATCCATGCATTGGCATAGAACTCTTGAACCATTAAGATTCCGACTTGTTGGATGGGGTTGGTTAGAACTTCCCAACCTCTCCTTTGGATCTCATGTCGGATCTCTGGATACTCATTTTTCTTGAGCTTGAAAGGGACCTCGGGGATCACCTTCTTCTTGGCCACAACATTATAGAAGTGGTCTTGATGGGCTTTGGAGATGAATCTTTCCATCTCCCATGACTCGGAGGTGGAAGCTTTTGTCTTCCCTTTCCCTTTTTTAGAGGTTTCTCCGGCCTTAGGTGCCATTAATGGTAATGGAAAAACAAAAAGCTTATTCTTTTACCACACTAAACTTAAAATATTGCTCGCCCTCGAGCAAGAGAAGAAAGAAGAGAAGAAGAAGAAAATATGGAGGAGAGGTGTATTCAGCCAAGAAGGAGAAGAGAGGGTTGTGTTGTGTGAAAATGAAGAAGAATGGAGGGGTTTATATAGTGAAGGGTGAGGGAGTAGGTTCGGCTATTTAGGGTGGGTTTGGGTGGGAAAGAATTTTGAATTTTGAAGGTAGGTGGGGTTTATGGGGAAGAGTAGATGGATGTGAGTGGTGAAGGGGGTAATTGGGAAGAGAGATTGAGGTGATTGGTGAAGGGTTTTTGGGAAAGTGTGTTATAGGATTATTAGGAGGTAAGGTAAGAATATGGTAGGTGGGGATCCTGTGGGGTCCACAGATCCTAAAGTGTCAAGGATTTACATTCCTGCACCAATTAGGCATGTAAAATGCCTTTCCATGCAAATCTGGCATTTAAACGCCGAAGTGATGCATGTTCTGGGCGTTCAACGCCCATGTGCAGCATGTTTCTGGCGTTGAATGCCAGTTCCATGCTTGTTTCTGGCGTTCAGCGCCAGCTCTCCTTAGGGTGCATTCCTGGTGTTTGAACGCCAGGGTGTTGCTTGTTTCTGGCGTTCAACGCCAGATCCATGCTCTGTTCTGGCATTGAACGCCAGCTAGATGCTCCTTACTGGCGTTTAAACGCTAGTAAGTCCTTCCTCCAGGGTGCGATTTTTCTTTTGCTATTTTTGATTCTGTTTTTAATTTTTATATTTTTTTCGTGACTCCACATGATCATGAACCTAATAAAACATAAAAGAACAATAAAATAAAAAATAAAATTAGATAAATAAAAATTGGGTTGCCTCCCAATAAGTCCTTTAATGTCACTAGCTTGACAGTGGGCTCTCATGGAGCCTCACAGGTGATCAGGTCAATGTTGTATAGTCCCAACACCAAACTTAGAGTTTGACTGTGGGGGCTCTGTTTGACTTTGTACTGAGAGAAGCTCTGCATGCTTACTCTCCCTTGTTACAGAAGGATAGCCGTGTGCCTTAAACACAAGGTAGTCTCCGTTCAATTGAAGGACTAATTCTCCTCTGTTAACATCTATCATAGCTTCTGCTGTGGCTAGGAAAGGTCTTCCAAGGATGATGCATTCATCTTCCTCCTTTCTAGTGTCTAAGATTATGAAATCAGCAGGGATGTAAAGGCCTTCAACCTTCACTAGCACGTCCTCTACCAATCCATAAGCTTGTCTTACTGACTTGTTTGCCATTTGTAATGAGAATATGGCAGGCTATACCTCAATGATCCCTAGTTTCTTTATTACAGAGACTGGCATAAGATTTATGCCTGAACCCAGGTCACACAAAGCCTTGTTAAAGGTCATAGTGCCTATGGTACAGGGTATTAAGAATTTTCCTGGATCTTGTTTCTTTTGAGGTAAAGTTTGATGAACCCATGTATCAAGTTCACTAATGAGCAAGGGAGGTTCACCTTCCCAAGTCTCATTACCAAATAACTTGGCATTCAGCTTCATGATGGCTCCTAGATATTGAGCAACTTGCTCTCCAGTTACATCTTCATCCTCTTCAGAGGACGAATAATCTTCAGAGCTCATGAATGGCAGAAGAAGATTTAATGGAATCTCTATGGTCTCTATATGAGCCTCAGATTCCTTTGGGTCCTCAATAGGGAACTCCTTCTTACTTGAGAGGCGTCCCATGAGGTCTTTGATGACCGGATAATTTATACGCTTTTTGGCATTGTTTTTAGGTAGTTTTTAGTAAGTTCAAGCTACTTTTAGGGATGTTTTCATTAGTTTTTATGTTAAATTCACATTTTTGGACTTTACTATGAGTTTGTATGTTTTTCTGTGATTTCAGGTAATTTCTGGCTGAAATTGAGGGACTTGAGCAAAACTCTGAAAGAGGCTGACAAAAGGACTGCTGATGCTGTTGGAATCTGACCTCCCTGCACTCGAAATGGATCTTCTGGAGCTACAGAACTCCAATTGGCGCTCTCTCAACGGCGTTGGAAAGTAGACTTCCAGGGCTTTCCAGCAATATATAATAGTCCATCCTTTATTCGGGAATTGACAACGTAACTTGGCGTTGAACGCCAAGTACATGCTGCTGTCTGGAGTTAAACGCCAGAAACACGTCATGATCCGGAGTTGAACGCCCAAAACACGTTATAACTTGGAGTTCAACTCCAAGAGAAGCCTCAGCTCGTGGATAGATCAATCTCAGCCCAAGCATACACCAAGTGGGCCCCGGAAGTGGATTTATGCATCAATTACTTACTCATGTAAACCCTAGGAGCTAGTCTAGTATATATAGGACATTTATCTAT
>NC_029781.3:80697263-80699059 GCF_000817695.3 Arachis duranensis | reverse complement strand
GTCTATGGTATTCCGAGTAGGATTCTGGGATTGAATGACTGTGACGAGCTTCAAACTCCTGAAGGCTGGGCGTGATGACAAGCGCAAAAGAATCAAGGGATTCTATTCCAACCTGATTGAGAACCGACAGATGATTAGCCGTGCTGTGACAGAGCATTTGGACCTTTTTCATTGAGAGGATGTGATGTAGCCATTGACAACGGTGATGCCCTACATACAGCTTGCCATGGAAAGGAGTAGGAAGGACTGGATGAATGTAATAAGAAAGTAGAGATACGAGAGGAGTACAGCATCTCCACACGCTTATCTGAAATTCCCACTATTGATTTACATAAGTATTTTTATCCCTTTTATTTTCTATTTATTCCATTAATCAAATTTAAACCAATAATCTGCCTAACTGAGATTTACAAGGTAACCATAGCTTGCTTCATACCAACAATCTCTGTGGGATCGACCCTTACTCACGTAAGGTATTACTTGGATGACCCAGTACACTTGCTGGTTAGTTGAGCGAGACTGTGAAGTTAATTTTGGACCATGGTTCTGTGCACCAAGTCTTTGGAGCCATTACCTTGGATTGTTGAAAGTGAAAAGAATGAATCACGATTTCGCCCACCAAGTTTTTGGCGCCGTTGCCGGGGATTATTCGAGTTGTGTGAAAGTATAAATCACAATTTCGTCCACCAAGTTTTTGGCGCCGTTGCCGGGGATTGTTTGAGTATGGACAACTGACAGTTCATCTTGTTGCTCAGATTAGGTAATTTTTATTTTATTAAAAAAAAAATTCGAAAATCTTTTCAAAATCTTATCCCTATTTTCGAAAATTATTCAAAAAAAAATTTTTAATATGCATTCTAAATTCTAAATTCTTATCCCTAGTTTCATGAAGCATGTTGAAGCCTGGCTGGCTGTAAAGCCATGTCTAAATTCTTTTGGACTGAGGCTTCAAAACCATCTTCATAGAGGCAAGCTAATTTGATGATTGGTTGTATGCTAAAGCTTGGCTGGCCATTGGCCATGTCTAGTGTTTTGGACCGGGGCTTTCACAAAAGCTTGGCTGGCTATTAAGCCATGTCTAATTCCTGGACTGGAGCTTTAAACTAACATTGCGAAGATTCCTGGAATTCATATTAAAAATTTTTGAATTTCTTATTTTAGTTTTCCTATATATTTTACGAAAAAAATCAAATAAAATACAAAAAAATTAGAAAATCATAAAAATAAAAAATATTTTGTGTTTCTTGTTTGAGTCTTGTGTCAAGTCATAAGTTTGGTGTCAATTGCATGTTCATCTTTTTCTTGCATAAAATTTTCGAAAAATTCATGCATTCATAGTGTTCATCATGATCTTCAAGTTGTTCTTGATGAACTTTCTTGTTTGATCTTCATATTTTCTTGTTTTGTGTTGCATGGTGTTTTTCATATGCATTCTTGCATTCATAGAGTCTAAACATAAAAAATTTCTAAGTTTGGTGTCTTGCATGTTTTCTTTACATTGAAAATTTTTCAAAAATATGTTCTTGATGTTCATCATGATCTTCAAAGTGTTCTTGGTGTTCATCTTGACATTCATAGTGTTCTTGCATGCATCATGTGTTTTGATCCAAAATTTTCATGCATTGAGTATTTTAGTGTTTTTCTCTCTCATAAAAAAAAAAAAATTTCAAAAATCAAAAAAATATCTTATCTTTTTAAATCTTATCTTTTTAAAATCTTTTTCAAAAATCATATCTTTTCCATCTTTTCATCATTTTCGAAAATTTCAAAAATCTTTTTCAAAATATTTTCAAAAT
>NC_029781.3:80668337-80695778 GCF_000817695.3 Arachis duranensis | reverse complement strand
CAAGCTCAGCCCAAGCATACACCAAGTGGGCCCCGGAAGTGGATTTATGCATCAATTACTTACTCATGTAAACCCTAGTAGCTAGTTTATTATAAATAGAACTTTTTACTAGCGTATTTGATCATCTCTGGACGATTAGTTCTCAGATCATGGGGGCTGGCCATTCGGCCATACCTAAACCTCTTTCACTTATGTATTTTTAACAGTGGAGTTTCTGCACACCATAGATTAAGGGTGTGGAGCTCTGCTGTACCTCAAGTTTCAATACAATTACTATTACTTTCTATTCAATTCTCTTCTATTCTTATTCCAAGATATACGTTATACTTAACTTTGATGAATGTGATGATCCGTGACACTCATCATCATTCTCACCTAAGAACGCGCGTGATTGACAACCACTTCCGTTCTACTTTAGGCCGGGCGCATATCTCTTAGATTCCCCAACAGAATCTTCGTGGTATAAGCTAGATAGATGGCGGCATTCATGAGGATCCGGAAAGTCTAAACCTTGTCTATGGTATTCCGAGTAGGATTCTGGGATTGAATGACTGTGATGAGCTTCAAACTCCTGAAGGCTGGGCGTTAGTGACAAACGTAAAAGAATCAAGGGATTCTATTCCAACTTGATTGAGAACCGACAGATGATTAGCTGTGCTGTGACAGAGCATAGAAACGTTTTCACTGAGAGGATGGGATGTAGCCATTGACAACGGTGATGCCCTACATACAGCTTGCCATGGAAAGGAGTAGGAAGGACTGGATGAATGTAATAAGAAAGTAGAGATACGAGAGGAGTACAGCATCTCCACACGCTTATCTGAAATTCTCACTATTGATTTACATAAGTATTTTTATCCCTTTTATTTTCTATTTATTCCATTAATCAAATTTAAACCAATAATCTGCCTAACTGAGATTTACAAGGTAACCATAGCTTGCTTCATACCAACAATCTCTGTGGGATCGACCCTTACTCACGTAAGGTATTACTTGGATGACCCAGTACACTTGCTGGTTAGTTGAGCGAGACTGTGAAGTTAATTTTGGACCATGGTTCTGTGCACCAAGTCTTTGGAGCCATTACCTTGGATTGTTGAAAGTGAAAAGAATGAATCACGATTTCGCCCACCAGTCTTCCTCATTGGGATTCACGTCCTCCCCTTCCTCCTTGCATTCGTCCATATTGACTATGTCATTGGCCTTGCTCCCTCTTTTTGGATTCTCTTCCGTATTGCTTGAGAGAGTACTAGGAGGAGTTTCAGTTACTTTCTTATTCAGCTGGCCCACTTGTGCCTCCAAATTTCTAATGGAGGATCTTGTCTCACTCATGAAACTTAAAGTGGCCTTTGACAAATCAGAGACTAAGTTTGCTAAATTAGAGGGGCTCTGCTCAGAATTCTCCGTCTGTTGCTGAGAAGATGATGGAAAAGGCTTGTTATTGCTGAGCCTGTTTCTTCCACCATTATTAAAGCCTTGTTGAGGCTTTTGTTGATCCTTCCATGAGAAGTTTAGATGATTTCTCCATGATGAATTATAGGTGTTTCCATAAGGTTCACCCATGTAATTAACCTCTGCCATTGCAGGGTTCTCAGGATCATAAGCTTCTTCAGAAGCTGTCTCTTTAGTACTGTTGGATGCATTTTGCCATCCATTCAGACTTTGAGAGATCATGTTGACTTGCTGGGTCAACACTTTGTTCTGAGCTAATATGGCATTCAGAGCATCAATTTCAAGAACTCCCTTCCTCTGAGGCATCCCATTATTCATGAAATTCCTCTCAGAAGTGTACATGAATTGGTTATTTGCAACCATGTCAATAAGTTCTTGAGCTTCTGCAGGCTTTTTCTTTAGGTGAATGGATCCACCTGCAGAATGGTCCAATGACATCTTGGAAAACTCAGATAGACCATAATAGAATATATCTAATATGGTCCATTCTGAAAACATGTCAGAAGGACACTTTTTGGTCATCTGCTTGTATCTTTCCCAAGCTTCATAGAGAGATTCACCATCTTTTTGCTTGAAGGTCTGAACATCCACTCTAAACTTGCTCAGTTTTTGAGGAGGAAATAATTTATCCAAGAAGGTCGTGACCAGCTTATCCCAGGAGTCCAAGCTATCTTTAGGTTGTGAGTCCAACCATGTTCTAGTTCTGTCTCGTACAACAAAAGGGAAAAGCATGAGCCTGTAGACTTCATGATCTACTCTATTCGTCTTAACAGTCTCACAAATTTGCAAGAACTCAGTTAAAAACTGGTAAGGATCTTCAGATGGAAGTCTATAAAACTTGCAGTTCTGTTCCATTAGAGCAACTAATTGAGGTTTCAGCTCAAAATTGTTTGCTCCAATGGCAGGAATTGAGATGCTTCTTCCATCAAACTTGGATGTGGGTTTAGTAAAATCACCAAGCATCCTCCTTGCATTATTGTTGTTGGGTTCGGCTGCCATCTCCTTCTCTTGTTCAAAAATTTCAGAAAGGTTGCCTCTGGATTGTTGTAATTTAGCTTCTCTTAGTTTCGTCTTCAGAGTCCTTTCAGGTTCAGGATCAGCTCAAAATTTTTCCTTGTTCCTGCTCATATGAAAGAGAAGAGAAAAAGAAAAGGAAGAGGAATCCTCTATGTCACAACAAAGAGGATCCTTATTATTAGTAGAAGAAGAAAGGGGATAAGGATTAAGAAGAAGGAATAATCTAAACACACGGGTAAGGATAGGGGCAGTGATTTGAGATGAGAAGAGGTGAAGAAAAGTGTTAGTAAATAGATAAATAAATAGAAGAAGATGAGAGAGAGAATTCGAAAATTAATTTTGAAAAGGAGTTAATGATTTTCGAAAATTAAAGATGAGATAGAATTAAAATTAAAATTTAAAACAATTAGTTAATTAATTAAAAAGAATTTTGAAAAAGAGGTGAGATATTTTCGAAAATTAGAGAGGGAGAAGTAGTTAGGTGGTTTTGCAAAAGATAAGAAACAAACAAAAAGTCAAATAGTTAGTTGAAAAAGATATTGAAATCAAATTTGAAAAGATAAGAAGATAAGAAGATAGATAAGATATTTTAAAATTAAACTTTTGAAAAAATAAAATTAAAAAAAGATATGATTAAAAAGATTTAATTTTTAAAATTAAAATTGATTACTTGACTAACAAGAACTAAAAGATATGATTCTAGAATTCAAAGATTGAACCTTTCTTAACAAGAAAGTAACAAACTTCAAATTTTTGAATCAATCACATTACTTGTTAGCATAACTTTCTTAAGAAAAAGATTTTTTTTTGAAAAAATTAAAATAGAAAATTCGAAAATAAATAAAAAATGAAAAAGAATTGATTTTTGAAAAAGATTTTGAAAAGATAAGATTTTTAAATTTGAAATTTTGACTTGACTCATAAGAAACAACTAATTTTAAAAATTTTTGACTAAGTCAACCCAAAATTTCAAAATTTATGAGAAAAATAAGGATAAGATATTTTTTGATTTTTGAATTTTTAATTATGAGAGAAAAATAACAAAAAGACTCAATGCATGAAAATTTTAGATTAAAATAATGAATGCATGCAAGAACACTATGAATGTCAAGAAAAACACCAAGAACACTTTGAAGATCATGATGAACATCAAGAACATATTTTTGAAAAATTTTTTATGCAAAAAAAACATGCAAGACACCAAACTTAGAAATCTTTAATGCTTAGAAAATATGATTGCAAAGATGCACATGAAAAAAACAAAAGACACAAAACAAGAAAACATCAAGATCAAACAATAAGACTTACCAAGAACAACTTGAAGATCATGAACAACACCATGAATGCATGAATTTTTCGAAAAAAATGCAAGAACAATATGAATTTTAAAATAAAATAAAAAGAAAATTACCTAATCTGAGCAACAAGATGAACCGTCAGTTGTCCATACTTGAACAATCCCCGGCAATGGCGCCAAAAACTTGATAGGCGGAATTGTCATCTTGTAAATCCCAGTCAGGCGGATTCAATTGTATTAAGAAATTATAGTATACGCGAAGGAATAAAATAGTAAATAGTTACTCATATAATTCAATAGTGGGAATTTCAGATAGGTGTATGAAGGTGCTGTGTTCCTTCTGAATCTCTGCTTTCCTACTGCTTTTATCCAATCTTTGTCACTCCTTTCTATGGCAAGCTGTATGTAGGGCATCACCATTGTCAATGGCTACATCCCATCCTCTCAGTGAAAATGGTCCAAATGCTCTGTTATAGCACGACTAATCATCTGTCGGTTCTCGATCATGTTGGAATAGAATCCCTTGATTCTTTTGCGTTTGTCATCACGCCCAGCAATCACGAGTTTGAAGCTCATCACAGTCATTCAATTCTGGAATCCTACTCGGAATACCACAGACAAGGTTAGACTTTCCGGATTCCCATGAATGCTGCCATCAATTCTAGCTTATACCACGAAGATTCTAATTAAGGAATCCAAGAGATATGCGCCCGGTCTAAGGTAGAACGGAAGTGGTTGTCAGTCACGCGTTCATAGGTGAGAATGACGATGAGTGTCACGGATCATCACATTCATCATGTTGAAGTGCAACGAATATCTTAGAATAAGAACAAGCGGAATTGAATAGAAAATAGTAGTAATTGCATTGAAACTTGAGGTACAACAGAGCTCCACACCCTTAATCTATGATGTGTAGAAACTCCACCGTTGAAAATACATAAGTGATGAAGGTTCAGGCATTGCCAAATGGCCAGCCCCCAAATGTGGTCAGAAGACCGAATAATACAATCCAAGATGAATAATACAAAGGTAAAAAGTTCTATTTATACTAAACTAGCTACTAGGGTTTACAGAAGTAAGTAATTGATGCAGAAATCCACTTCCACGGCCCACTTGGTGTGTGCTTGGGCTGAGCTTGAACTATCCACAAGCTGAGGCTTCTCCTGGAGTTGAACGCCAAGTTGTAACGTGTTTTGGACGTTCAACTCTGGTTCGTGACGTGTTTCTGACGTTTGACTCCAAAATGCAGCATGGAACTAGCGTTGAGCGCTAGTTTACATCATCTAATCACGAATAAAGTATGGACTATTATATATTGCTGGAAAGCTCTGGATGTCTACTTTCCATTGCCGTTGAGAGAGCGCCATTTCAAGTTCTGTAGTTCTAGAAAAAACATTTCGAATGCAGGGAGGTCAGATTCCAACAGCATCAGCAGTCCTTTGTCAGCCTCCTATCAGAGTTTTGCTCAGGTCCCTCAATTTCAGTAAGAAAATACCTGAAATCAAAGAAAAACACACAAACTCATAGTAAAGTCCAAAAATGTGAATTTAGCATAAAAAGTAATGAAAACATCCCTAAAAGTAACTAGATCATACTAAAAACTACCTAAAAACAATGCCAAAAAGCGTATAAATTATCCGCTCATCAATCAGCCACTAGGGACAGGCATGCATCATATGCATTTATGTGACATTGTTTGGGTGTGCATATTGTACTTGGTTTGCCTATGTGATTACTTGAGATTAACTGCTAATTGTTCTACTTGCTGTAACTATTTGTTTGTGCTTGAACCTTCCTACTTGTGTTTTCGATTGAGATTCTGTTGGACTGTGGTGATTGGTTGTTGGTTGGATTTGTTTGGGCCTAGGGCCGTGGTTGAAATGAGATGGGCCGATGGTTGGTTTCGGTCTTGTGTTTCTGGTTTGGAATAAAAAATGAAAGGCTATTTTGGTTCGGCATAGATAAATCATTTTGAAAGGCTTTTGAGTTTTTGAGAATTGAATGGTTCCTCTTTCGGAAAAGGATTTCAGATTTCTCTTTTATTGTAAACCTTTGTTTTTTGAAAAGAGGCATAAGACGGTTATTAATCACTGGTACGATTTATCTTCACGTATCCTATTACAGTAATTCCCAATAACCCTCTATTGAGAACCCTTTCGAGGATAATGTTCTCACCCCTTTACATTTTCCCCTTTCAGGATATGGGTGCAGAAGTCACGAAGAGCTTATTTAGTTATTGTTGTGATGCTCTGTATTGTCTTAGTTATGGTTTATTGTACCCTCGCCTTTATCTTGATATATTCTGTGAGAGGGTTAGGAATTTTATTTGTTAATGTTTGTAATATATATATATATATATATGTATGTATATATACGGATGTACTCTATGAGTTTTTGTAAGTTGTATGGTATCTATGGATGTATGTTATCGGATGAAAGTATTTTTGGAATCAGTTTCACGGTTTAAAATTTTAAACAGGCTCATATTTTAATATTAAATAGTATAAGTATCGTCGTAATGTCCGAGCTATCAGAGTAGCGCAGCCGGAAGCGTGAACTTTGGTAGTTAGGGTGTTAATTATGGTATCAGAGCAGTCCTTCCTGTAGAGCCTGAGGGATGGATTGACTATGCGTCAATTGCATACTCTGAGCATTTGTCATGTATTAGGTCTTGTCGAATGACGAGAATTAGAGCTTTATGCACATGACGATCTATTGATTAACGCCATTAGTCTTGCATTGCATAATTCTTGGTATTGAGTTTGGCCGGCTTAATACTAGTGAATTATGTACATGAGAGCATTGATGGGTTATCATAGGCGATATACGAGTTTCGAGTAAAGCGAATCACGGGTTTTAGGAACGTTGGAAACTATTTCTCGAGTCTATTTAGTTGTGTGTCTTAAATTCTATTCGAGTCGACCTATTCTTTCGTATCCTAACTTGAAGTTCGTGGTTACTAATCCTTTAGAAACGTGGTTTGATTTTCCAACTCTATTCCTCTATTCATATGCATTCTTGTTTGATCTTAAAGTGTGTGTGCTTGTTTGAAACCCTGTTGCATCTATCTTTCTCTGTTTGAGTCCTTCTTGATTCATGTATTCCTTGCTATAGCTTTGAACTTGTCCTAATGCGTTGTGCGTTTTAACTCTGGATTCCGAGTCCATTCTCTGAGAAATTGTTGATTCAATCTTCCTTTTATTTGACAGTGATTACAGCTAATTTTGAGATTTTTATAAAAATTGTTGTTGACTAGATATACACTATTCTATATGTGAAACTTTGAAGATTTCTTATACACTTTAACAACTATTTATTTCTAATACATCACCTGTATTTTTACTAGTTTATAGAACTACATTTGCTTTAAATTACAATCTGACTTTCTAGAAATTTTACTTTAGTTCCAATGCACATCTTCGGTTGATTATGTATTTGGATATTTTTTTAAAATTTTGGAAAGGAAAGATTTTTCGCTTTTATTCCGGTTGAGTTTCGTTTGATAAGCTTTACTTAACTTATTTTGAATTGAGTTTGATTTAGCATGCTATATGGTTTATGCCATTGTTGTTCTTTTGAAAGTGTTGGACTCATAGCTTTCTTCCTATGAACGGACTCAATCTCTCTTAAGCTTTCCATCTCCATGAATGTCATGCTTGACCTTGTTTTTAACTGATCTCTTACATCTTGTGAGCATTACTATTGATCTTGGTTTTTCCAATCTTGTGAATCTCGTTCTTATGTGAGTTAGTTTGATTCGTTTCAAAATAGTGCATCATTTATCGTCTCATTGTCTTTACAAGAGTCTTTAGTCAAAGATTTATCCTTGAGAAATTACTAATGATTGAGTTGTCTTTTCCTATGACTTTTGTATTCTTTTGGATCAATTGAAAGCTTGTTTGATGACTCGTGCCTAGTGGATCTTGTTTAAACTATCTTGATTTATGATCCTTTCTCATATGGCTCGACTCCTTTTCAAGTACATTCTAATTTTCTTGAATATCCTTCTGAGATGGTGATTTCAAGTATACTTTTGGAGTCTTGTTTCAAACTTTGTTTAAAGAAGTTTTGAATTCTCTTGGAAGAAATATTAAACGGGATTTGCTTTCTGTTGCTTGATTGAGATTGAAACCATTGTTCGATTTTGACGCAGTTAATTTAAAAGTTGGCATGCGCTATTTTAAATGAAGTTTTGAAAAGCTTCCTTGTTTAGTGGAAACCGGTTCGTTTGTAACGCACCACTTGTTTCCTTTACCAATTTACAAGCAAACTTTTACCTCGGATTTTTTTCCAAATAGAGCTTAACTTTCTCTTTCGACCTTGCTAAGATTTTTATACATACTTGTTTAAATATGGACTTTGGAGATTTTTGAACCATTATTTGATTACTTCTGAGTTTTTATGAATTGCTTTTGGTTAAGTTGTGCATTTAATTATTTTTCTAAAATATTTGGGAAAATATTTTAGCCTGTAGTCAAACCCGTGTGCACATTATTTTTAGAATTCTACAAAATCTACTTCAACATGAACTGGCATTAAAGCAGAGCCACGATTATGCTTTTGTTATTCTCTTGAGGGAAGTTGTTACATAACCTTTCTTTTAGACTGCGAAGTGGTTTTCCGCAAGTTTTCGATTCTTTTGTGAACAATGCATTCAGAAGTATTTTTAATCATGCTCTTGAGTTCTGTGAGCGTTGCCTTAGGTTTGAAATATTCTCTTCTGTAAACCTCATATTTCTTCAACTCAGCTTGAAATTGTTTCAAACTAATGCGCTGATCCTTCTTCTTATTGATCCTATTGGATTTCCTTGATCCAAGGGTTATCTTTAAAGTTTTCCAGTAAATTGAGACCTAGCAAACTTCATTGCTTGAGCATCTTTTTTTATCTGGAATTGGATACATTCTCTCAAATCTATGAGTACTATCCTTGACATTTGACTTTCTTTTCTAAATCTTATATCCTTCTGAGTAGACTCGAGAATTGTTTTGATATCACGTGCGACTTGTAGGCGTAGTAACGCGATGCGTTAGTTCTTTAAGACGTGATATGTGTATACGGAAACTGGAGCAGTAGGTGTGTAGCATTATGAGTTGTGGGTGTTTTGTTCCTTGCAAGCGAGTTTGCGGTTGTTAGGCTTATGATTGGCTATGAGGTTGTAAAATGATTGGTGGAGTTGGAAAATCAAAGTTCTGAAGTGGGAACGAGATTTGTCAGCGAACATTATGCCGCTGTTTAAATACCAACATGCTTTGCAGCCTTTTACCACACTAATTACCACTTTGCTTTGTGAACGCCTATCTTGATTTGCACCCTATTTGGCACCTCAAGTTTTTGTAAAGCCTTGAGATCATATGACCTTGTGTCTTGAGCCTATCTTGTAACATTTGCTTTGTAATCACACTCCTACCTTTGTATCTTTATGCATATGACCATCCAAGTATTTGAAAAACCGTATATATGTTTATATTTTGAGATATTTTTGTTTTTTCCTTAAATGTGTTCAAGGGTGAACTGTTATGAGACTTCTTTCGTTTTGTATCAATTTTTGAGGACGAAAATTTTTATAAGGTGGGTAGAATGTAAGACCCAAAACCTTTAAAAAGTCTTATTATGGTCAAGTCTCAAATCATATGGTTATTTGTAGCCTTAATTTCATAAATTATTTTATTAAAAATAATTAAGGCAAGTTTTGATTTATTGAATTTGAGATGAGTTATGATTATTATCTAATTTTATAATTATTGGATTATTTTCTATATTTAAATTATAAATTTAGCAGTTGTGAAATAATAAGGATTTTATATGTTTTGGACTAGGTAACTAATATTTTAAATATTGATACTGCTATTTTGGAAAATGAAGGAATTAAGTATATTATTTCTAATTATTTGATTTGGACATTTTATTGAAAATAATTTGTAAAATTAATGAGCAAATAGAATTTTTTATATACATTAATGTTGGATTTAATTGAGTTTCAATTACTATATTATCCCTACTTTAATTTGAAATTACCTAAACTACCCCTAGCTCAACACTAACCCTAGGTTCCAAAAATGAAATCCTAATTTCCTTCATCCTAGTAGCCGCAGCCTCACCTCCCTCAACATGACAAAACCATTAGAAAAAAAAAAGAAAGAAACGAAGAAAGAAAGATCCATCAAAAGAGAAGAAGAGGAGAGAAGGAAGGAGGCCGCGCCGGCACGTTGGGCTTCACCACTGCTGTCGCATCATCGTCGGGCCTGCGAGTTGCCGTCCGCGCTACTGCCGCCGTTCCACGATGAGAGGAGGTTCGTAGCGATTAGCACCGGAGTGAGGGAGAGGCCAAGCGGGGGGCTTTTGTTGTTCTCCTCGTCGCCGACTAGCTCGCCGTCGCCACCGTGATGCTCGCGCTGTCGTCCTCCTCACCGCGGAGTTTGAGTCCTCGTCATCCTCAGAGGGCCAAAGAGAGAAGCTCGAGCAGGAGGGAGAGAGAGATCGGTAGAAAGGGGGTCCCTGTTCTGCGGCTGTGCCTCCGCCGTCGTGGGTCCTCCGTTGTCCCTCCACCATCACTGAAGTTCTCCATCGACATGGCTTGCTGTTCGAAGCTGCCACCTTGCCACTGCTGGAGGTCTGCTCCGATCCGGTTCGAAGGAGAGAGCGTCATGGAGTGGGGAAAACGCTTCTGTCACGCTCCTCGGTCACTAGTGGTAGAGCCGCGCCCCCGTAGAAAACCACCATTAGAACCACCCTATGTTGGGTAAGCTCTCCCCTATTTCTGCTTCCTAGTTCTACCAATTCAATCTTACCTTGAGGCTGTCATTGAAACTGTTTGTGCTTAATTAATGGTTATAGTAAGTGACATCACCGCTGCCATTTCTGGAGATAGTTGTTGGCTTGTGTGGAGATTAATGTTGCAACTAGTTTTTTTTTGGGACTGTTTTATCTATTGCTAGAATCTCTGCTAGCTTGCCCTGTGCTGTTGAGTCACCACTGATGCTGAGAATAGGTGCTGGGAAGTGCTAACGGAGTAGGCTGAGTCGCGGTGATTCTGGCTGCCAAGGGCGGTTCTGTGGTTATCGGAACCACTGCTGAAGCTTATGTCCTTTGGTTCAGTTAGTATTCTTTAGTTACCGTAAGTACCTCTGCCTCGAAACCTTGCCCGTTCATATCCCGTGATGTGTTTTAAGGTTCTCGCAATATTTATGTCTTTAGGATTAAGTTAACGGGACCACATGTTGCGAGTAAAAGTTATTTCTGTTGCTGTGAAATTGAGCAAAGCTGTGATTCAAGCTGTTGGTGATTTTGAATTAAGGCGTTGGGTTATGGATTCGCGTTTTGAGGTAGGGGCGCTTTCCGAAAACTATAATTTATATTGGAATTATTACATATGGATACTGTTGTGAGACAATTTTGTATTTGGTGATTGTATCAGCCTTATGTATTATTTGATGGTCTCGAATGACTATGAATGTTTGTTTGGCTGGATTTGTTGTGTGGCTTTGTGAAACGAAATGGTTTTAAGTGTGATTCTTTAAAGCTTTGAAATCGAGTTTAATCCGTTGAGGATTGATTTGAGTTAATTTTCTTAGGAATGTTCAGCCTAGTTTGCTTTAATTGATTTGGTTTTGATAAATGATTTATTGCTGAACCGATTCTTTAAAGCTTTGGAAATGAGTTAAATCGGTGGATATTGACTTAGGCGATTTTTGGATTTAGCTTTTTTTTGAATTGATTTATGGTTTTGAGCTGTTGAAAAGGAATGAGAAACGGTTTAGTTGGGACCCGAACTGGGTGGCAAAAGTCCAAGTTTTAGGGGAGGTGCTGCCGAAATTTCTACAAAATCCTAGTCTTGTTTGAATAGTTATTTAAAAAGGGTCGGATTTGAGAAATTGTATTATTTGATTTATTAAGAGAATATTTATGTTTTCAAGCTTAATTTATTTAATGAACTTTATGCGTTGAGTTCGGCTTAAGTAGAAATGAACTATTTGTACCGTTTGAATCACTGAAGGAAAGAATGATACTCTAATATTGATTTCAATATAAAAAGGAGCTTTTAGTGATCTTAAAGGGATCTAGACTTTTGATTGAGTAATTAAGTTTGAGGCATTTTGGAAGAGTTAGAAAAATGGGTTCCAAAAAGAAACCTGAAAGTGGTTTGATTCAAATGAATCGGTTCTGTTTCAAATGAGTTGATTTTTGGACCGGATTGGAACTTGTGATTTTGTATGGTCGGTTTCATAATAAATTCAGTTTTATTTACTTGAACCGAGAACCTATGATTTTAAGAGTTTCAATGAATTTTAAGGAATTGATGTAGGTTGATCTTCCCTAAAGACTTGGGACTCTGCCAAAAAACTTTGTTATAAAATCCCAAGGATGCCGAGAATGGCTTTGTTTTAAAAAGGGAACTCACTTTGAGTAAATTTGGCTTATGAGCCTGAGATGATTTGAGAAATGAGATCTTTAAAGCCAAGGCTGAAAAGAGTTGAAATTTGATTTCAAAGTGAAATGGCTTGAGAAAAGTGATTTATGGCTTAAATGCCGATTTTATGAATTTGATGATGTTGAATGGTGGAAGTGTTGTTTTGTTATGAGCCGGAATGGTTGTGTATGATTATGAATAACGGCCGGTTCTGGATTGAACCGTGAGCCGGAATGGCTATGTATGATATTGATTTATGGCTGATTGCCGAATGAGTTATGGGCCATATGGCTGACTATGGGGTTGTAGCTCAAACCTACTTGCTCCGCGATGGGTGTTTCTGTCCATGGTTAGCTACCAGGACGTGTCGGGTTGGCTATATAACCGACATATGATATCATCAGCCACTAGGGACAGGCATGCATTATATGCATTTATGTGACATTGTTTGGGTGTGCATATTGTACTTGGTTTGCCTATGTGATTACTTGAGATTAACTGCTAATTGTTCTACTTGCTGTAACTGTTTGTTTGTACTTGAACCTTCCTACTTGTGTTTGCGACTGAGATTCTATTGGACTCTGGTGATTGGTTGTTGGTTGGATTTGTTTGGGCCTAGGGCCGTGGTTGAAATGAGATGGGCCGATGGTTGGTTTCAGGCTTGTGTTTCTGGTTTAGAATAAAATATGAAAGGCTATTTTGGTTCGGCATAGATAAATCGTTTTGAAAGGCTTTTGAGTTTTTGAGAATTGAATGGTTCCTCTTTCGGAAAAGGATTTCAGATTTCTCTTTTATTGTAAACCGTTGTTTTTTGAAAAGAGGCATAAAATGGTTATTAATCACTGGTACGATTTATCTTTACGTATCCTATTACAGTAATTCCTAAGAACCCTCTACTGAGAACCCTTTCGAGGATGATGTTCTCACCCCTTTACATTTTTCCCCTTTCAGGATATGAGCGCAGAAGTCACGAAGAACTTATTTAGTTATTGTTGTGATGCTTTATATTGTCTTAGTTATGGTTTATTGTACCCTCGCCTTTATCTTGATATATTCTGTGAGAGGGTTAGGAATTGTATTGGTTAATGTTTGTAATATATATGTATATATACGGATGTACTCTATGAGTTTTTGTAAGTTGTATGGTATCTATGGATGTATGTTATCGGATGAAAGTATTTTTGGGATCGGTTTCGCGGTTTAAAGTTTTAAACAGGCTCATATTTTAATATTAAATAGTATAAGTATCGTCGTAATGTCTGAGCTATCAGAGTAGCGCAGCCGAAAGCGTGAGCTTTGGTAGTTAGGGTGTTATAGAAAGCCATTTATAATGTGTTATTGGGATGCGATTGGATCCATGGTGTTGGGACTGTACTATCGACCTGCATCAAAGTGTCCTTTTGTGGACAGACGAAGGGAAACCTAAAGTGATCAAGGTTGATTCGAGTTTATATGTTGAACAGCTCCATGTCAATTTCAAGGTGTATAATGATAAACTAAAGCCTTTAAATGTCGACAAGGTGCTCAACTCCTTCAATTATGAAAGTTGTTTCTTGACTTCAGAGGGTCTGAACATGAGGCTCCATCATCCACAACTTGATGCTCCTCCAACTGGTTGGGATTGTTAATCTGCGTAGGTGGTGGTTCGAAGACATCTCTCCATGGCTGATGAACAAGATGTCTCTAATTACCTGTGTTATAAATCAGGATGCTATTGATATAGCCAAAGCCCATTGTACTGAAAATGATTCAATTGTTGATCTGGTTTATAATAAAGTTTGTTTCATTTCAAATGAGCCTGTTGATTTATCTTTTGATTGCATTTATGATTTTGAGCCTTTAGATTTTGAGAAATATTTAGTAAAAGATGATGACGTTGTAAAAAGTTTCGAGTCACAAGATCGATCCTCTTGAAGAAATTAATTTAGGATCTGATAACGATGTTCGACTTACTTACGTTTTTAAGAATCTTGGTGAACCATTTCGAACAAAGTTGTTAAGTCTTTCACTTGAATATAAAGACTATTTTGCTTGGGATTATCATGAGATGCCTGGTCTCGATTGTTTCCTTGTAGAACATCGATTAGCATTGAAACTATTTGCTCGACCATTGAAGCAAACACCTCGACGTTTTGCTCTTGAAATCAATCAGAAGATTAAAGAGGAAATTGAATGATTGATTAAAGCAAAATTCATTCGAACTGCTTGTTATGTTG
Organism: Arachis duranensis; assembly: GCF_000817695.3. NCBI lineage: Eukaryota > Viridiplantae > Streptophyta > Magnoliopsida > Fabales > Fabaceae > Arachis > Arachis duranensis. The sequence goes on along the minus strand of NC_029781.3, from coordinate 80,681,388 downwards.
AATGAGTATCGAATATTGTTCCAGTAATGAAAAAGAATGGAAAGTTGCGAGTATGTATGATTTTCGGGATTTAAATAACGTTACTACAAAGGATGAATACTTTATGCTCGTAGCATTTATGTTAATCAATTCTGCTACAGGAAATGAGATCTTAAGTTTTATGGATGGCTATTCGGGATATAACCAACTTTTTGTCGCAGAAGATGATTTGTCAAAAACTACCTTTCGGTACCCTGGGGTATTAGGGACATATGAGTGGGTAGTGATGCCATTTGGTTTGAAAAATGCTGGTGCAATATACCAACGCACCATGAATACTATTTTTCATGAATTTATTAGGAAATTCATGGAAGTTTATATCGATGATGTTATGGTTAAATCGAATTTGGTGAACCAACATCTTGATCATTTACGGAAGACATTTAATACGATGCGAAGAAAAAGGTTGAAGATGAATAATTTGAAGTACGCATTTGGTGTGTTTGTAGAAAATTTCCTAGAATTTTTTGTTGTAAAAAAAGAATTGCTATTGATAAAAATAATGCTAACGCAATCCTGGACTTGCCTTCTCCTAAATCGAAAAAGGAAGTGCAGTCTTTTCTTGGAAAAGTTAATTACCTTCAACGATTTAATCAAATCTTTCTGGTCGAACTCAAATACTTGCATCTTTAGTTAAGCTTAAAAATGAATCACAATATGAATGGACAGAAGAACATCAAAAAGCGTTTGAATCAGTCAAAGCTTACTTGTCCAAAGCACCAGTAATGGCAACTATTCGTCCTCATGAGCCTTTTAAAGTTGTATATTGCTGCATCTATAAATACTATCAGATGCATGTTGGCTTAGGATGATGAAGAAGGACATGAACGATCCATTTATTATCTTAGTAGGGTGCTAACCAATGTTGAGACAATATATTCTCCTATCGAAAAATTGTGTTTATCCCTTTATTATGCTTGTACGAAGTTGAAGTGTTACATGGTTGCAAAAACTGTGAAAGTAATAGCATAGACTGATTTGATAAGAAACATGTTGTCTTATCCTATGTTAAGAGGTCAGTTAGGAAAATGGATATTGGCTTTAACAGAGTTTGACTTGCAATATGTACCGGCAAAGGCCGTGAAAGGTCAGGTCATTGCGGATTTTCTAGTAGATCGATCGAATAATCCTAATTACCAGAGGATAAATATAGTCGATGTAGTTTCCAATCATTGAAAACTATATTTTGACAGTTCAAAATACAAAGATTGTGCTAAAGTTAGAATTTTGATTATTTCTCCGGAAGGTGACCCGTCAGAATTTTTTTCGAATTAAAATATTCTTGCTCGAATAATGTTGCTGAGTATGAGGCCTTCATATTGGGATTGGCAGTTTTGATTGGTAAAGGGGCATTGGATGTTCAAATCCTTAGGTATTCCCAATTGGTTTTGAAACATTTATCTAAGGAGTTTAAGTGCAATAACGAGAAGTTACAAAAGTATTTTATCGCTAGCATGGGAGTTGTTAGTGTCTTTTTGAAAAGTATCTCTGGTTGGCCCAAATCATATCGAGATATAAAATACTCCCTGAAACGATAGAGAAATTGGAAAAAGTTTTTCAAATTCTGGTACCCATCAAAGAAAGAGAGGCCTTGATTCTAGACGAATGGGATGATGATGACTGGAAAAAATCAATAGCTGAATATTTGAAAAATCCAAATATTCAGGTGGATCGAAAAATTAAATTAAAAGTGTTGTGTTTAGAGAAATAAACTATGATTAAGATGATGCCTAAACACTATTGGGATATTATCCAATTGGTTGTGTAATTTGTTTTGTTTATTATGCAGAAATTAAATTGAATTAAAACTGGCCCAAGAAACAAATGCTCAAGCCCATACGCACACACAATTATGGCCCAAGGATACATATAATTACTACCATCTAAAATCCTTCTATAAGAAACAAAAATAAGTCTTTAAGACAAGTTAAGGAAAGGAAATAATTGGCCCAAGATCCTTACAAGCCATATAACATCTGGCCCACTCACACAAACAAACTCTTAAAGCCCAAGTATTGGTTCACCTTGAACAAAAGCCATCACAAAAATTTCCATCAGAAATAAAAAGAATGCTTCAGGGATCAAAGAAAGAAAATAAGTCCAAGAACATAAACAAGCCCATATCCATAACCTAAGCCTAAATGGTGGTCCACACTTGAATCCATTCATTCACCGTAGTTGCTAACTAAGTAACTCAATTTTAATTTTATTTGAACCTTTTCATATCCACCGAACCAAAAATTCTATCTTCTCTCTCTTCTCTTTCTTTCATATCATATCAACCTATAATAAAAAGAAAGAATGAGAAAGTTCTAAAGCTAGGGAAAAGTGAAGAATAAAAAGCAAGCTTCCATTTTTAAGCAAGAAGAGAAGGTCAAAGAGGCTACAACAAAAGGGAAGATCTTATCAGAAAAGAAAATTACAAAAAGGTCATTTCCCCTTTTGTGCTTCATCAAGGAACTGTAAAGAAATCAACTCTATACAAGCATCATTCTGAAAACTATAAAAAAAGTGAAGTCAATGGTGCTCTGCTATGAATCAATGGTCAAGAAATAAACTTGGGGCCAAAGAAAGAAAGCACGGTCCAGATTCAAGAAGCATGAAGAAAAGGGTTGAAAGAGAATATTGAAGGTATGTTTGTATGTCACTGCTTCTATCCTCTCTCTCCTCTATGAACGCCGTTGCTGCATCTGTGTATTGGGAGAAGAGAACTAACATATGCTAAAGAAGGTTTCAAGCCCTGGAAGCTTCACTCTTCTTTAATAGGGGTGAACAGTCAAGGATTGGGACAAGGATTAAGAGCACAAAATTTGGGTTCCCATAGCTCATTGAGTTGTTTATTCTTATTTTTCATGGTTTTCATTTTGTAATTCTTTTTCTCAGTTTAGTCTGTCTGAGTTTCATTGAAAAAAGACAAACATAGTGAGGTTTGTAAGAAAAAGCCAATGAGTAGAAAAAGATAGTGAGCTAGACTTAGAGAAAAAGCCTAAGTTATTTCAGATTCTTTGTAAGTATTTCTGTTTTGTGTCTTGATCCTGAAGGAATTCCCTTATAAGTTGGGTTAGCACTTTGCTGTTGAAAGTTATGGTGAGTCTTAGTCAAGTTCTGGCTCGGTTAGAATCTGGACTTGTCCCAAATAGGATTAGGTAGATCCTAGGGAGAATTGGTGATTGTAATCTGTTGAAAAGATAGTAAAACTCCATCATTGTTGTGATGAAGACTGGATGTCGGCTACATTGCACTGAGTAACCGAACCAAGATACATTTGGGTGTCATTTTATACTCTCTTTTCTGTTTTGGCTCATACTGCGTTAGGAGACAAAATCAAAATATCTCTTGTATTTTCTCAACAGAAAGTAAAGTTATAAGTAAAGTGAAAAGGAGACTAGTGCACAAAAATTACACTCACACTATGTAATTCCGCACAACTAACCAGCAAGTGCACTGGGTCGTCCAAGTAATACCTTACGTGAGTAAGGGTCGATCCCACGGAGATTACCGACTTGAAGCAAGCTATGGTTATCTTATTATTCTTAGTCAGGATATCAATAGTGGTGAAAAGTGAAAGATCATGAAATGAATACTTGTTACGCATTAATGGAGAATGGGTTGGAGTTTTGAAGATGCTCTATCCTTTGAATTTCTGCTTTCTTACTGTCTTCTTCTTCACGCACGCAGGTCTCCTTCCATGGCAAGCTGTATGTTGGTGGATCACCATTGTCAATGGCTACTAGCCGTCCTCTCAGTGAAAATGGTCCATGTACATGGCTAATCATCTGTTGGTTCTCACTAATGTTGGAATAGGATCCATTGATCCTTTTGCGTCTGTCACCATGCCCAGCATTCATGAGTTTGAAGCTCGTCACAGTCATCCCTTCCCGGATCCTACTCGGAATACCACAGACAAGGTTTAGACTTTCCAGATCTCAGGAATGCTGCCAATTAGTTCTAGCTTATACCACAAAGACTCTGATCTCACGGATTTGAATGCTCTGTTTTCAGGAAAGGCAGTCAAACTCGTGAGTCAGGAACCCAAGAGACATCTATTCAATCTAAGGTAAAACGGAAGTGGTTGTTAGGCACGTGTTCATAGGTTGAGAATGGTGATGAGTGTCACGGATCATCACATTCATCATGTTGAAGTGCGAATGAACATCTTAGAATAGAAACAAGCGTGATTGAATAGAAAACAGAAATAATTGCATTAATTCATCGAGACACAATAGAGCTCCTTACCCCCAACCATGGGGTTTAGAGACTCATGCCGTCAAAGATACAAATTCAAATGTAAAATGTCATGAGGTACAAAATAAATCTCTAAAAGTAGTTTTTATACTCAACTAGTAACGTAGGTTTACAGAAAATGAGTAAACTAAGATAGATAGTGCAGAAATCCACTTCTGGGGCCCACTTGGTGTGTGCTGGGGCTGAGCATTGAAGCTTTCACGTGCATAGGCTATTCTTGGAGCTACACGCCAGTTTGTAACCTGTTTTTTTTTGTTTAACTCTGGTTTGTAACTCGTTTCTGGCGTTTAACGCCAGAATAGGGCAAAAAGCTGGTGTTGAACGGCAGTTTGCATCGGCTAAACTTGGGCAAAGTATGGACTATTATATATTGCTGGAAATCCCTGAATGTCTACTTTTCAATGCAATTGAGAGCGTGCCATTTGAACTTCTGTAGCTCCAAAAATTTCATTTCGAGTGCAGGGAGGTCAGAATCCAACAGCATCTGCAGTCCTTTTTTAGCCTCTAAATCAGATTTTTGCTCAGCTCCCTCAATTTCAGCCAGAAAATACCTGAAATCGTAGAAAAACACAAAAACTCATAGTAAAGTCCAGAAATATGATTTTTGCATAAGAACTAATAAAAATGTACTAAAAAGTAGCTAGATCCTACTAAAAACTATGTGAAAACACCCCCAAAAAGCGTATAAAATATCGGATCATCACAACACCAAACTTATACTGTTGCTTGTTCCCAAGCAACTAGATAAATAAAATATGATAGAAAGAAAATCAAGAGGCAATTTCAGAGTTTTATATGAAGCTCAAATTCTAATTAGATGAGCGGGACTAGTAGCTTTTTGCTTCTGAACAGTTTTGGCACCTCACTTCATCCTTTGAAGTTTAGAATGCTTGGCATCCATAGGAGCTCAGAATTCAGATAGTGTTATTGATTCTCATAGTTTAGTATATTGATTCTTGAACACAACTACTTTTATGAGTCTTGGCTGTGGCCCTAAGCACTTTGTCTTCCAGTATTACCACCGAATACATAAATGCCACAGACACATAACTGGGTGAACCTTTTCAGATTGTGACTCAGCTTTGCTAAAGCCCCCAATTATAGGTGTCCAGAGTTCTTAAGCACACTCTTTTAGATCACGACTTTAACCACCCAGTCTCAAGCTTTTCACTTAGACCTGCATGCCACAAGCACATGGTTAGGGACGCTGGGTTCAGCCGCTTAGGCCAGGATTTTATTCCTTTAGGCCCTCCTATCCATTGATGCTCAAAGCCTTGGATCCTTTTTAGCCTTGCCTTTTTCTTTTAAGGGCTATTGGCTTTTTTTTTTCTTTTTTTCACTACTTTTTCTTGCTTCAAGAATCAATTTTATGATTTTTCAGATTATCAATAACATTTATCTTTTTCATCATTTTTTCAAGAGCCAACAGTTTTAACATTCATAAACAACAAGATAAAAAATATGCACTGTTTAAGCATTTTTTCAGAAAACAAAAAGTGTTGCCACCACATATAAATAATTTGAATTTTTCTTATAAAGAACTCAAAAAAATTTGCCTCCTTATTCTAAAAATATCTGCTATTTCATTCATGTTTAATGATGATGAGAAAAATAAATTATAGCTTACTTGGAGTTGATAAAAATAAAAATACTAACTACTACTACTCATATGACTCCTAAAATAGATTTCTAATAGCAGAGTTTATCACAGAGTTAATATTAGGACTCAACAACTTTTATTTCGGGAGATGGATGCTCCTTCAATTTGTGGGTTATCTGGACCTTCATGAGAAAGCTTTTGGTGCTTCAGTTCCTGTAGTTCACGGACTTGCTTCTCCTGTTCCTTAAGCAGTTTGCAGATCATACTATTTTGATTCTGCTGTTCTTCCTTGAGTTGATCCATAGTTTCTTGCAGCTTGGTGACAGATGCTTTTAGGCGGGTCCAGTAGTCAATCTAAGGGATTTCTGGGAAGAACTCATGCGCCCTCCTTTTGATGGAGTTTTCTTATACTTGTTGTCCCTCCATTGACTTCTTGGTGATTGGATGTTCGACTGGGATGAACTCATCTACTCCCATCTTCACCCCCATCCTCTTTACATAGCAGAGAAATCAAGTTTGGGTAAGCCAATTTGGCGTCCTTGGAGTTCTTATTTGCAATTGTGTAGAGCTCACAAGAAATCAGATGATGAATCTCCACTTCGTTTCCTTGCATAATACAATAGATCATCATTGCTCTCTTGATAGTGATTTCGGAGTGGTTGCTAGTAGGTAGTATAGAACGCCCAATGAAATCCAGCCAACCCCTAACAACTGGTTTGAGATCCCCTCTCTTGAGTTGGTTTGGAACACCTTTTGTACTGGTTATCCACTTGGCTCCAGGGATTCATATGTCCTCTAGAATTTGGTCTAAGCGCTTCTCATCACACACCATTCTCTTATTAAAGGATTCCGGATCATCTTGTAGTTGAGGTAGCTTGAAGACCTCTCTTATTTTATCAAGGTGGAAGTAAATAATCTTCCCCCTGACCATGGTTCGAAAGGTATAGAAAGCGGTTCTAGTCATTCTCTGCCTCTCTGTTTGCCACAGATTTGAGTGGAATTCCTGAACCATGTTTCTACCCATCTTTGTCTCAGGATTAGCTAGAATTTTCTAGCCTCTATTTTGAATCTGCTCTTGGATCTCCGGATATTTGTCTTCTTTCAGATTGAATTTAACTTCTGGGATCACTGACCTTAGACCCATTATTTTGTGATAATGGTCTGAATGTTTCTTGGTTAAGAACCTCTCTTGATTCCAAAGTGGTCTTGGATTATTCTCTTTCTTGCCTTTTGAAGTGCTTTATTTTCCCTTAGGAGTCATTATCTTAGTGAGTCTTAGCTCAGTGATCACGCAAAACACACCAAACTTAGAGGTTTGCTTGTCCTCAAGCAAAAGAAAGGAAAAGAGAGGAGAAGGAAGAGAGCCGAATTCGAATTGTGGAGGAGAGGGGGTGGCCGAATGTTAATTTAAAAGGGAGGGGGTGAGTTCGAAAATTTTTGAAAAAGATATGATAGAAGATATGATTTGTAAAAAGATAATTATGATATGCAAAAGATGTAATTTTAAAATTGAAAAGATAAGAGAGAGTTTTGAAAAAGATAAATCTAAATTTGAAAAGATAGTATGATGAGTTGAAAAAAAGATTTGAAAAGATATTAGAAAGATATATGAATTTTGAAAAAGATTTGACAAGAAATTAAAAAGATATATGCATTTTGAAAAAGATTTGAAAAGAAGAAAAGATTTTTAGGATTAAGAGTTATTTTTTTTTAATTTGAAATTGAAAGATGAGGATTTGAAATATGGTTATGCAAGAAAGTATGGATGAAAACATAAAAAATAAAAAAATTGGGTTGGAAAATAAAATTACCTCCCCTCCATGTTCCTGGCGTTAAACACCCAAACGCTGCTTGTTTTGGGCGTTTAACACCCAATTGCTGCTTATTTTGGGCGTTAAACGCCAGAAAGTCTTTATCACTGGGCATTTTTCTAAACGCCCAGGATGCTATAGTTCTGGCGTTAAACGCCCAGAATGGCACCCATTCTAGCGTTTAACGCCCAGAAAGATATCCTTACTGACGTTAAACACCCACCATTCTGGCGTTTAACGCCCAAAAGTGCCTTTTACTGGCGTTTTCATGCCACTGAGCTTCTTTTCTCTGCTCTCTGCTCTGAATCCTTCTGCAACTCTGTGAACTCCTGTAAATGAGAATTAGTTCTGATGATAATTTATTAAACTCCTATAATTATTATTTAAATAACAAATAAACTACAGTAATGGCTGGGTTGCCTCCCAGCAAGCGCTTCTTTATTGTCTTTAGCTAGACTTTACTGAGCTTTAATCTAGTATTAGTTTTTAGCATTCTTGCTCAAAATTGCTTTCAAGATAATGTTTGACTCTCTATCCATTAACAATGAACTTTTTGTCAGAATCAATATCCTGAAGCTCTACATATCCATATGGTGACACGCTTGTAATCACATATGGTCCTCTCCACCAGGATTTTAGTTTTCCAGGGAATAGCCTGAGCCTAGAGTTAAATAGCAGAACCTTTTGTCCTGGCTCAAAGACTCTGGATGACAGGTTCTTATCATGCCATCTCTTTGCTTTCTCCTTGTAAATTTTGGCATTTTCAAAAGTATTGAGTCTGAATTTCTCTAACTCATTCAGGTGGAGTAATCTTTTCTCTCCAGTTAATTTGGCATCAAGGTTTAGGAATCTGGTTTCCCAGTATGCTTTATGCTCCAGTTCCACAGGCAGGTGACAGGCCTTCCCATACACAAGCTGGTATAGAGAGGTTCCTATAGGAGTCTTGAATGATGTTTTATATGCCCATAGAGCATCATCCAAGCTCTTTGCCCAATCCTTTCTACGGGCAATTATAGTCCGTTCCAGGATTCTTTTTAGTTTTCTATTAGAGACTTCAGCCTGCCCATTGGTCTGTGGATGATATGGAGTTGCCACCTTATGGCTAATTCCATATCGGACCATGGTAGTATAAAGCTGTTTATTGCAGAAATGATTACCTCCATCACTGATTAGAGCTCCAGGGACATCAAATCTGCTAAAGATATATTTCTGGAGAAACTTCAGTACTGTCTTAGTATCGTTAGTGGGTGTTGCAATTGCCTCCACCCATTTAGATACATAGTCTACTGCCACCAGAATGTAAGTGTTTGAGTATGATGGTGGGAAAGGCCCCATGAAGTCAATACCCCTTACATCAAACAACTCAATCTCTAAGATCCCTTGTTGAGGCATGGCGTAACCATGAGGCAGATTACCAGCTCGCTGGCAACTGTTACAGTTACGTACAAACTCTCGGGAGTCTCTATAGATTGTAGGCCAGTAGAACCCACATTGGAGGACTTTGGTGGCAGTTCGCTCACCTCCGAAATGTCCTCCATATTGTGATCCATGGCAAAGCCATAGGATTTTCTGCGCCTCTTCTCTAGGCATGCACCTACGGATTAGTCCTGTGCTTCTTCTCCAGGCACGCACCTACGGATTAGTCCGTCTATGCATCTCTTTAAGAGATATGGTTCATCCCACAAGTAGTACTTCACATCAGAAAGCAGTTTTTTCTCTTGCTGCCTACTGAACTCCTTGGGAATGAATCTTGCAGCTTTATAGTTTGCGATGTCTGCAAACCATGGCACCTCCTGAATGGCAAAGAGTTGCTCATCCGAAAAGGTTACAGAGATCTCAGTGAGGGGTAGAGACATCCCTTCTACTGGTTCTATCCGGGACAGGTGATCTGCTACTTGATTCTCTGTCCCTTTTCTGTCTCTTATTTCTATATCAAACTCTTGCAGAAGCAACACTGGTGCACGAAAATTACTTCACACTATGTAATTCCGCACAACTGACCAGCAAGTGTACTGGGTCGTCCAAGTAATACCTTACGTGAGTAAGGGTCGAATCCCACGGAGATTGTTGGCTTGAAGCAAGCTATGGTTATCTTATTATTCTTAGTCAGGATACCAATAGGGTTATTTAATTTCAATTGTAAAAATAATGAAAGGGCATAAAATAAATAATTGTTACGCAATAATGGAGAATATGAATGGAGAATATGTTGGAGTTTTGGAGATGCTTTGTCCTCTGAATTCCTGCAACATAATGCTTTCTCACTTTCATACATGCAAGGCTCCTTCCATGGCAAGCTGTATGTAGGGCATCACCATTGTCAATGGCTACTTCCCATCCTCTCAGTGAAAATGGTCCAAATAATCTGTCACAGCACAGCTAATCATCTGTCGGTTCTCGATCATGTCGGAATAGGATCCATTGATCCTTTTGCGTCTGTCACTACGCTCAACACTCGCGAGTTTGAAGCTCATCACAGTCATCCAATCCCTGAATCCTACTCGGAATACCACAGACAAGGTTTAGACTTTCCAGATTCTCAAGGATGCTGCCAATGGATTCTAGCTTATACCATGAAGATTCTGATTAAGGAATCTAAGAGATACTCATTCAATCTAATGTAGAATGGAGGTGTTTGTCAGGCACATGTTCATGGGTTGAGAATGGTGATGAGTGTCACAGATCATCACATCCATCACAGTTAAGTACGAATCAGCATCTTAGATAGAAACTAGCATGTTTGAATGGAAAACAGAAATCATTGCATTAATTCATCGAGACGCTGCAGAGCTCCTCACCCCCAATAATGGAGTTTAGAGACTCATGCCGTCAGAAAGTACAAAGTTCAAATCTAAAATGTAATGAGATACAAAATAAGTCTCTAAAAGTTGTTTAAATATTAAACTAGTAACCTAGGTTTACAGAAAATGAGTAAACTAAGATGGATAGTGCAGAAATCCATTTCTGGGGCCCACTTGGTGTGTGCTGGGCTGAGACTTAAGCTTCTCACATGCCTGAGCTATTTCTGGAGTTAAACGCCAGGTTGCAAACTATTTTTGGCGTTGAACTCCAACTTGCAACCTGTTTCTAGCGCTGAACGCCAGAATGAAACATAGAACTGGTGTTAAACGCCAGTTTACATCATTTATCTTCATGCAAAGTATGAACTATTATATATTGCTGGAAAGCCCTGGATGTCTACTTTCCAAACCAATTGAGTGTGCACCAATTGGACTCTTGTAGCTCCAAAAAATCCATTCCGAGTGCAGGGAGGTCAGAATCCAACAACATCAGCAGTCCTTTTTCAGCCTAGATCAAATTTTTGCTCAACTCCCTCAATTTCAACCTGAAAATACCTGAAATCACAGAAAAACATACAAACTCATAGTAAAGTCCAGAAATATGAATTTTGCCTAAAAACTAATAAAAATATACTAAAAACTAACTAAAACACACTAAAATCTACATGAAATTACCCTCAAAAAGCGTATAAAATATCCGCTCATCACAACACCAAATTTAAACTGTTGCTTGTCCCCAGGCAACTAGATAAATAAAATAAGATAAAAAGAAATTAAGAAGCAATAATATCTCAAAGTTTCAAGTGAAGCTCAGATTCTAATTAGATGAGCGGGACTAGTAGCTTTTTGCTCCTGAACAGTTTCGGCATCTCACTTTATCCTTTGAAATTCAGAATGATTGGTATCCATAGGAACTCAGAATTCAGATAGTATTATTGATTCTCCTAATGTAGTATGTTGATTCTTGAACACAGTTACTTTATGAGTCTTGGTCGTGGCCCTAAGCACTTTGTTTTCCAGTATTACCACCGGATACATAAATGCCACAGACACATAACTGGGTGAACCTTTTCAGATTGTGACTTAGCTTTGCTAAAGTCCCCAATTAGAGGTGTCCAGAGTTCTTAAGCACACTCTTTTGCCTTGGATCACGACTTTAACCATTCAGTCTTAAGTTTTTCACTTGGACCTACATGCCACAAGCACATGGTTTGGGACAGTTTGATTTAGCCGCTTAGGCCTGGATTTATTTCCTTGGGCCCTCCTATCCATTGATGCTCAAAGCCTTGGATCCTTTTCACCCTTGCCTTTTGGTTTAAAGGGCTATTGGCTTTTTCTACCTCTTTTTCTTTCCTTTTTTTTTCACTGTTTTTTCTTGCTTAATCAATTTTATGATTTTTCAGATCAGCAATAATATTTCTCTTGTTCATCATTCTTTCAGAAGCCAACAATTTTAACACTCATAAACTTTAATATAAAAAATATCCACTGTTAAAGCATCCATTCAAAAGACAAAAAGTATTGCCACCACATATAAGTAATTAGAATTTTCCTTATTAAGAACTCGAAAAAATTATTACCTCTTTATTCTAAAAATCTACTATTTTACTTATGTTTGATGATATTGAGAAAAATAAATTATAGCTTAATTAGAGATAAAGTCAAAATAGATATACTAATTACTACTACTCCTATATAACTTCTAAGGTAAATTCCTATAAGAACAACTATCACAGAGTTAAAGCTAAGATTAGGACTTAACAACCTTTATTTTGGGAGATGGATGTTCCTCTAGTCTGTGGGGTGCTTGGTCCTTCAAGAGATAGCTTTTGACGCTTCAGGTCCTTCAAGTCACGCCTTTGCTCTTCTTGTTCCCCAAGCAGTTTGCAAAGCATGCTATTTTGATTATTCTGTTCTTCCTTTATTTTGTCCATAGCTTCTTGCAACTTGGTAACAGATGCTTCAAGATGCTCCCAGTATTCAATTTGAGGGATTTCCGGGAGGAATTCCTGTGCTCTCCTCTTGATGGGGTCATCCTGCACTTGTTGTTTTTTCATTGATATTTTGGTGATTGGTCGCTCAACTGAGATATACTCAGTTATTCCCATCTTCACTCCAGCATCTTTACATAGCATAGAGATTAAGCTTAGATAAGCCAATTTGGCATCTTTAGAGTTCTTGTTTGCAATTATGTAAAGTTCACAAGAAATCAGCTAATGAACTTCCACTTCTTTTCCCAACATAATGCAATGGATCATTACTACTCTTTTGATGGTGACTTCAGAGCGGTTGCGAGTGGGCAGTATAGAATGCCTAATAAAGTCCAGCCAGCCTCTGGCAACTAGTTTGAGATCTCCTATCTTGAGTTGGTTTGGGACACCCTTTGTGCTGGTTGTCCACTTGGTTCCAGGGAGGCATATGTCCTCTAGAATTGTGTCTAAGTTCTTATTTGTTCTCATCATTCTCCTATTAAAGGAGTCTGGGTCATCTTGCAGTTGAGGCAGCTTGAAGATCTCTCTTATTTTGTCAGGGTGGAGGTGAACAATCTTCCCTCT
>NC_029781.3:80666419-80667480 GCF_000817695.3 Arachis duranensis | reverse complement strand
CACTGAGAGGATGGGAGGTAGCCACTGACAACGGTGAAACCCTTGCATACAGCTTGCCATGGAAAGGAGTAAGAAGGATTGGATGAAGACAGTAGGAAAGCAGAGAGACGGAAGGGACAAGCATCTTCATACGCTTATCTGAAATTCCCACCAGTGAATTACATAAGTATCTCTATCTTTATCTTTACGTTTTATTCATCATTCATAACCATTTGAGTTTGCCTGACTAAGATTTACAAGGTGACCATAGCTTGATTCATACCAACAATCTCTGTGGGATCGACCCTTACTCGCGTAAGGTTTATTACTTGGACGACCCAGTACACTTGCTGGTTAGTTGTGCGAAGTTGTAGTGATCACAATTTCGTCCACCAAGTTTTTGGCGCCGTTGCCGGGGATTGTTCGAGTATGGACAATTAACGGTTCATCTTGTTGCTTAGATTAGGTATTTTTTTTCAGAATTCTTGAAGATGAATTCTAGTGTTTCAAGATGATCTGTTGAAGTCTGGCTGGCTGTGAAGCCATGTCTAATTTTATTGGACCGAGGTTTCAACTTATCATCACAAGAGCTTGTTGATTTCTATCAATCTTGCTGTTGGAGCAGTGATCTGCTAAGGCTTGGCTGGCCATTGGTCATGTCTAGTGTTTTGGACCGGAGCTTTCTTTGAAAGCTTGGCTGGCTATAAAGCCATGTCTAATTCCTGGACCGGAGTCTTAGACTAGCATTGCAATGATTCCTAGAATTCTCATTAAGAATTTTGATATCTTTTTCTTTTCCACTTAATTTTCGAAAAAACCAAAAAAAATTACAAAATCATAAAATCCAAAAATATTTCTTGTTTGAGTCTAGTGTTTCATGTTAAGTTTGGTGTCAATTTCATGCTTCTATTCTTCTTGCATTTTTCGAACTCATGCATGTGTCTTCATCAATCTTCAAGTTATTCTTGATGATTTCCTTGTTTTGATCTTTAAATTCTCTTGACTTGAGTGTTTTGTTGTTTATCATATGCATTCTCATTTTGTTGTGTCAGTAGTATACAAACTGCTAAGTTTGGTGTCTT
>NC_029781.3:80665589-80666181 GCF_000817695.3 Arachis duranensis | reverse complement strand
TTTTCAATCAAATCTTTTTCAAAATCAATTTCTTTCTATTTTCAAAAATACTTGCTATCAATTAATGATTTGATTCAACATTTCAAGTATGTTGCCTTTTCTGTTGAGAAAGGTTTAATGTTTGAATCATATCTTTTCTTGATAGCCAAGTCATTAATTTTTAAAATCAAATCTTTTTTAAAATGTTTTTCAAATAATATCTTCTCAATCACATCTTTTTTAAAATCAATCATATCTTCTTAACCACATCTTTTTCAAAATAGTTTTCAATCAAATCTTTTTGGTTTCTAATTTCAAAATCTTTTTCAAAAAATCACTTTACTTCTTTCTCAATCATGGTTTTCGAAAATCAATTAGTGTTTTTCAAAATGTTTTTAAAATATTTTACTTAATTTTCGAAAATTTCTTCCCCTCTTCTCACATACTTCTATTTTTGGACTAACACTATTCCTTAATGAACAATTCGAACTCCATCTTTCTTGATAAGTTCGAATTTTCTACTTCTGCCTTCTATTTTTCTTTTCCTCTGACACCTCAAGGAATCTCTATACTGTGACATAGAGGATTCCATATTTTCTTGTTCTCTTCTCAT
>NC_029781.3:80663478-80665002 GCF_000817695.3 Arachis duranensis | reverse complement strand
AGATTGACACTCTGAATGCCATATTGGCTCAGAACAAAATATTGACTCAGCAAGTCAATATGATTTCTCAAAGTCTGTTTGAAACGCAAAATGCACCAAGCAGTACTAAGGAAGCTTCATCTGAAGAAGAAGCTTATGATCCTGAGAACCCTTCAATGGAAGAGGTGAATTACATGGGAGAACCCTATGGAAACACCTATAATCCTTCATGGAGAAATCATCCAAATTTCTCATGGAAGGATGAACAGAGACCTCAACAAGGTTTAAACAATAATAATGGTGGAAGAAACAGGTTTAGCAATGGCAAGCCTTTTCCATCATCTTCTCAGCAACAGACAGAGAGTTCTAAGCAGAACACCTCTGACTTAGCAACCATGGTCTCTGATCTAATCAAGACCACTCAAAGTTTCATGACTGAAACAAGGTCCTCCATTAGAAACTTGGAGGGACAAGTGGGTCAGCTGAGCAAGAAAATTACTGAACCCCCTCCTAGTACTCTTCCAAGCAATACAGAAGAAAATCCAAAAGGAGAATGCAAAGCCATCAATATGTCCAAATTTAGAGAGGAGGAAGAGGCAGTGAACGCCACTGAGGAAGACCTCAATGGACGTCCACTGGCCTCCAATGAGTTCCCCAAAGAGGAACCATGGGAATCTGAGGCTCAAAATGAGACCATAGAGATTCCATTGGACTTACTTCTGCCATTCATGAGCTCTGATAAGTATTCCTCTGAAGAGGATGAGTATGTCACTAAAGAGCAAGTTGCTAAATACCTTGGAGCAATCATGAAGCTAAATGACAAGTTATTTGGAAATGAGACTTGGGAGGATGAACCCCATTTGCTCACCAAAGAATTGGATGACTTGTCTAGGCAGAAACTGCCTCAAAAGAGACAGGATCCTGGGAAGTTTTCAATACCTTGTATCATAGGCACCATGACATTCAAGAAGGCCTTGTGTGACCTAGGGTCAAGTGTAAACCTCATGCCTCTCTCTGTAATGGAGAAGCTAGGGATCTTTGAGGTGCAAGCTGCAAAAATCTCACTAGAGATGGCAGACAATTCAAGAAAACAAGCTCATGGACTTGTAGAGGATGTTCTAGTAAAGGTTGAAGACCATTACATCCCTGCTAATTTCATAGTCCTAGAGACTGGGAAGTGCATGGATGAATCCATCATCCTTGGCAGATCCTTCCTAGCCACAGCAAAGGCCGTGATTGATGTTGATAGAGGAGAATTGATCATTCAAGTGAATGAAGAATCCTTTGTGTTTGAGGCTCAAGGATATCCCTCTGTCACTACAGAGAGGAAGCATGAAGAGCTTCTCTCAAAAACAGAGCCAAACAGAGCCCCCAACATTGCTCTGAGCATCTCTGAGGCTCCATGAGAGCCCACTGTCAAGCTATTGACATTAAAGAAGCGCTTGTTGGGAGGCAACCCAATGTTATATTTTATCTATTTTCCTTTGTTATTTTATGTTTTCTGTAGGTTGATGATCATGAGAAGTCACAAAATCAATTGAAAAA
>NC_029781.3:80662132-80663470 GCF_000817695.3 Arachis duranensis | reverse complement strand
CTCTGTCAAGCTACTGACATTAAAGAAGCGCTTGTTGGGAGGCAACCCAATGTTATATTTTATCTATTTTCCTTTGTTATTCTATGTTTTTTGTAGGTTGATGATCATGAGAAGCCACAAAATCAAATGAAAAAGCAAAAACAGAATGAAAAACAGAAAGAAAAATAGCACACCCTGGAGGAAGAACCTGCTGGCGTTTAAACGCCAGTAAGGCTAGCAGATGGGCGTTTAACGCCCAATCTGGCACCATTCTGGGCGTTTAACGCCAGAAAGGGGCACCAGACTGGCGTTAAACGCCAAGAAAGGGCAAGAAGTTGGCGTTAAACGCCAGAAATGGGCACCTGCCCGGCGTTTAACGCCAGAATTGGCACAAAGAGCAATTTTGCTCGCCACTTGGTGCAGGGATGACTTTTCCTTGACACCTCAAGATCTGTGAACCCCACAGGATCCCCACCTACCCCACCACTCTCTCTCTTCTTCACCCATTCACCAATCACCTCAACACCTCTTCCCCAAAAACCTTTCACCTATCAAATCCCATCTTTCTCTTCACCACTCACATCCATCCTTCATAAAACCCCACCTACCTCACCATTCAAATTCAAAACACTTTCCCCTCCCAAACCCACCCTCCCATAACCGAAACCTAACCCCCACCACTCCTATATAAACCCATCTTCACTCCTTCATTTTCACACAACCTAAACACTACTTCTCCCCCCTTTGGCCGAACCACAAGGCCATCTCCATCTCCTCTATTTCTTCTTCTTCTACTCTCTTCTTTCTTCTTTTGCTCGAGGACGAGCAAACCTTTTAAGTTTGGTGTGGTAAAAGCATTGCCTTTTGTTTTTCCATAACCATGTATGGCATCCAAGGCCGGAGAAACCTATAGAAAGAGGAAAGGGAAGGCAAAAGCTTCCACCTCCGAGTCATGGGAGATGGAGAGATTCATCTCAAGGGTGCATCAAGACCACTTCTATGAAGTTGTGGCCTTGAAGAAGGTGATCCCCGAGGTCCCTTTCAAACTCAAAAATAGTGAATATCCGGAGATCCGACATGAGATCCGAAGGAGAGGTTGGGAAGTTCTTACCAACCCCATTCAACAAGTCGGAATCTTGATGGTTCAAGAGTTCTATGCCAATGCATGGATCACCAAGAACCATGATCAAAGTGTGAACCCGGACCCAAAGAATTGGCTTACAATGGTTCGGGAGAAATACTTAGATTTTAGTTTGGAAAATGTAAGGTTGGCATTCAACTTGCCCATGATGCAAGGAGATGAACATCCTTACACTAGAAGGGTCAACTTTGATCAAAGGTTGGACCAAGTCCTCACAG
>NC_029781.3:80661130-80661419 GCF_000817695.3 Arachis duranensis | reverse complement strand
ATGCTTAAACAGTGCATATGTATCTTGAATTTGTGGTTCATGAATGTTGGCTCTTGAAAGAATGATGAAAAAGGAGACATGTTACTGAGGATCTGAAAAATCATAAAAATGATTCTTGAAGCAAGAAAAAGCAGTGAATACAAAAATATATATATATATATATATATTCGAAAAAAGAGAGAAAGAAAAAGAAAGAGAAAAAAAAAGAAAAAGAAAGAAATAAAGTTGTGATCCAAGGCAAAAAGAGTGTGCTTAAGAACCCTAGACACCTCTAATTGGGGACTCTAGC
>NC_029781.3:80660708-80660936 GCF_000817695.3 Arachis duranensis | reverse complement strand
TAACACTATCTGGATTCTAAGTTCCTAAAGAAGCCAATCATTCTGAATTTCAAAGGATAGAGTGAGATGCCAAAACTGTTCAGAGGCAAAAAGCTAAAAGCCCCGCACATCTAATTAATACTGATCTTCATAGATATTTTTAGAATTCATTGCATATTCTCTTCTTTTTATCTTATTTGATTTTCAGTTGCTTGGGGACAAGCAACAATTTAAGTTTGGTGTTGTGAC
>NC_029781.3:80655681-80659826 GCF_000817695.3 Arachis duranensis | reverse complement strand
GGGCGTTAGTGACAGACGCAAAAGAATCACTGGATTCTATTCCGGCCTGATCGAGAACCGACAGATGGATAGCCGTGCCGTGACAGGGTGCGTTGAACATTTCCACTGAGAGGATGGGAGGTAGCCACTGACAACGGTGAAACCCTTGCATACAGCTTGCCATGGAAAGGAGTAAGAAGGATTGGATGAAGACAGTAGGAAAGCAGAGAGACGGAAGGGACAAGCATCTTCATACGCTTATCTGAAATTTCCACCAGTGAATTACATAAGTATCTCTATTTTTATCTTTATGTTTTATTCATCATTCATAACCATTTGAGTTTGCCTGACTAAGATTTACAAGGTTACCATAGCTTGATTCATACCAACAATCTCTGTGGGATCGACCCTTACTCGCGTAAGGTTTATTACCTGGACGACTCAGTACACTTGCTGGTTAGTTGTGCGAAGTTGTAGTGATCACAATTTCATCCACCAGGATGCCCTTGAAGCTGGTGGTCCACCTGGTTCCAGGGAGGCATATGTCCTCTAGAATCTTGTCCAGGCCCTTATTTGTTCTCATCATTCTCCTATTAAAGGAGTCTGGGTAATCTTTCAGCTGAGGTAGCTTAAAGATCTCCCTGATTTTGTCAGGGTGGATGTGAACAATCTTTCCTCTGACCAAGGTCCGATAGTCATAGAGGGCAGTTCCAGATATTCTCTGCCTGTCTGTTTGCCACAGATTAGCGTAGAATTCCTGAACCATGTTTCTTCCCACCTTTGTTTCAGGATTAGCTAGGACTTCCCAGTTCCTGTTTCGAATTTGCTCTTGGATCTCCGGATATTCATCTTCTTTCAGATCAAATTTAACTTCCGGGATCACTAATCTTAGACCCATTATTTTGTAGTAATGGCTGAATGTTCTTTGGTTAAGAACTTCCCTTGATTCCAAAGTGGTTTAGGAATACTCTCTTTCTTGCCTCTTGGAGTAGGTTATTTTCCTTTAGGAGCCATGATCTTAGTGGGTATCATTTAGTGATCACGGATAACACACCAAACTTAGAGGTTTGCTTGTCCTCAAGCAAAAGAAGGGAAAGGAGAGGGATAGAAGGAGAGATAGTATCGAATGGTGGATGAGGGGAGGGAGGCTGAATGTGGATTTAAAGGGAGGGGGTGGGTTTTCGAAAATTTTGAGAAAAATAAGATAGAAGATATGATTTGTAAAAGATAAATATGATAGGAAAAAGATATTTGAAAATGATAAATCTGAATTTTTATTTTGAAAAAGATTTGAGATGAATTTGAAAGGATAATTGAGTATTGAAAAAATTTTTTGAAAAGAAGTTTGATGGGATTTGAAAAGGATTTGTGTTTATGAATTAAGATACATTTGATATTTTTGAAAAAGGGATTTTAGAAATTAGGATTAAAATTTTTGGAATTGAAGGATGAGAGTTTGTAACATGTTTATGCAAGAAATTATGAATTGAAATATGAAAATTGGAAAAAATGTGAAGTAAAAACGAATTTACCTCCTCCCCACAATCCTGGCGTTAAACGCCCAAACACTGCATGTTTTGGGCATTTAACGCCCATTTGTAGCTTCTCCTGGGCATTCAACACCCAACTGTTGCTTCTAGTTGGCGTTGAACGCCAGAAACTCCTTTGTCACTGGGCATTTTTTTGAACGCCCAGGACGCTGTAAATCTGGCGTTAAATGCCCAGAAGCTGCTTCTTTCTGGCGTTCAACGCCCAGAAGATGCTTCTTTCTGGTGTTTAACACCCAGATGGCTATCTCTACTGGCGTTGAACGCCCAGTAGATGCTTCTTTTGGGCGTTGAATGCCCAAAACAGCTCTTACTGGCTTTTTCGCACCAGTGAGCTTCTTTTTGCTGTTTTATTCCTCTGAATCCTTCTGTAACTCTGTGAACTAAAGCAATAGCTATTTTACCTTGAAGATAATTGACATGAACCTGTAAAAATCAATTAATTAATAAATAAGTTTTGTAAATGGCTGGGTTGCCTCCCAGCAAGCGCTTCTTTATTGTCTTTAGCTGGACTACTGAGCATTAATTAAGTCTCAGTTTTGAGCATTCTTGCTCAAAATTGCTTTCAAGATAATGTTTGACTCTCTGTCCATTAACAATGAACTTTTTGTTAGAATCATTATCCTGAAGCTCTACGTAACCATATGGTGACACACTTGTAATCACATATGGTCCTCTCCACCGGGATTTCAATTTCCCGGGAAATAATCTGAGCCTAGAATTAAATAGCAGAACTTTCTGCCCTGGCTCAAAGACTCTGGTTGACAACTTCTTATCATGCCATCTTTTTGCTTTTTCTTTGTAAATTTTTGCATTTTCGAAAGCATTGAGTCTGAATTCCTCTAGCTCATTTAACTGGAGCAATCGTTTTTCTCCAGCTAACTTGGCATCAAGGTTTAGGAATTTGGTTGCCCAGTAGGCCTTATGTTCCAGTTCCACTGGCAAATGACAGGCTTTTCCATACACAAGCTGGTATGGAGAAGTTTCTATAGGAGTCTTGAATGCTGTTCTGTATGCCCACAGAGCATCATCCAAGTTTCTTGCCCAATCCCTTCTACAGTTAATCACAGTCTGTTCCAGGATTCTTTTAAGTTCTCTATTAGAGACTTCAGCTTGCACATTTGTCTGTGGATGATATGGAGTAGCTACCATGTGGCTAACTCCATATCAAACCAAAGCAGAGTAAAGCTGTTTATTGCAGAAATGAGTGCCCCCATCACTGATTAGTACTCTAGGGATACCAAATCTGCTGAAGATGTGTTTCTGGAGGAATTTCAGCACTGTCTTAGTATCATTAGTGGGGGTTGCAATAGCTTTCACACATTTAGATACATAATCCACTGCCACCAGAATATAAGTGTTTGAGTATAATGGTGGGAAAGGCCCCATAAAGTCAATACCCCATACATCAAACAACTCAATCTCCAAGATCCCTTGTTGAGGCATGGCATAACTATGAGACAGATTGCCAGATCTTTGGCAATTGTCACAATAAAGTACAAACACTCGGGAGTCTTTATAGAGAGTAGGCCAGTAGAAGCCACATTGGAGGACTCTTGTGGCTGTTCGCTCACTTCCAAAATGTCCTCCATACTGTGACCCATGGAAATGCCAGAGGATCTTTTGTGCTTCTTCTTTAGGCACACATCTACGGATTACTCCGTCTGCACATCACTTGAAGAGATATGGTTCATCCCAAAGATAGTACTTTGCATCCCTGATCAATTTTTTTTATTGCTGCCTACTGTACTCTTTGGGTATGAATCTCACTGCCTTGTAGTTCACGATGTCTGCAAACCATGGCACTTTCTGGATGGCAAAGAGTTGCTCATCTAGAAAGTTTTTAGAGATCTCAGTAAGAGGGAGGGATGCCCTTTCTACTGGTTCTATTCAAGACAGGTGATCTGCTACTTGATTCTCTGTCCCTTTTCTGTCTCTTATTTCTATATCAAACTCTTGCAGAAGCAACACCCATCTGATGAGTCTAGGTTTTGAATCCTGCTTTGTGAGTAGATATTTAAGAGCAGTATAGTCAGCGTACACAATCACTTTTGAGCCTACAAAATAAGATCTGAACTTGTCAATGGCATAAACCACTGCAAGTAACTCTTTTTCTGTGGTTGTGTAGTTCTTCTGTGCATCATTTAAAACACGACTGGCATAGTAAATGACGTGCAGAAGTGGTGGACGAAATTGTGATAAAAGAGTTCCAGGCACTGTTAGAGAAGCTCACAACTCCGTTCAACTTAACCAGCAAGTGTACTGGGTCATCCAAGTAATACCTTACGTGAGTAAGGGTCGATCCCACAGAGATTGTTGGTATGAAGCAAGCTATGGTCACCTTGTAAATCTCAGTTAGGCAGATTAAATGGTTATGGGTTTCAAAAATTAATAATAAATAGAGAATAAAAAGGGATATAAATACTTATGTAAATCAATAGTGGGAATTTCAGATAGGAGTATGGAGATGCTGTGCTCCTCTCGAATCTCTACTTTTTTATTACATTCATCCAATCTTTCCTACTCCTTTCCATGGCAAGCTGTATGTAGGGCATCACCATCATCAGTGGCTACTTTTAATCCTCTCGAGAAAATGGTCCTATGCGCTGGCAATGCACG
>NC_029781.3:80630422-80655319 GCF_000817695.3 Arachis duranensis | reverse complement strand
TAATTGTATTGAAACTTGAGGTACAGCAGAGCTCCACACCCTTAATCTATGGTGTGCAGAAACTCCACTGTTGAAAATACATAAGTGAAAGGTTCAGGCATGGCCGAATGGCCAGCCCCATAAAACGTGATCAAGAGACCGAATGATCAAAGACTACAAAGTCAAAAGATTAAACTGTCAAAGATGTCTAATACAATAGTAACTTATCCTATTTATACTAGACTAGCTACTAGTGTTTACATGAGTAAGTAATTGATGCATAAATCCACTTTCGGGGCCCACTTGGTGTATGCTTGGGCTGAGCTTGATCTATCCACGAGCTGAGGCTTTTCTTGGAGTTGAACTCCAAGTTATAACGTATTTTGGGCGTTCAACTCCGGGTCATGACGTGTTTCTGGCGTTTAACTCCAGACAGCAGCATGTACTTGGCGTTCAACGCCAAGTTACATCGTCAATTTCCGAATAAAGTATGAACTATTATATATTGCTGGAAAGCTCTGGATGTCTACTTTCCAATGCCATTAAGAGCGTGCCAATTGGAGTTCTGTAGCTCCAGAAAATCCATTTCGAGTGCAGGGAGGTCAGATTCCAACAGCATCAGCAGGCCTTTTGTCAGCCTTCTTCAGAGTTTTGCTCAAGTCCCTCAATTTCAGCCAGAATTTACCTGAAATCACAGAAAAACACACAAACTCATAGTAAAGTCCAGAAATGTGAATTTAACATAAAAACTAATGAAAACATCCCTAAAAGTAGCTTGAACTTACTAAAAACTACTTAAAAACAATGCCAAAAAGCGTATAAATTATCCGCTCATCAAGAAGCTTGCCATGCCTTTGTCCCAATATTGCACCAATGGCATGGTCACTGGCATCACACATCAGATCAAATGGTAATGTCCAGTCTGGTGCAGAGATGACTGGTGCTGTGACCAGCTTAGCTTTTAGAGTCTCAAATGCCTGTAGACACTCCTTATCAAAGATAAATGGCGTGTCAGCAGCTAGCAGATTACTCAGAGGTTTGGCAATTTTTGAAAAATCTTTTATAAACCTCCTATAGAATCCTACATGCCCCAGAAAGCTTCTGATTGCTTTAACATTGGCAGGTGGTGGTAATTTTTCAATTACCTCTACCTTAGCTTGATCCACCTCTATTCCCTTGTTCGAAATTTTGTGCCCAAGGACAATTCCTTCAGTCACCATAAAGTGACATTTTTCTTAGTTTAAAACTAGGTTAGTCTATTGGCACCTCTTTAGAACAAGTGCTAGATGGTCAAGACAGGAGCTGAATGAATCTCCAAATACTGAAAAGTCATCCATGAAGACTTCCAGAAATTTTTCCACCATATCAAAGAAAATAGAGAGCATGCACCTTCGAAAGGTTGCAGGTGCATTGCACAGAACAAATGGCATCCCTCTGTATGCAAATACTCCAGATGTGCATTACTGCAATTTGATTATAACCTGAATATCCATCCAGGAAGCAGTAGTATTCATGACCTGCTAGTCTTTCTAGCATCTGGTCTATGAATGGTAAAGGAAAATGATCCTTTCTGGTGGCTGTATTGAGCCTTCTATAATCAATATACATACGCCACCCTGTAACTGTTCTTATAGGAACCAGTTCATTTTTTTCATTATGAACCACTGTCATGCCACCTTTTTTAGGGACGACTTGGACAGGGCTTACCTAGGGGCTATCAGAAATAGGATAAATAATCCCAGCCTCTAGTAATTTAGTGACCTCCTTCTGCACCACCTCCTTCATGGCTGGATTCATCCGCCTCTGTGGTTGAACCACTGGCTTAGCATCACCCTCTAATAGGATCTTGTGCATGCATCTGGCTGGGCTAATGCCCTTAAGATCACTGATGGACCACCCAAAAGCTGTCTTGTGTGTCCTTAGCACTTGAATTAGTGCTTTCCTTCCTGTGGCTCTAAGGTAGAGCTTATGATTACAGGAAATGTATCACCTTTTCCCAGAAATACATATTTCGGGGATGGTGGTAATGGTTTGAGCTTAGGTTTGGGAGGTTTCTCCTCTTCCTAAGGGATTTTCAGAGGTTCTATTATTTTCTCTGGTTCCTCCAAATCAGATTGAACATCTTTAAAGATATCCTCTACCTCTGATTCGAGACTCTCAGTCATATTGACCTCTTTTACCAGAGAGTCAATAATATCAATGCTCATGCAGTCGTTTGGGGTGTCTGGATGCTGCATAGCTTTGACAACATTCAACTTAAACTCGTCCTCTGTAAACCACGGTTAAATTAGTAGATAATTAGTCAATAAATTAGTTTTTAATAAGGAGGATGAAAAATGCGAATATTATATCAAAATAGGGTAGAGCTCATCAAAACGAGAATTTTGACACTAATTTCGAAGAAAACGGTCCAAGATTGGATCGAAAGGACCGAACCGGTTGAACCGGACCCAAACCGGACTGTCGGTTCAACTGGACCAGCCCTATTAAATGAACCCAGCTTTGTCTTCTCCCTCATTACTGCAGCAACGAAGCTTTCAGCTTCCAGGGAGAAGAGAAACGAGAAATATCCCGTAACCCTTACGTTAATTTCCAACTCCCGTAACTTCTCCGTCCGAGCTCCAATCGCCGCACCGTTTGCGGCCACGCGTTCACCGCGTTGAGCTCTACATTTCTATCAGAACAATTTCATAGGTAACTTGCTATTTCACTTCAGCCTCTCATTTCCCCAATTTTTGAGTTTTGAGAGGGGGTATTGAATTTCTTTGATTTCTGATGTTTTAGGATCCAATTAGCTTGAGGAAAACATTTACTCTTGCTTATGTGAAGCTTGGGTAAGGTGAGGATACGATAATTTTATTTTAATTTCATTGAATGTGAGCTTTGAGTTTTAAATTGGATATATATGTGTTATGAATGTGTATTAGGTTGTGAATAAATAATTGGAGCTTGAAATTGTGAATACTGGAACTTGGAGGAAGCAGATTAGTTGAGGTTTTGAGGGCTGTGTTCTTTTAGGAAAATTGTCTTGGAATAATACTTGGGAATCGGCTAAGGTATGATTTAGGTTTTTTGCATTTAATATATAATGTTATGTGAAAACTTAGGCTAGATGACCATAGGATAAGTTGGATTGCATGTGTATATTTAATATTTAGTATCCTGTTGATGAATATGGTTGGTTTGGTGCTTGAGGATTAATCGGTGATTCAGTGAATTATTGATTTTGAGGTATAATTATTGTGGAGGTTGTTGTGATAATGAGGTATTTTGTGTTATGAGCCTAGGATTTGTGAACTATGATTCTTAGTTGAATTTTGGTTGTTGGATTTGAATTTTGTATGAGTATAATTGTTGATCTGAGGTAGATTTATTGTGGTGATTGTTATGATGATAAGGAAGGGTATGTTGGATTGAACATAAAGCAGGTTTGGACCCGAAAAGGGTGGCAAAGTCCGAGTTTTAGAGGAGATGCTGCCGAAATTTTATCAAAATTAGAGATTTTGTTTATATGATTATTTAAAAAGATTTAGATTCAAAAGTTATATGGTTTGATTTAGAGTTACTAAGAAAATGAGCATGTTTTAAGTTTGATTCATTTAGAAAAGAATGAACTATGTTTTGAATAGGAACTATTGATGCACGGAATGGGAGGTGTGACAATGAAGGATAAGGATTGAACATAATTAACGTATAATGATGAATGAGATGCGATTGAGAATGATGTGGATGTTGATAAATTATAATTGAATTATTTATATGGCTTATGAATTTGAATAATCTGAGATACGAGATTCCCTGGATCAAGTGTCGTGGCTTGCCACCACATGTACCAGGTTGAATACTCGATACTCTGTTGACCTTACGACGTAAGTGTGACCGGGCACTATATAAATTCCCGGGTATGTTACCCCCATTGAGCAATATTGATTATTTGAGATAAAGCTATGCATAGACTCTTGGGGATGCACGTCGGGGGACAATCTAAGTGCAATTCAGACTTGTCGGGTTGGCTGGATAACCGACAGATGAGCCTCATCAGCCATAGGACAGGCATGCATCATATGCATATTACTTGAATTACTTGCTTGTGCTTTAATTGGGTGTGTCTACATGTACTTGCCATGTTAAATGTGTATTTGTTACCTGCAGTATTTGTAACCTTTTTGTGCTTGCCTTTATCTATCTATTTGTCTGTGAAAATGCATGATGGAGTTGGAGGTATGGAGGAATGACAGTATGAGATTTAGAATTAAGATTAAGTTAAGTTAGGTATAGATGCTCATAGAAAACCACCTTTTATGGCTTCTGTTTAATACTTTAAGCTCTATAATCTGAGTGTCGGCGTTCTAGGATTGCCTTTGGCATTCCAAAGACCTTATATATTATGTGTGTGGCACCTTTACCATACTAAAAACCTCCGGTTCTCATTCTATACTATGTTGTTGTTTTTCAGATGCAGGTCGAGAGGCATCTCGTTAGGCGTCTGGACTCTTGAAGCAGAGTGGTTACTAGATTATTTTGTTATGCTATGCTGTATATATATGTACTTAGCTTTCTCTCCACATAACTTATTCTTTTTTATCCTCCTAGAGGTGTGTGGAGAGGCAGGATTTTGTTTATGTACATTTGGGTTTTGGATATGTATATATATGTATATATGTGTGTATATTCTCCGGCCAGTCTTGACTTCGCAGGCTGAGTCAGGAGCTCGTTATTTTGTATCTTTGACTCTCTATTCCTGTTTTGGGTTACTTTACACTTGACAGCTGTAGCTTTCTTAGCACGCAAGTTAACTCATTTCTCGAGCGTTGCGCTTTTATATTCGCGATTTTTTTTATTTCCTCTATTCTTCAAGGCTCCTAGCATATTATAATTCTTCTGCTATTATGTGTACTCATTTTATTTTAGAGGTCGTAATACCACACCACCTCTGTTTTACGACTTAAAGCATAAAGCTTAGTGTGGTAGGGTGTTATATCCTCATTGACTCTTAGGGTCACTTCCCCTTTTTGGACGTCAATGAGGGTTCGTCCAGTTGCTAGAAAAGGTCTTTCTAGAATGAGAGTTGCACTCTTGTGCTCCTCCATTTCCAGCACCACAAAGTCAGTGGGAAAGGCAAATGGCCCAACCTTGACAATCATGTCTTCAATCATGCCTAATGGGTATTTAATGGAGCCATCAGCAAGTTGGAGACATATCCAGGTTGGTTTGATTTCTTCAGTCAAACCAAGCTTTCTGATAGTAGATGCAGGTATTAGGTTGATACTTTCCCCGAGATCACATAGAGCTTGCTTGGTACAAGTACCCTCTAATGTGCATGGTATCGTAAAGCTTCTGGGATCTTTAAGCTTCTCAGGTAAGCTTTTCATAATGACTGCACTGCATTCTTCAGTGAGGTAAACTTTTTCAGTTTCCCTCCAATCCTTCTTATGACTTAATATCTCTTTCATGAACTTAGCATAAAAGGGTATTTTCTCAAGTGCCTCTGCAAACGGAATCTTTATTTCAAGAGTCCTAAGATAGTCTGCAAAGCGGGCAAATTGCTTATCCTGTTCCGCTTGGTGGAGTTTCTGAGGATAAGGCATTTTGGCTTTGTATTCCTCAACCTTAGTTGCTGTAGGTTTATTGCCTACAGATGTGGGTTGAGAAGCCTTTTTAGAGGGGTTGCTATCAGCATTTGTATGTGTCTGATCTCCCACTGGCATTTAAATGCCAGGGGTGGAAGCTGGAGTGGCGTTAGACGCCAACTCCTTACCTGTTTCTGGCATCTGAATGCCAAAACTGTGCTTCCTTTGGGCGTTTAATGCCAATTCCTTGCCTGTTTTTGGCGTTGAACGCCAGAACTGAGCATGGGTTGGGCATTCAACACCAGTTTTCCACCCCTTTTCTGGCGTTTGAGCACCAGAATTATTCCTCTCTGGGCTCTGACTGTCCTCAGAGGGATTTTGGGTAGTAGTTTGTTCATTTCTTGGCTTCCTGCTGCCTTGAAGTGGGGTATTTAATATTTTTTCACTTCTTAATTGAACTGCTTGGCACTCTTCTGTTATTTGTTTTGATAACTGCTGTTCTGTTTGCTTCAACTGGACTTCCATATTCATATTAGCCATTCTTGTTTCTTGTAGTATCTCCTTGAATTCGGCTAGCTACTTTGTTAGAAAATCCAGTTGCTGATTGAATTTAGTAACTTGTTCTACAGGACTGAGTTCAGCAGTTATTGTTTTAGCCTCTTCGTTGATGGAAGGTTCACTGTTTAGGTACAGATGCTAATTTCTAGAAACTGTATCAATAAGCTCTTGAGCTTCTTCTATTGTCTTTCTCATGTGTATAGATCCACCAGCTCTTTTTGTAAGCCCATAGTAGAAGATGTCTAACTGCACCCATTCTGAAAACATTTCAGAGGGGCATTTTCTTAGCATCTCTCTGTATCTCTTCCAGGCATCATAAAGAGATTCATTATCTCCTTGTTTGAAGTCTTGGATGCTCAGCCTTAGCTGTGTCATCCGTTTTGGAGGAAAATAGTGATTCAAAAATTTTTCTGACAGTTATTTCTATGTCCTTATGCTAGTCTTAGGTTGGTTATTTAACCACCTCTTAGCTTGGTCTTTTACAGAAAATGGAAATAGTAATAATCTGTAGACATCCTGATCTATTTCTTTATCATGTACTATGTCAGCAATTTGTAAAAACTGTGCCAGAAACTCTGTAGGTTCTTCCTGTGGAAGACCGAAATACTGGCAACTTTGCTGCCCCATGATAATGAGCTGAGGATTCAACTCAAAGCTACTAACTTCGATGGAGGGTATACAGATACTGCTCCCATATGAAGTAGTAGTGGGGTTGGCATATGACCTCAGAGTTCTTCTGGACTGTTCATTTCCACTTAGGTACATGATGGAGAAAGGGAGATGATGTGGATTTATTTTATTTATTTTATTATAAAAAAGTAATTTTTGAAATAATAAAATAAAAACTAAAATAAAAAATAAAAATAAAATTTAAAAAATATTTTAAAAATTTTCGAAAAAATGAGGAGAGAAAAAGTGGTTAGGATATTTTTGAAAAAGATGTGATTTTTTTTTAATCTTAAAAGGATAAGATTTTGAAATTTTTTGAAATTGAAATCTGAATTTTTATAGAAAATTTTGAAAAATTTGCTTGAAAATAGTTAGAGAAGATAATTTTTTGATTTTTGAATTTTATGATGAAAGAGAAAAACACACAAAAGACACAAGACTTAAAATTTTTAGATCTAATGTTCCTTGCTTTCAAAAATTTTGGAGGAAAAACACCAAAGAACACCAAACTTAAAAATTTTAAGATCAAAACACAAAGAAGACTCAAGAACACTTTGAAGATTCACAAGAACAACAAGAACAAAAGAAAGAATACCAAACTTAAAATTTTTTGAAAACCAAATTAAATTTTCAAAAATTAAACAAAATTAACAAGAGAACACCAAACTTAAAGTTTGGCACAAGATTCAATCAAAGAAAAAATTATTTTTGAAAAAGTTTTAAAAAGAAGATACCCAGTTGCCAAGAACATAAGCGTTGGCTCTAGCCAACTGAGCTATAAATTTAACGTGTTTTAAAAAGGTATTTAATAAATAAAAAAATTTTGAAAACTAAAAATTTGAAAAAGCACAAGAAAAACAAGAAAAGACACAAAACAAGACAAACCAAAGATCAAACAAGAAAAATTGACAAGAACAATTTGAAGATCAAGGAAAAACAAGAACAAGAAATTCAAAAAATTGAGAGACAAAGAAAAGCATGCAATTGACACCAAACTTAGAACATGACACTAAACTCATAAAAAAATGAAAATTCAATTAAAGAAAAATAATATTTTTGAAAAATTTTTAAAAGGAATGACAGAAGATGCAATCCTAGTGACTCTAAACCAAAAAAGACAAAATTTTCCTAATCTAAGTAACAAGAATCACCGTCAATTGTTCAAACTCAAACAATCCCCGACAACGGTGCCAAAAACATGGTGCACGAAAATTACTTCACACTATGTAATTCCGCATAACTAACCAGCAAGTGCACTAGGTCGTCCAAGTAATACCTTACGTGAGTAAGGGTCAAATCCCACGGAGATTGTTGGCTTGAAGCAAGCTATGGTTATCTTATTATTCTTAGTCAGGATACTAATAGGGTTCTTTAATTTCAATTGTAAAAAGAATGAAAGGGCATAAAATAAATAATTGTTACGCAATAATGGAGAATATGTTGGAGTTTTGGAGATGCTTTGTCCTCTGAATTCCTGCAACATAATGCTTTCTCACTTTCATACATGCAAGGCTCCTTCCATGGCAAGCTGTATGTAGGGCATCGCCATTGTCAATGGCTACTTCCCATCCTCTCAGTGAAAATGGTCCAAATGCTCTGTCACAGCACGGCTAATCATCTGTCGGTTCTCGATCATGTCGGAATAGGATCCATTGATCCTTTTGCGTCTATCACTACGCCCAAGACTCGCGAGTTTGAAGCTCGTCACAGTCATCCAATCCCTGAATCCTACTCAGAATACCACAAACAAGGTTTAGACTTTCCAGATTCTTAAGGATGCTGCCAATGGATTCTAGCTTATACCATAAAGATTTTGATTAAGGAATCTAAGAGATACTCATTCAATCTAATGTAGAACGGAGGTATTTGTCAAGCACACATTCATGGGTTGAGAATGGTGATAAGTGTCACGGATCATCATATCCATCACAGTTAAGGACGAATCAGCATCTTAGATAGAAACTAGCGTGTTTGAATGGAAAACAGAAATCATTACATTAATTCATCGAGACGCTGCAGAGCTCCTCACCCCCAACAATGGAGTTTAGAGACTCATGTCGTCAGAAAGTACAAAGTTCAGATCTAAAATGTCATGAGATACAAAATAAGTCTCTAAAAGTTGTTTAAATACTAAACTAGTAACCTAGGTTTACAGAAAATGAGTAAATTAAGATGGATAGTGCAGAAATCCACTTATGGGGCCCACTTGGTGTGTGATGGGGCTGAGACTTAAGCTTCTCACATGCCTGGTCTATTTCTGGAGTTAAACGCCAGGTTGTAACCTGTTTCTGGCGTTGAACTCCAACTTGCAACCTGTTTCTGGCGCTGAACGCCAGAATGCAACATGGAACTTGTGTTAAACGCCAGTTTACGTCATTTATCTTCATGCAAAGTATGGACTATTATATATTGCTGGAAAGCCCTGAATGTCTACTTTCCAACTCAATTAAGAGCGAGCCAATTGGACTTTTGTAGCTCCAAAAAATTCATTCCGAGTGCAGGGAGGTCAGAATCCAATAACATCAGCAGTCCTTTTTCAGCCTAGATTAGATTTTTGCTCAGCTCCTTCAATTTCAGCCAGAAAATACCAAAAATCACAGAAAATTACACAAACTCATAGTAAAATCCAGAAATATAATTTTTTCCTAAAAACTAATAAAAATATACTAAAAACTAACTAAAACACACTAAAATCTACATGAAATTACCCCCAAAAAGCGTATAAAATATCCGCTCATCAAACACCCACCTTATGAGCCTGGATTTTGAATCCTGCTTTGTAAGTAGATATTTAAGAGCAGCATGGTCACTGTACACAATCACTTTTGATCCTACCAAATAGGATCTGAAGTTGTCAATGGTATAACCCACTGCAAGCAATTCCTTTTCTGTGGTTGTGTAATTTTTCTGCACGTCATTTAGAACACGGCTGGCATAGTAAATGACATGCAGAAGCTTGTCATGCTTCTGTCCCAATACTGCACCAATAGCATGGTCGCTGGCATCACACATTATTTCAAATGATAATGTCCATTCCGGTGCAGAAATGACATGCACTGTGAACAACTTAGCCTTCAGAGTCTCAAAGGTTTGCAAACACTTTGTGTCAAAGACAAATGGTGTATCGGCAGCTAGCAGGTTACACGGAGGTTTTGTAATTTTTGAAAAATCCTTTATAAACCTCCTGTAGAATCCTGCATGTCCCAGAAAACTTCTGATTGCCTTAACATTGGTGGGTGGTGGTAATTTTTCAATTATTTCCACATTAGCTTGATCCACCTCTATGCCTTTGTTCGAAATTTTATGCCCAAGGACAATTCCTTCAGTCACCATAAAATGACATTTTTTCCAGTTTAAAACCATGTTAGTCTCTTGGCATCTTTTCAGAACAAGTGCTAGATGATCAAGACATGAGCTGAATGAGTCTCCAAATACTGAGAAGTCATCAATGAAGACTTCCAGAAACTTTTCCACCATATAGAGAAGATAGAGAGCATGCATCTCTGAAAGGTTGCTGGTGCATTACACAGACCAAATGGCACCCTTCTGTAGGCAAATACTCCAGATGGACATGTGAATGCTATTTTCTCTTGATCTGGGGATCTACTGCAATTTAGTTGTAGCCTGAGTAGCCATCCAAAAAGCAGTAATAGTCATGACCTGCTAGCCTTTCTAGCATTTGGTCTATGAATGGTAAAGGAAAAGGATCCTTTCTGGTGGTTGTATTAAGTCTTCTGTAGTCAATACACATACGCCACCCTGTAACTGTTCTTGTAGGAACCAGATCATTTTTTTCATTATAAACCACTGTCATGCCTCCCTTTTTGGGTACAACTTGGACAAAGCTCACCCAGAGGCTATCAGAAATGGGATAAATAATCATAGCCTCTAGTAATTTAGTGACTTCTTTCTATACCACCTCCTTCATGGCTGGATTCAGTCGCCTTTGTGGTTGAACCATTGGTTTGGCATTATCCTCTAGTAGGATCTTGTGCATGCATCTGGCTGGACTAATGCCCTTGAAATCACTAATGGACCACCCAAGAGCTGTCTTGTGTGTTCTCAGCACCTGAATTAGTGCTTTCTCTTCCTGTGGTGCTAAGGCAGAGCTTATGATTACATGAAAAGTTTCACCTTCTCCAAAAAATGCATATTTTAGGGATGGTGGTAGTGGTTTGAGCTCAGGTTTAGGAGGTTTCTCCTCTTCCTGAGGAATTTTCAGAGGTTCTTTTATTTTCTCTGGTTCTTCCAGATAAAACTGAACATCTTTAAAGATATCCTCTAGCTCTGATTTGAGACTCTCAGCCATACTGATATCCTGTACCAGGGAGTCAATAATATCAACACGCATGCAGTCTTTTGATGTGTCTGGGTGCTTCATTGCTTCAATAGCATTCAGCCTAAACTCATCCTCATTGACTCTCAGGGTTTCTTCCCCTTTTTGGACGTCAATGAGGGTTCGTCCAGTTGCTAGGAAAGGTCTTCCTAGAATGAGAGTTGCACTCTTGTGCTCCTCCATTTCCAGCACTACAAAGTCAGTGGGAAAGGCGAATGACCCAACTGTGATAATCATGTCTTCAATCATGCCTGATGGGTATTTAATGGAGCCATCAGCAAGTTGAAGATATATCCTGGTTGGTTTGACCTCTTCAGTCAAGCCAAGCTTTCTGATAGTAGATGCAGGGATTAGGTTGATACTTGCCCCAAGATCACATAAAGTTGTCTTGGTATAGGTACCCTCTAATGTGCATGGTATCATAAAGCTTCCAGGATCCTTAAGCTTCTCTGGTGAGCTCTTTAAAATGATTGCACTGCATTCTTTAGTGAGAAGAACTTTTTCAGTTTTTCTCCAATCCTTCTTATGACTGAAGATCTCTTTCATGAACTTAGCATAAGAGGGTATTTGCTCAAGTGCCTCTGCAAATAGAATCTTGATTTCAAGAGTCCTGAGATAGTCTGCAAAGCGGGAAAATTGTTTATCCTGTTTTGCTTGGCGGAGTTTCTGAGGATAAGGTATTTTGGCTTTGTATTCTTCAACCTTGGTTGCTGCAGGTTTATTTCCTACAAAGGTAGGTTGAGAAGCCTTCTTGAGGGAGTTATTATCAGCACTTGCAAGTGTCTGACCCCTCATAGGCGTTTGAACGCCAGGATTGGGGGCTGGATTGGCGTTTAATGCCGAATTCTCTCCCTTTTCTGGCGTTTAAACGCCAGAATTGAACATGGGTTTGGCGTTTAACACCAATTTTTCTCCCTTTTCTGGTGTTTGAACACCAAAATCATTCCTCTCTGGGCTCTTACTGTCCTCAGAGGGATTTTAGATAGCAGTCTCCTCATCCTCTATTATTTGTTTTTTTCTTAGCTTTCTACTGCCTTGAGTTGAGGTATTCAATATTTTTCCACTCTTTAATTGAACTGTTTGGCACTCTTCTATTATCTATTTTGATAACTGCTGTCTTGTCTGGTCAAGTTGTGCTTCCATGTTCCTGTTAGCATCCTTAGTGTCTTGTAACATCTCTTTAAATTCTGCCAACTGTTCTATCAGATAACATAAATGCTGATTGATTTCAGCAACTTATTCTAGAGGACTAAGTTCAGTGGACACTGCCTTAGCCTCTTCTTTTATGGAGGACTCGCTACTTAAGTACAGATGCTGATTTCTAGCAACTGTATCAATGAGCTCTTGAGCCTCTTCAATTGTTTTTCTCATGTGTATAGATCCACCAGCTGAGTGGTCTAGAGATATCTGAGCTTCTACTGTAAGCCCGTTTAGAAGATGTCTAACTGCACCCATTTTAAAAATATTTCAGAGGGGCATTTCCTTAGCATCTCTCTGTACCTCTCCCAAGCGTTGTAAAGGGATTCATTATCCTCTTGTTTAAAGCATTGGATGTCCAGTCTTAGCTGTGTCATCCTCTTAGGAGGGAAATATTGATTCAGGAATTTGTCTGACAACTGTTTCCATGTTCTTATGCTAGCTTTAGCTTGGTTATTTAACCACCTCTTAGCTTGGTCTTTTACAGCAAATGGAAATAGTAGTAATCTATAGACATCCTGATCTACTTCCTTATCGTGTACTGTGTCAGCAATTTGTAAGAACTGTGCCAGAAACTCAGTAGGTTCTTCCTGTGGAAAACTGGAATACTGGAAATTTTGCTGCACCATGATAATGAGTTGAGGATTCAACTTAAAACTACTGACTCCGATGGAGGGTATACAGATACTACTCCCATATGAAGCAGTAGTGGGGTTAGCATATGACCCCAGAGTCCTTCTGGACTGTTCATTTCTACTTAGTTCCATGATGGAGAAAAGGGAGATGATGTGGATTTATTTTATTATATTTATTTATTAATTTTTTTGAAATAATAAAATAAAATAAATAAAAAAATTAAAATAAAAAAAATATTTGAAAATATTTTATGAGGATTTTTGAAAAAATGAGGAGAGAGAAAGTGGTTAGGATATTTTTGAAAAATATATGATTTTAAAAATCTTAAAAGGATATGGTTTGAAAAATTTTGACCAAGTCAACCCAAGGGATTCGAAAATTATGAGCAATTAAAGGAAAAGATATTTTTTATTTTTGAATTTTATTATGAAAGAGAAAAACATACAAAGGACACAAGACTTAAAATTTTTAGATCCAATGCTCCTTGTTTTTGAAAATTTTGGAGGGAAAACACCAAGGCACACCAAACTTAAAAATTTTAAGATCAAAACACAAAGAAGACTCAAGAACACTTTGAAGACTCACAAAAACAACAAGAATAAAAAAGAAAGAACACCAACCTTAAAATTTTTAGAAAACCAAAATAAAATTTTCGAAAACTAAAGAAAAATTAACAAGAGAACACCAAACTTAAAATTTGGCACAAGATTTAATCAAAGAAAATTTATTTTTTTTAAAAATATTTTAGAAAGGAAGACTCAAAGGGACAACTATTCCCAAGAAAATAGACACATTCAACAAAGGCAAGGATTGAACAGATAAAAACTATTTTATTTTTTTAAATGACAAAAAACACAAAGGACACCAAACTTAAAACATGCAACTAGACTCAATGAGAAACTAACAATTAATAAGGAAAAATAATATTTTTGAAAAATTTTTTTGAGAAGAAAGTAAAAGACTCTAAACCAAAAAGAAAAATTTTTCCTAATCTAAGTAACAAAATAAACCGTCAGTTGTTCAAACTCGAACAATCCCCGACAACGGCGCCAAAAACTTGGTGCATGAAAATTACACTCACACTATGTAATTCCGCACAACTAACCAGCAAGTGCACTGGGTCGTCCAAGTAATACCTTACGTGAGTAAGGGTCGATCCCACGGAGATTGTCGGCTTGAAGCAAGCTATGGTTATATTATTATTCTTAGTCAGGATATCAATAGTGGTTCTTAGTTTTAATTGTGAAAAGTGAAAGAGCATGAAATGAATACTTGTTACGCAGTAATGGAGAATGGGTTGGAGTTTTGGAGATGCTCTGTTCTTTGAATTTCTGCTTTCCAACTGTCTTCTTCTTCACACACGCAGGTCTCCTTTCATGGCAAGCTGTATGTTGGTGGATCACCATTGTCAATGGCTACCAGCCGTCCTCTCAGTGAAAAGGGTCCATGTACATGGCTAATCATCTGTTGGTTCTCACTAATGTTGGAATAGGATCCATTGATCCTTTTGCGTCTGTCACCACGCCCAGCATTCATGAGTTTGAAGCTCGTCACAGTCTTTCCTTTCCGGATCCTACTCGGAATACCACAGACAAGGTTTAGACTTTCCGGATCTCAGGAATGCTGCCAATTAGTTCTAGCTTATACCACAAAAAGTCTTATCTCACGGATTTAAATGCTCTGTTGTCAGGAGAGGCAGTCAAACTCGTGAGCCAGGAACTCAAGAGACATCCATTCAATCTAAGGTAGAACGAAAGTGGTTGTCAGGAATGTGTTCATAGGTTGAGAATGGTGATGAGTGTCATGGATCATCACATTCATCATGTTGAAGTGCGAATGAACATCTTAGAATAGAAACAAGCGTGATTGAATAGAAAACAGAAATAATTGTATTAATTCATCGAGACACGGCAGAGCTCCTCACCCCCAACCATGGGGTTTAGAGACTCATGCCGTCAAAGATACAAATTCAGATGTAAAATGTCATGAGGTACAAAATAAATCTCTAAAAGTAGTTTTTATACTCAACTAGTAACCTAGGTTTACAGAAAATGAGTAAACTAAGATAGATAGTGCAGAAATCTACTTCTGGTGCCCACTTGGTGTGCTCTGGAGCTGAGCATTGAAGCTTTCACGTGCATAGGCTATTCTTGGAGTTAAATGCCAGTTTGTAACCTGTTTTTAGCGTTTAACTCTGGTTTGTAACTTGTTTCTGGCGTTTACCGCCAGAATGGGGCAGAAAGCTGGCGTTGAACACCAGTTTGCATCATCTAAACTTGGGCAAAGTATGGACTATTATATATTTCTGGAAAGCCCTAGATGTCTACTTTCCAACATAATTGAGAGAGCACCATTTGGACTCATGTAGCTTTAAAAATTTTATTTCGAGTGCAGGGAGGTTAGAATCCAACAACATCTGCAGTTCTTTTTCATCCTCTAAATCAGATTTTTGCTCAGGTCCCTCAATTTTAGCCAGAAAATACCTGAAATCACAGAAAAACACAAAAACTCATAGTAAAGTCCAGAAATATAATTTTTGCATAAAAACTAATAAAATTGTACTAAAAAGTAGCTAGATCCTACTAAAAACTATGTGAAAACACCCCCAAAAAGCGTATAAAATATCCGCTCATCAGAGACCAACATTCAATCCCCCCTTTTCTTAGCCATTGATTACCATTAATTGGTATCAGAGCTTGGTCTCAAAGAGATCAAGCTTTATTGCTTGGAGAAAAGATCCTGATGGCAAGCAACAATGGTTCCAACGTGGTGGCATACACTCTGACAGAAGGAAAATCAAACAACAGACCTCCATTTTTCAATGGGAAAAAATACAAGTATTAGAAGAAAAGAATGAAGATCTTTGTTCAATTGGTGGACTACTACATATGGAAGATCATCATGAATGGTTCTTAAGTCCCAACCAAAACTGGAGCAGATGGTGTTATCATTCCCAAGACTAAAGCCGAATGGAATGATGAAGACAAAAAGAAGATAGAGCTCAATGCCAAAGCTGTCAACATACTTAGCTGTGCAATCAGCTTCGAGAAATACTGAAAGGTATCAAGGTGCAAAACAGCATAGGAGATCTGGAATAAACTCCAAGTCACACACGAAGGCACTATCCAAGTGAAACAAACAAGAATAGACATGCTGTATAAAGAATACAAGATGTTCTCTATAAGGGAAGGAGAATCCATTGATGATATGTTTGAAAGATTCTCTATCATCATTAACGGCTTAGATGTTATAGGAATTACTCACTCTGAACCTGTGCTAGTGAGGAAAGTTCTGAGAAGTCTAACAAAAGACTGGAAAACTAAGGCTATAGTCATAACTGAGAGTGCTAATATATGTCAAATGACCTACGATGAACTAAGAGGAAAATTACTTACTTTTGAAATCACTCACTTAAAAAATGACACAAAAAAGAAAATGGTGGCTCTCAAATCATGTGCTTAGTCTCTGAGTGATGAATCCAGTGATGATTTATCAGATGACGAGTTTGTATTTTTTGCCAGGAAACTTAGGAGAATGATCAAGCTGAGAGGAAGAAGCAAGGGAAGCAATTCAAGAAGACAAAAAATGGATCTAAGCAAAATCATCTGCCACAACTGTAAAGAAGCAAGACACTACAAGTTTGACTGTCCAAAACTGAAGAAGAAAGACAAAACCCAAAAAGACAAGAAGGGATTTATGGCCTCTTGGGAAGATCTGGAGAATGATTCAAAAGACAGTTCTCAAACCTGCTTTATGGCCGGTGATGAGCGGATATTTTATATGCTTTTTGCCATTATTTTCATATAGTTTTTAGTATGTTTTGTTTAAGTTTTATTAAGTTTTCATAGGTTTTAGTGCAAAATTCATATTTTTGGATTCTACTTTGAGTTTGTGTGTTTTTATGCAATTTCAGGTATTTTCTGGCTGAAATTGAGGAGCTGGAGCAAAAGTCTGATTCAGAGACAGAGAAAGTGCTGCAGATGTTGTCAGGATCTGATCTCCTTGCACTCGAAAGAGCTTTTCTATATCTATAGAAGTCCAAATGGAGTGTTCTTAACGACTATAGAAAGCTAACATTCAGAGCTTTCCAGCAATGTATAATAGTTCATACTTTACTTCAGAATTGAAGGCATAAAACTGGCGTTCAATGCTAGCCTCCTACTCTATTCTAGCGTCCAGTGCCCAAAGGAGAAGAGACCAGCGTCCAACGTCCATAAAGGACCCCTTAGCCAGTGTTCAATGCCCTAGAGGTCTCCTAGCATGTGGATCTCAATCAAGCTCAGCCTAAACACTTACCAAGTAGGCCCCAGAAGTGGATTTTAGCACTAAAAAGACTGTTTTACCCTTCTTGTGTAATCTTTAGTCATTAGTCTAGTATTTATTTGAGAACTTTTACAGACTCAAGGGGAGGACCTGTCATATTTTCGTTTATCATTGTATTTTTTATCAGTATGAGTTTCTAAACCTCCTAGGTTGAGGGGAGGAGCTCTGCTGAGTTTTATGGATTAATAAAGTACTACTATTCTATCTCAATGCGTGTTTGATTCTCTATTCTAAGATGTATATTCGTTCTTCATCATTATGAATGTGTTAAACCGGCACAAGGTTATCTCATTCTACATGGGTTCAGAGTGAGTTCTTCATCGGACAATGATGAACCACTAGCTTGATTATACATCTCTTAGACGGCTAATTCACGACTTCATTGGGGACTTCTCGAGACACCAGTTCAGGCCGAGGTACGGGGACATTAGAGTCTTTGTGGTAAAGGCTAGAACCAAAGGTGCAACATTCTCTGATCTGGAAGATTCGACCTTGTATGTGGCATTTTGAGTAGGATCACTAAGGAGAAAGAACTGCAGGAGCTTCACCCTCAATCAGACTGGATCCACACTAATCTTGGGGTTCAGATCTGGCAGAGTATCAGCAATCCCTTAAGAAAGGCGTTGATCACATACAGCCTGCCAAAGAAGAAATCATTCATAGTTGATAAAGACAGTAAGACCGGATTGATCCAGAAGAACAAAGCATCTCCAAGCCTTAACCATCTTCATATAATTGCATTCACCATCAACAGAGTAACGTTTTATTTATTTTCTTTTCATGCAAATTAAACAAACAAACAAACAACTCTTTTATCCACCTGACTAAGATCTACAAGATAACCATAGCTTGCTTCAAATCACAATCCTCATGGGATCGACCTTGACTCACTCAGGTATTACTTGGACGACCCAGTACACTTGCTGGTTCACTAGTGCGAAGTGTAATTCTGCGCTACCTTGTTTTTGGTGCCGTTGCCAGGGATTGTTCGAGTTTGGACAACTAACAAATTATCTTGTTGCTTAGATTAGGTATTGTTCTTAATTTTGTTGGAGTCTTTTAATTTTCTTTTTTCGAGAAAAAAACCTTTTCTTTTCTTTATTAACCTTGATCTTTTGTTTGAGTTTTTGTTCTTGTCTTGTTTAAGTCTATTTCGAATTTCTTGAGTCCTTTAAAAAAAATTTCAAAAATAGTGTCTTTTGTTTGGATCTTGTGTCAATCTTTAAGTTTAGTGTCTTCTTGTGTTATTTCTTTTGAAATTTGTGTCTTTGGTTTTCAAAATTTTTAAGTTTGGTGTCCTTTGCATGTTCCTATTTTCTTTGAATTCTTTAAAGTTTTGTTATTAGTATTCTTCTTGATCTTCAAAGTGTTCTTGTTTTTCTTCTTGTTTAGATCTTAAAATTTTTAAGTTTGGTGTCTTTTTGTATTTTCCTTTAAAATTTTCACATGGTTGTGTCTTTAGATCTAAAAATTTTAATCAAAATTCAAATCTTATCTTTTTCAAATCTTTTCAAATTCTTATCTTATCTTTTCTAATTTCAAATTTTAAATTCAAATCGTTTTCAAATATTTTCAATTTCTATTTTATCTTTTCTAATTTTAAATTTTAAATCTTTTATAATATTCTATCTTATCATGTTTTCAAATCTTTCTTAATTAGTTGCTTCTTTTCTCTTTCTTCTTTTTTAAAACTTCCTAACTAGTTCTTCTCTCTTCTAATTTTCAAAAATATTTTCTCTATTTCTCTCTCTTCTTTTTTGAAAATTTATTATTTAATTTTCAAATCTTTTTAGTTAATTAATTTTATTTTTGAATTTAATTAATAAATAAAAATAAAAACAAAAATATTTTTCTCTTTTTACTTCTAATTTTCGAATTCTTCTTCTTTCTTATTCGAATTCTTCTTCTCTCCTCTTTATCTTCATTCTTCTTTCCTTTCTTCTTCACATCTCACAGGGAATCCTCTGTTCTTGAACATAGAGCTCCCATTCTTCCTCCTTCTTGTTTTCTTTTCTTCTTTATGACCAAGAATAGAGATAAAGAACCTTTCTTTAATCCTAACCCTGAACCTGAGAAAACTCTATGGAGGCATTTACAACAAGCTAAGGTTGAGAATGGTGATGAGTGTCACGAATCATCACATTCATCATGTTGAAGTGCGAATGAACATCTTAGAATAGAAACAAGCGTGATTGAATAGAAAACAGAAATAATTGTATTAATTCATCGAGACACAGCAGAGCTCCTCACCCCCAACCATGGGGTTTAGAGACTCATGCCGTCAAAGATACAAATTCAAATGTAAAATGTCATGAGGAACAAAATAAATCTCTAAAAGTAGTTTTTATACTCAACTAGTAACCTAGGTTTACAGAAAATGAGTAAACTAAGATAGATAGTGCAGAAATATACTTCTGGGGCCCACTTGGTGTGTGCTGGAGCTGAGCATTGAAGCTTTCACGTGCATAGGCTATTCTTGGAGTTAAACGCCAGTTTGTAACCTGTTTTTAGCGTTTAACTCTGGTTTGTAACTTGTTTCTGGCGTTTAACGCCAGAATGGGGCAGAAAGCTGGCGTTGAACGCCAGTTTGCATCATCTAAACTTGGGCAAAGTATGGACTATTATATATTTCTGAAAAGCCCTGGTTGTCTACTTTCCAACGCAATTGAGAGAGCGCTATTTGGACTCATGTAGCTCCAAAAATTCTATTTTTGAGTTCAGGGAGGTTAGAATCCAACAACATCTGTAGTCCTTTTTCAGCCTCTAAATCAGATTTTTGCTCAGGTCCCTCAATTTCAGTCAGAAAATACCTGAAATCACAGAAAAATACAAAAACTCATAGTAAAGTCCAAAAATATAATTTTTGCATAAAAACTAATAAAAATATACTAAAAAGTAGCTATATCCTACTAAAAACTATGTGAAAACACACCCCAAAAAGCGTATAAAATATCCGCTCATCAGAGACCAAGATTCAATCCCCCCTTTTTTTAGCCATTATTTACCATCAATTGGTATCAGAGCTTGGTCTCAAAGAGATCAAGCTTTACTGCTTGGAGAAAAGATCCTGATGGCAAGCAACAATGGTTCCAACGTGGTGGCATACACTCTGACAGAAGGAAAATCAAACAACAGACCTCCATTTTTCAATGGGAAAAAATACAAGTATTGGAAGAAAAGAATGAAGATCTTTGTTCAATTGGTGGACTACTACATATGGAAGATCATCATGAATGGTCCTTAAGTCCCAACCAAAATCGGAGCAGATGGTGTTGTCATTCCCAAGACTAAAGCCGAATGGAATGATGAAGACAAAAAGAAGATAGAGCTCAACGCCAAAGCTGTCAACATACTAAGCTGTGCAAACAGCTTCGAGAAATGCCGAAAGGTATCAAGGTGCAAAACAGCATAGGAGATCTGGAATAAACACCAAGTCACACATAAAGGCACTATCCAAGTGAAAGAAACAATAATAGACATGTTGTGTAAAGAATACAAGATGTTCTCTATAAGGGAAGGAGAATCCATTGACGATATGTTTAAAAGATTCTCTATCATCATTAACGGCTTAGATGTTATAGGAATTACTCACTTTGAACCTGTGCTAGTGAGGAAAGTTCTGAGAAGTCTAACAAAAGACTGAAAAACTAAGGCTATAGTCATAACTGAGAGTGCTAATATATGTCAAATGACCTACGATGAACTAAGAGGAAAATTACTTGCTTTTGAAATCACTCACTTAAAAAATGACACAAAAAAGAAAATGGTGGCTCTCAAATCATGTGCTTAGTCTCTGAGTGATGATTTATCAGATGACGAGTTTGTATTTTTTGCCAGGAAACTTAGGAGAATGATGAAGCTGAGAGGAAGAAGCAAGGGAAGCAATTCAAGAAGACCAAAGAAGGATTTAAGCAAAATCATCTGCCACAATTGTAAAAAAGCAAGACACTACAAGTTTGACTGTCCTAAACT
Organism: Arachis duranensis; assembly: GCF_000817695.3. Lineage (NCBI taxonomy): Eukaryota > Viridiplantae > Streptophyta > Magnoliopsida > Fabales > Fabaceae > Arachis > Arachis duranensis. The sequence goes on along the minus strand of NC_029781.3, from coordinate 80,634,079 downwards.
GAAAAAGAAAGACAAAACCCAAAAAGACAAGAAGGGATTTATGGCCTCTTGGGAAGATCTAGAGAATGATTCAGAAGACAGTTCTCAAACCTGCTTTATGGCCGATGATGAGCGGATATTTTATATGCTTTTTGCCATTATTTTCATATAGTTTTTAGTATGTTTTGTTTAAGTTTTATTAAGTTTTCATAGGTTTTAGTGCAAAATTCATATTTTTTGTTTCTATTTTGAGTTTGTGTTTTTATGCAATTTCTGGTATTTTTTGGCTAAAATTGAGGAGCTGGAGCAAAAGTCTGATTCAGAGACAGAGAAAGTGCTGCAGATGTTGTCAGGATCTGATATCCTTGCACTCAAAAGAGCTTTTCTGGATCTATAGAAGTCCAAACGGAGTGTTCTTAACGACTATAGAAAGCTAACATTCAGAGCTTTCCAGCAATGTATAATAGTTCATACTTTACTTCAGAATTGAAGGCATAAAACTGGCGTTCAATGCTAGCCTCCTACTCTATTCTAGCGCCCAGTGCCCAAGGGAGAAGAGATCAGCGCCAACGTCCATAAAGGACCCCCTAGCCAGCGTTCAATGTCCTAGAGGCCTCCTAGCATGTGGCTCTCAATCAAGCTCAGCCTAAACACTCACCAAGTAGGCCCCATAAGTGGATTTTAGCACTAAAAAGACTGTTTTACCCTTCTTGTGCAATCTTTAGTCATTAGTCTAGTATTTTTTTGAGAACTTTTACAGACTCAAGGGGAAGACCTGTCATATTTTCGTTTATCATTGTATTTTTTATCAGTATGAGTTTCTAAACTTCCTAGGTTGAGGGGAGGAGCTCTGCTGAGTTTTATGGATTAATAAAGTACTACTATTCTATCTCAATGCATGTTTGATTCTCTATTCTAAGATGTATATTCGTTCTTCATCATTATGAATGCGTTAAACCGGCACAAGGTTATCTCATTCTACATGGGTTCAGAGTGAGTTCTTCGTCGGACAGTGATGAACCACTAGCTTGATTATACATCTCTTAGACGGCTAATTCACGACTTCATTGGGGGACTTCTCCAGACACCAGTTCAAACCGAGGTACGGGAACATTAGAGTCTTTGTGGTAAAGGCTAGAACCAAAGGTGCAACATTCTCTGATTCAGAAGATTTGACCTTGTCTGTGGTGTTTTGAGTAGGATCATCAAGGGGAATAAACTGCAGGAGCTTTACCCTCAATTAGACTGGATCCGCACTAACCCTGGGGTTCAGCCTGGAGGAAGATTGGCAACCTCTCAAGAAAGGCGTTGATCTCATACATCCTACCATAGAAGAAATCATTCACAGTTGGAGTAAATGGTAAGACCAGAGTAATCCAGAAGAATAAAGCATCTCCGAGGCCTTAACCATCTTCTTATCATTACATTCACCATCACTGAGTAACATTTTATTTATTTTACTTTATGCGCTTAAAACAAATAAACAAATTTTCTATCTGCATGACTAAGATCTACAAGATAGCCACAGCTTGATTCAAGCTGACAATCCTCATGGGATTGACCCTGACTCACCTTAGGTATTACTTGGACGACCCAGTGCACTTGCTAGTTCAATTGTACAGAGTGTGGGAATCGGTGCACCAAGTTTTTGGCGTCATTGTCGGGGATTGTTCGAGTTTGGACAAACTAACAAATTATCTTGTTGCTTAGATTAGGTATTGCTTTTTTTAATCTTGTTTGAGTCTTTTATTTTCTTTTTAAAAAAATAAAAAATTTTGCAAAACCTTTTCTTTTCTTTATTAATCTTTATCTTTGGTTTGAGTCTTTTGTTCTTGTTCCTTGAAGGTTTCGAATTTCTTGCTTTCTTTTTTCAAAAATAATTCAAAAATAGTGTCTTTTGTTTGAGTCTAGTGTCAAATCTTAAGTTTTGTGTCCTTTGTGTCTTTCTTTTCTAAAAAAATTTTATAAAAATTGTTCTTGGTGTTCATCTTGAATTTTCAAATTTTGTTCTTGGTGTTCATCTTGATCTTCAAATTGTTCTTGCTTATTTCCTTGTTTTGATCTTAAAATTTTTAAGTTTAGTGTCTTTTTGTGTTTGTCTTTGAAATTTTAAAAAATTTAGGGTCCATAGATCTAAAAATTTTATGTTTGGTGTCCTTTTGTTGTTTTTCTCTTTCTTCATTAAATTCAAAAATTAAAAAAAATTAAATATCTATTCTCATCTTTCCTTAATTTTCGAAAATCTTGCATATTTGATTTCAAAATTTTTAAATTTGGTGTTTTCTTGTTAGTCAATGCAAGATTTAATTTTAAAATCATATCTTTTTAGAATCTTTTCAAATCTTTTCTTTTAATTTGATTCTTTCTTATCTTATCTTTTTTTTTTAAATTTAATTTTCAAATCTTTTTAAATTGAAAACTATCTTTTTTATTTTGATTTCAAATCTTTTTAATTTAAAACTTATCTTCTCTAATTTCCTTTTAAATCTTATCTTGTCTCTCTTTTTTCAAAATTTAAAACCTACCTAACGTATCTTATCTTTAATTTAAAACCTTTTTCAAAATTCAAATCTTTATCTTATCCTATCTTAATTTCAAATTTCAAAATCAAATCTTTTTCAAAAATCAAATTTCAATCTTATCTTTTTAACTTATTTTCAAAACTTTATCTTATCTTGTTTCTAATTTTAATTTCAAGTTCTAAATTCAAATCTTTTCTAATCTTTTATCTTATCTTAATTTCAAATATTTCTTAATTAGTTACTTATTTTTCCTTTCTTCTTTTTTAAAACTTCCTAACTGATTCTTCTCTCACCTATTTTCGAAAATTCTATTCTATTTCTCTCTCCTCTTTTTTGAAATTCATCATTCAATTTCCAATTCTTTTTAATTAATTAAGCTTCTATTTTCAATTTTAAATAATAAATAAAAATAAAAACAAAAATATTTTAATTCTAGCTTCCTTTCTCTTCTTAATTTTCAAATTCTCCTTCTCTTTTATTCGAATTCTTCATCTCATTCCTCTATCTTAAAACTTAAATTGTTGCTTGTCCTCAAGCAACTGAAAATCAAATAAGATAAAAAGAAGAGAATATGCAATGAACTCCAAAAAACATCTATGAAGATCAGTATTAATTAGATAAGCGGGGCTTTTAGCTTTTTGCCTCTGAACAGTTTTGGCATCTCACTCTATCCTTTGAAATTCAGAATGGTTTGGCTTCTTTAGGAACTTAGAATCCAAATAGTGTTATTGATTCTCCTAGTAAAGTATGATGATTCTTGAACATAGCTACTTATTGAGTCTTGGCCGTGGCCCAAAGCACTCTGTCTTCCAGTATTACCACCGGATACATACATGCCACAGACACATAATTGGGTGAACCTTTTCAGATTGTGACTCAGCTTTGCTAGAGTCCCCAATTAGAGGTGTCTAGGGTTCTTAAGCACACTCTCTTTGCCTTGGATCACAACCTTATTTCTTTTCTTTTTCTTTCTTTTTCTTTTTTTTCGAATATTTTTTTTTTTCATTGCTTTTTCTTGCTTCAAGAATCATTGTAATGATTTTTCAGATCCTCAGTAACATGTATCCTTTTTCATCATTCTTCAAAGAGCCAACAACCATGAACCACAAATTCAAAAGACATATGCACTGTTCAAGCATACATTCAGAAACCAAAA
>NC_029781.3:80625506-80626566 GCF_000817695.3 Arachis duranensis | reverse complement strand
TGGAAGTCCATGGAACTTGCAATTCTGTTGCATTAGAGAGACTAATTGAGGCTTAAGCTCAAAGTTGTTTGCTCCAATGGCAGGGATAGAGATGCTTCTCCCATAAAAGTCGGGAGTAGGTGCAGTAAAGTCACCCAGCACCTTCCTTGCATTGTTGGCATTGTTGTTGTTTTCAGCTGCCATGGGTTCTTCTTCTTTAAAGATTTCTGTTAGGTCCTCTACAGAGAGTTGTGCTTTGGCTTCTCTTAGCTTTCTCTTCAAGGTCCTTTCAGGTTCAAGATCAGCCTCAACAAGAATGCTTTTGTCTTTGCTCCTGCTCATAAGAAAGAGAAGGGAACAAGAAAATGTGGAATTCTCTATGTCACAGTATAGAGATTCCTTTAGGTGTCAGAGGAAAAGAAAAGTAGAAGACAGAAGTAGAAAATTCAAACTTATCAAAGGAGATGGAGTTCGAATTTTGCATTAAGGAGTAGTGTTAGTCCATAAATAGAAGGATGTGAGAAGAAGGGAAGTAATTTTCGAAAATTGAGTGAAAGATTTTGAAAATATTTTTGAAAAACACTAATTGATTTCGAAAATGAAAGTGGACAAGAAATCAAGTGATTTTTGAAAAAGATTTTGAAATTAGAAATCAAAAAGATTTGATTGAAAACTATTTTAAAAAGATGTAGTTAAGAAGATATGATTAGTTTTAAAAAGATGTGATTGAGAAGATATGATTTGAAAAACATTTAAAAAGATTTGATTTTAAAAATTAATAACTTGTCTAACAAGAAAAGATATGATTCAAATATTAAACCTTTCTCAACAGAAAAGGCAACATACTTGAAATGTTGAATCAAATCATTAATTGATAGCAATTATTTTTTTTAAAAAAATAGAAAGAAATTGATTTTGAAAACATATGATCGAAAAGATATGATTTGAAAAAGATTTGATTTTGAAAAAGTTTGAAAACTGAAAAAAAAAATCTGCATTAAAAACAAAATCTTCCCTCTTGTGCCATCCTGGCGTTAAACGCCCAGAATGGTGCACATTCTGGCGATTAACGCCCAAAACT
>NC_029781.3:80624478-80625203 GCF_000817695.3 Arachis duranensis | reverse complement strand
TTAGCAGTTTGTATACTACTGACACTAATGGGAATGCATATGAGACACATAAACACTCAAGTCAAGAGAATTCAAAGATTAAAGTAAGAAATCATCAAGAATTATTTGAAGATCCTTAAGACACATGAATGAATGCATGCAATTGACACCAAACTTAACATGAGACACTAGACTCAAACAAGAAATATTTTTGGATTTTATGACTTTGTAAATTTTTTTGTGCTTTTTTTGAAAATTAAGTGGAAAAAGAAAATAAAGGTATCAAAATTCTTAATGAGAATTCCAGGAATCAGTGCAATGCTAGTCTAAGACTCCGGTCCAGGAATTAGACATGGCTTCACAGCCAGCCAAGCTTTCAAGGAAAGCTTCGGTCCAAAACACTAGACATGGCCAATGGCCAGCCAAGCCTCAGCAGATCACTGCTCCAAAAGCAAGATTGATAGAAATCAACAAGCTTTTGTGATGATAAGTTGAAACCTCGGTCCAATGAAATTAGACATAGCTTCACAGCCAGCCAGACTTCAACAAATCATCATGAAACTCTAGAATTCATCTTCAAGAATTCCGAAAAAAAATACCTAATCTAAGCAACAAAATGAACCGTCAGTTGTCCAAACTCAACAATCCCCGGCAACGGCACCAAAAACTTGGTGCACGAAATTGTGATCAATACTTTTCACAAATCAAATAATCCCCGGTAATGAATCCAAAAACTTGGTATTCAA
>NC_029781.3:80624126-80624400 GCF_000817695.3 Arachis duranensis | reverse complement strand
GTGTACTGGGTCGTCCAAGTAATAAACCTTACGCGAGTAAGGGTCGATCCCACAGAGATTGTTGGTATGAAGCAAGCTAGGGTCACCTTGTAAATCTTAGTCAGGCAAACTCAAATGGGTATGGTGATAAACGCATATAACATAAAGATAAAGATAGAGATACTTATGTAATTCATTAGTAGGAATTTCAGATAAGCGTTTGGAGATGCTGTGTTCCTTCCGTCTCTCTGCTTTCCTACTGTCTTCATCCAATCCTTCTTACTCCTTTCCATGG
>NC_029781.3:80565150-80614540 GCF_000817695.3 Arachis duranensis | reverse complement strand
CCAGAAAATACCTGAAATCACAGAAAAACACACAAACTCATAGTAAAGTCTAGAAAAGTGAATTTTAACTAAAAACTAATAAAAATATACTAAAAACTAACTAGATCATACTAAAAACATACTAAAAACAATTCCAAAAAGCGTACAAATTATCCGCTCATCAAAAGGCGTTGATCACATACAGCCTGCCAAAGAAGAAATCATTCATAGTTGATGAAGACAGTAAGACCGGATTGATCCAGAAGAACAAAGCATCTCCAAGCCTTAACCATCTTCATATAATTGCATTCACCATCAACAGACTAACGTTTTATTTATTTTCTTTTCATGCAAATTAAACAAACAAACAACTCTTTTATCCACCTGACTAAGATCTACAAGATAACCATAGCTTGCTTCAAATCACAATCCTCATGGGATCGACCCTGACTCACTCAGGTATTACTTGGACGACCCAGTGCACTTGCTGGTTCATTAGTGCGAAGTGTAATTCCGCGCTACCTTGTTTTTGGTGCCGTTGCCAGGGATTGTTCGAGTTTGGACAACTAACAAATTATCTTGTTGCTTAGATTAGGTATTGTTCTTAATTTTGTTTGGGTCTTTTAATTTTCTTTTTTTGAGAAAAAAACCTTTTCTTTTCTTTATTAACATTGATCTTTTGTTTGAGGTTTCGTTCTTGTCTTGTTTAAGTCTATTTCGAATTTCTTGAGTCTTTTTAAAAAAAATTTCAAAAATAGTATCTTTTGTTTGGATCTTGTGTCAATCTTTAAGTTTAGTGTCTTCTTGTGTTATTTCTTTTGAAATTTTTGAAATTTGTGTCTTTGGTTTTCAAAATTTTTAAGTTTGGTGTCCTTTGCATGTTCCTATTTTCTTTGAATTCTTTAAAGTTTTGTTATTAGTATTCTTCTTGATCTTCAAAGTGTTCTTGTTTTTCTTCTTGTTTAGATCTTAAAATTTTTAAGTTTGGTGTCTTTTTGTGTTTTCCTTTAAAATTTTCACATGGTTGTGTCTTTAGATCTAAAAATTTTAAGTTTGGTGTCTTTTGTTTTTTTTCTTTCTTCATTAAATTCAAAAATAAAAGAAAAATAAAATAGTTTTTCTTATCTTTATCTCAACTTTCGAAAATTACAACCAATTTTTCAAAATTTAATTTCAAAATCATTATCTTATCTTATCTTAGTTTTAAATTTCAAAATCAAATCTTTTCAAAAATCATGTCTTTTTCAAATTACTATCTTATCTTTTTATCTTTCTTTAAAATTCAAAAATCTTATCTTATCTAATTTCAAATTCAAATTTTAAAATTCAATTTTCAAAATTTAAAATTAAAATTTTCAAATTTCAAAATCAAATCTTTTTCGAAAATCAAAATTCAAATCTTATCTTTTTCAAATCTTTTCAAATTCTTATCTTATCTTTTCTAATTTCAAATTTTAAATTCAAATCTTTTTCAAATATTTTTAATTTCTATTTTATCTTTTCTAATTTTAAATTTTAAATCTTTTCTAACCTTCTATCTTATCATGTTTTCAAATCTTTCTTAATTAGTTGCTTGTTTTCTCTTTCTTCTTTTTTAAAACTTCCTAACTAGTTCTTCTCTCTTCTAATTTTCAAAAATCTTTTCTCTATTTCTCTCTCTTCTTTTTCAAAAATTCATTATTTAATTTTCAAATCTTTTTAGTTAATTAATTTTATTTTTGAATTTAATTAATAAATAAAAATAAAAACAAAAATATTTTCTCTTTTTACTTCTAATTTTCGAATTCTTCTTCTTTCTTATTCGAATTCTTCTTCTCTCCTCTTTATCTTCATTATTCTTTCCTTTCTTCTTCACATCTCACAGGGAATCCTCTGTTCTTGAACATATAGCTCCCATTCTTCTTCTTTCTTGTTTTCTTTTCTTGTTTATGACCAAGAATAGAGATAAAGAACCTTTCTTTAGTCCTGACCCTGAACCTGAGAAAACTCTATGGAGGCCTTTACAACAAGCTAAAGCACAACACTCTGGAAGAAACCTCTCAGAAAATTTCAAACAAGAAGCTTAAGGCATGGCAGCCAAGCCTAATCATGAAGGAGAGGCAAGAAAGGTTCTTGGTGACTACACCATACCAACCTCTGATTTCTATGGAAGAAGTATCTCCATACCTTCCATTAGAGCTAACAAATTTGAGCTTAAGCCTTAGTTAGTCTCTCTTTTGCAACAAAATTGCAAGTTCCATGGACTTTTCCTGAGGTCTATAAACTTATGCTATTTCCCTTTGCTGTTAGAGACAAAGCTAAAATATGGTTGGATTCTCAACCTAAAGAGAGCCTAGACTCTTGGAAAAATTTGGTCAATGCTTTCTTGGTCAAGCTCTTTCCTCCTCAAAGGATGAGCAAAATCAGAGTGAAAGTTTAAACCTTCAGACAAAGAGAAGGTGAATCCCTCTATGAAGCTTGAGAAAGATACAAGCAACTGATCAGGAGATGTCCTATTGACATGCTCTCAAAATGGTCTATCCTAGGCATCTTCTATGATGGTCTTTCTAAGATATCCAAAATATCATTGGACAGCTCTGCAGGTGGATCACTCCACTTGAAGAAAATGCCAACAGAAGCAAGAGAACTCATTGAGATGGTTCCAAACAACCAATTCATGTACACCTCTGAGAGAAATCCTGTGAACAATGGGGTCCCTAAGAAGAAACAAGTTCTTGAAGTTGACACTTTGAATTCCATATTGGCTCAGAATAAGATCTTGACCTAACAGGTCAATATGATATCTCATCATTTGACTGGAATGTAAGCTGCAACTGGCAGCACATAAGAAGCTTCCTCTGAAGGAGAATCTTATGATCCTAACCAACCCATGATGAAGGAGGTGAATTACATGGGAGAATATTATGGAAATAACTACAACTCCTCATGGAGGAACCATCCTAACCTTTCATGGAATGATCAACAGAAGTCTCAACAAGCCTTCAACAATAATAAAGGTGGAAGAACCCAGAACAGGTTTAACAACAGGCCACCATTCCCATCTTCTCAAGGGAATATGGAAACTCCTAAGCTGAGCCTTTCTGACTTAGCCACTATAGTCTCCAACCTCTCTAACACCACTCATAGTTTCATAACTGAAACAAGATCCTCCATTAGAAATTTGGAGGTACAAGTTGGTCAACTGAGCAAGAGAATCCCTGAGACTCCTGCTGACACTCTTCCTAGTAACACTAAAGTGAACCCAAGAGAAGAGTGCAAGGCCATCACCATAGAAACTGAGGCCGAATCTGGTGAGACTGGGATAGCGTTGAACGCTAGTGAAGAGCATCTCACTGGGAATTCAACGCCCAAGCTAGCACAAAAGCTGGCGTTGAATGCCAGTGAGGAAGCCCTCACTGGGCGTTCAACACCCAAACTGGCAAGGAATCTGGCATTGAACATCAGTTAGGGAGCATTGGCTGGGCATTTAACGTCCAACTTAGTAAAGGAATTAGCGTTAAACGTAAGTGAAGGAATGCATGATGGGCGTTCAATGCCCAAAGAACCACCAAAACTGGTGTTAAACGCCAGTAATGGCAGACCTACTGAATGTTCAGCATCCATTGAAGAAATTCATATCCAGGAATTAAAGGAAGCCAAAGCTCATATAGATACCATATAGGTTCCCTTGCATGCACTCCTTCGGTGCATGAGTTCTGATGAATACTCATCCTCTGATGAGGATGAAGACACTAGGAACAAGTTGCTCGGTACCTAGGAGCTCTCATGAAGCTGAATGCCAAGCTGTTTAGTACAAAGAATTTGGAGGAAGAACCTCGACTGCTTACCAAAGAACTCAATGCTTTGGTTCATCAGAAGCTACCTCAGAAGCTTCCGGACCCCGGACGCTTCTTAATCCCTTGCACCATAGGCACCATGACCTTTAAGAAGGCTCTGTGTGACCTAGTTTTAAGTATAAACCTCATGCCACTCTCTGTAATGCAGAAGGTGGGAATCTTTAAGGAACAAGCTGTAAATATCTCACTAGAGATGGCAGACAAATCAATGACGACAGTATATGGCTTAATAGAGGATGTATTGGTGAAGGTTAAAAACCTTTACATCCCTGCAAATTTTATTATCTTAGATACTGGGGAAGATGAGGATGAATCCATCATCCTTGGAAGATGGTGCACCAAATTGTGATCTCTGACAACGGCACCAAAAACTTGGTACACGCGATCGTAATCTCAACACTTTCCTCACAATTCCACACAACTAACCAGCAAGTGCACTGGGTCGTCCAAGTAACACCTTACGTGAGTAAGGGTCGATCCCACGGAGATTGTCGGCTTGAAGCAAGCTATGGTCATCTTGTAAATCTCAGTCTGGCGGATTCAAATGGTTATGGGATTTTGATAATTAAAAGATAAATAAAACATAAAATAAAGATAGAGATACTTATGTAATTCATTGGTGGGGATTTCAGATAAGCGCATGAAGATGCGTCATTCCTTCTGAATCTCTGCTTTCCTACTGTCTTCATTCAATCATTCATACTCCTTTCCATGGCAAGCTGTATGTTAGGGATCACCGTTGTCAATGGATACCTCCCGTCCTTTCAGTGAAATTGGTCCTCTACGGTTTCTGTACGGCTAATCAACTGTCAGATTTCTCGTCTCGGATGAAAAATACCAGGCACAGCTACCACATGGCTAATCAGCTGTCGGTTCTTGATCGTATCGGAATAAGATCCAATTATCCTTTTGTGCAGTGTCACTGCGCCCCACAGTTGATAGTTTGAAGCTTGTCACAGTCATCCCTTCCCCGATCCTACTCGAAATACCACAGACAAGGTTTAGACTTTCCGGATCTCAAGAATGCTGCCAATTATTTCTAGCCTATACCACGAAGGTTCTAATCTCAGATTCAGATGCCCCATTGTCAGAGGAGAAACGATGTGAATCGTTGATTAGAAACCCAAGAGATATGCATTCAAGCTTGTTTTCATGTAAAACGGAAGTGTTTGTCAAGCACGCGTTCATAAGTGAGAATGGTGATGAGTGTCACTTGATCATCACATTCATCATGTTCTTTTGTGTGAATGAATATCTTAGAATAAGAATAAGCTTGAATTGGATAGAAGAACAATAGTACTTTGCATTAATACTCGAGGAACAGCAGAGCTCCATACCTTAATCTATGAGGTGTAGAAACTCCACAGTTGAAAATACATAAGTGATGAAGGTCCAGGCATGGCTGCATGGCCAAATGGCCAGCCCCCATAAAAGTCTAAGATAGCATAAAACTGATCAAAGATGATCTAAGAATAATCCAAAGATGAAAATACAATAGTAAAAGGTCCTATTTATACTAGACTAGTTACTAGGATTTACAAAAATAAGGAAATGATGCAGAAATCCAATTTCGGGCCCACTTGGTGTGTGCTTGGGCTGAGGATTGAAGCTTTCATGTGTAGATACTTTTCTTGGAGTTAAACGCCAGCTTTTATGCCAGTTTGGGCGTTTAACTCCAGCTTGTATCCTGTTTCTGGCGTTTAACGCTAGAATAGGGTAGGAAGTTGGCATTTGAACGCCAGTTTGCATCATCAAAACTCGAGCAAAGTGTGGACTATTATATATTTCTGGAAAGCCCTGGATGTCTACTTTCTAACGCAGTTAAGAACGCGCCAATTGGGCTTCGGTAGCTCTCGAAAATCTATTTCGAGTGCAGGGAGGTCAGAATCCAACAGCATCTACAGTCCTTTTTCAGCCTCTGAATCAGATTTTTGCTTAGGTCCCTCAATTTCAGCCAGAAAATACCTGAAATCACAGAAAAACAAAAACTCATAGTAAAGTCTAGAAATGTGAATTTTGCTTAAAAACTAATAATTATATACTAAAAAATAGCTAGATCCTATTAAAAACTACCTAAAAATAATGCCAAAAAGCGTATAAATTATCTGCTCATCACAACACCAAACTTAAATTGTTGCTTGTCTCCAAGCAACTGAAAACAAAATAGGATAAAAAGAAGATAATATACAATAAACTTCACAATATCAATGAATCTTAGTCCCAATTAGATGTGCGGGGCTAGTAGCTTTTTGCTTCTGAACAGTTTTGGCATCTCACTTTATCCTTTGAAATTCAAAATGATTGGCATCTATAAGAACTCAGAATTTTAGATAGTGTTATTGATTCTCCTAGTTCCGTATGTTGATTCTTGAACACAGCTACTTTATGAGTCTTGGTCGTGGCCCTAAGAACTTTGTTTTCCAGTATTACCACCAGATACATGAATGCCACAGGCACATAACTGGGTAAACATTTTCAGATTGTGACTTAGCTTTGCTAAATTTCCCAATTAGAGGTGTCCAGAGTTCTTAAGCACACTCTTTTTGCTTTGGATCACGACTTTAACCACTCAATCTCAAGCTCTTCACTTGGACCTTCATGACACAAGCACATGGTTAGGGACAACTTGATTTAGCCGCTTAGGCCTGGATTTTATTTCCTTGGGCGCTCTTATCCATTAATGCTCAAAGCCTTGAATCCTTTTTACCCTTGCCTTTTGGTTTAAAGGGCTATTGGCTTTTTTTGCTTGCTTTTTCTTTTTCTTTCTTTTTCTTTAAATTTTTGCCACTTTTTTATTTCTGCTACTTTTTTCTTTTTCACTACTTTTTCTTGCTTCAAGAATCAATTTCATAATTTTTCAGATTATCAATAACATTTTTCTTTGTTCATCATTCTTTCAAGAGCCAACAATTTTAACATTCATAAAGTTCACTATAAAAAATATGCACTTTTTAAGCATTCATTCAGAAAACAAAAAGTATTGTCACCACATCAAAATAATTAAACTAATTTCAAGATAAAATTTGAAATTCAAGTACTTCTTGTTCTTTTGTAATTAGGCACATTTTTTATTTAAGAAAGGTGAAGGATTCATGGAATTATTCATAGCTTTAAGACATAGATACTAGACACTAATGATCATGTAGTGAAGACACAAACATAGATAACACATAAAGCATAAAATTGAAAAATAGAAAAATAAGAACAAGGAAATCAAGGAACGGGTCCACCTTAGTGATGACGGCTAGTTCTTCCTCTTGAAGATCTAATGGAACGCCTGAGCTCCTCTATGTCTTTTCCTTGCTTTTGTTGCTCTTCCCTCATGACTATTTGATCTTCTCTAATTTCATGGAGAATGATGGAGTGCTCTTGGTGCTCCACCCTTAATTGGTCCATGTTGTAACTCAAGCCTTCCAAAAAGGTGTTAAGTTGCTCCCAATAGTTGTGTGAAGGAAAATGCATCCCTTGAGGCATCTCAGGGATTTCTTGATGAGGAATTTCCTCATGCTCTTGTTGAGGTCCATGAGTGGGCTCTCTTGTTTGCTCCATCCTTTTCTTAGTAATGGGCTTGTCCTCTTCAATGAGGATGTCTCCTTCTATGACAATTCCAGCTAAATTGCATAGGTGACAAATGAGATGAAGAAAGGCTAACCTTGCCAAAGTGAATGACTTGTCAACCACCTTGCAGAGTTCTAAAGGTATGATCTCATGAACTTCCACTTCCTCCCCAATCATGATACTATAGATCATGATGGCCCGATCCACAGTTACTTTGGATCGGTTGCTAGTAGGAAAGATAGAGCGTTGGATGAACTCCAACCATCCTCTAGCCACATGCTTAAGGTCCGGTCTTCTCAATTGAACTGGCTTGCCTCTTGAGTCTCTTTCCATTGAGCTCCTTCCACACATATGTCCATGAGGACTTGGTCCAACCTTTGATCAAAGTTGACCCTTCTAGTGTAGGGGCGTGCATCTCCTTGCATCATAGGCAAGTTGAATGCCAACCTTACATTTTCTGGACTGAAATCTAAGTATTTCCCCCTAACCATTGTAAGCCAATTCTTTGGATTCAGGTTCATACTTTGATCATGGTTCTTAGTGATCCATGCGTTTGCATAGAACTCTTAAACCATTAAGATTCTGACTTGTTGAATGGGGTTGGTGAGAACTTTCCAACCTCTTCTTCGAATCTCATGTCGGATCTCCGGATACTCATTCCTTTTGAGCATGAAAGGGACCTCAGGGATCACCTTTTTCTTGGCCACAACTTTATAGAAGTGGTCTTGATGGACCTTTGAGATGAATCTCTTTATCTCCCATGATTTAGAGGTGAAAGCTTTAAGAGGGGTATTTATAGGGAAAAAGAGGGAGAGTGGCCGAATGGAATTGGGTGGGTTTGGGAGGGAAAAGTGTTTGGATTTGAAAAGTGAGGTAGGTGGGGTTTTTGGGGAAGAGGGATGGAGGTGATTGGTGAAGAGAATATAGGGAAGAGGATAGGATTTGATAGGTGAGTGGTGTTTTGGGTAGAGTATTATAGATATGTGTGAGGGGGAGAGAGAGAGAGGTGGGGTAGGTGGGGATTCTGTGGGGTCTATAGATCCTGAGGTGTCAAGGATTTTTCATCCCTGCACCATTTAGGCGTGTAAATGCCCTCTATATGCAATACTGGTGTTTAACACCAGACTACTGCCTGTTTCTGGCATTGAACGCCAGCTTTTATACCTTTCCTGGCGTTTAACGCCAAGCTGTAGCCTGTTTCTGGTGTTAAACGCCAGTCTGGTGCTTCTTACTGGCGTTTAAACGCCAGTAAGCTCATCCTCCAGGGTGTGCTGTTTCTAATGCTATTTTTTATTTTGCTTTGATTTTTACAGTTGTTTTTGTGACTCCATATGATCATCAACCTAAAGAAAACATAAAATAATAATAGAAAATGGAATTTTAACATAGATAAATAAAAATTGGGTTGCCTCCCAATAAGCGCTTCTTTAATGTCAATAGCTTGACAGTGGACTCTCATGGAGCCTCACAGATAATCAGAGCATGGTTGTGGCCTCTCAACACCAAACTTAGAGTTTGGTTGTGGCCTCCCAACACCAAACTTAGAGTCTAAATGTGGGGGCTTTGTTTGACTCTGTATTGAGAGAAGCTTTTCATGCTTCCTTTCTATGTGTACAAAAGGAAAACCTTGAGTCTTGAATACAAGGTAGTCCTCATTCAATTGAAGAACCAACTCTCCTCTGTCAACATCAATCACAGCTTTTGCTATGGCTAGGAAAGGTCTACCAAGGATGATGGCTTCATCCTCATCCTTCCCAGTGTCTAGGATTATGAAATCAGCAGGGATGTAAAGGCCTTCAACCTTCACTAGCACATCCTCTACTAGTCCATAAGCCTGTTTCATTGATTTGTCTGCTATATCTAGTGAGATTCTTACAGCTTGTACCTCAAAGATTCCTAGTTTCTCCATTATAGAGAGTGGCATGAGGTTAATACCTGATCCTACGTCACACAAAGCCTTCTCAAATGTCATGGTGCCTATGGTACAGGGTATTAAGAATTTACCAAGATCATGTTTCTTTTGAGGTAAAGTTTACTGAACCCAAAATATTCAGTTCATTCATGAGCAATGGAGGTTCATCCTCCCAAGTCTCATTACCAAATAGCTTGACATTCAGCTTCATGATTGCTCCTAAATACTGGGCAACTTGCCCTTCAGTAATGTCTTCATCTTCTTCAGAAGATGAATAGTCATCAGAGCTCATGAATGGTAAAAAGAAGTTCAATGGAATATCTATGGTCTCTGTATGAGCCTCAGATTCCTTTGGTTCCTTATTAGGATACTCCTTAATGGCCAGTGGACGTTCCCTGAGGCCTTCCTCATTGGGAATCACTGCCTTTTCACTCTCTCCAGGTTTGTCCATGTTGGTCATAGTTATGGCCTTGCACTCTCTTTTGGGATTCTCTTCTGTATTGCTTGGGAGAGTACTAGGAGGAGTTTCAGTAACCCTTTTACTCAGTTGACCCACTTGTGCCTCCAAGTTTCTGATGGAGGACCTTGTTTCATTCATGAAACTGAGAGTGGCCTTAGATAGATTAGAGACTATATTTGCTAATCTATATGGGTTCTGCTCAGAATTCTCTGTCTGTTGCTGAGAGGATGATGGAAAAGGCTTGCCATTGCTAAACCTATTTTTTCCACTATTATTATTGTTAAATCCTTGTTGGGGATTTTGTTTATCCTTCTATGAGAAATTTGGATAATTTCTCCATGAGGGATTATAGGTGTTTCCATAGGCTTCACCCATGTAATTCACCTCTGCCATTGCAGGGTTCTCAGGATGAAGAAGAAGCTTCTTTAGTACTGTTGGATGCATTTTGCAATTCATTCACACTCTGAGAAATCATATTGACTTGCTGAGTCAACATTTTGTTCTGAGCCAATATGGCATTCAGAGCATCAATTTCAAGAACTCCCTTCCTCTGAGGCGTCCCATTACTCACAGGATTTCTTTCAGAGGTGTACATGAACTAGTTATTTGCAACCATCTCAATAAGTTCCTGAGCTTCTGCAGGCGTTTTCTTCAGGTGAATAGATCCACCTGTAGAATGGTACAATGGCATCTTAGACAATTCAGACAGACCATCATAGAATATATCCAGGATGGTCCATTCTGAGAGCATGTCAGAATGACACTTTTTGGTCAGTTGCTTGTATCTTTTTCAAGCTTCATAGAGGGATTCACCTTTTTTCTGCCTGAAAGTTTGAACATCCACTCTAAGGTTGCTCAGCTTTTAAGGGAGAAAGAATTTGGCTAAGAAAGTTGTGACCAGCTTATCCCAAGAGTTCAGGCTATCTCTAGGTTGAGAGTCCAACCATATTCTAGCTCTATCTCTTACAGCAAAAGGAAAAAGCATAAGCTTGTAGACCTTAGGATCAACTCCATTAGTCTTAACAGTATCACAGATCTGTAAGAATTCAGTTAAGAACTGATAAGGATCTTCTAATGGAATTCCATAAAACTTGCAATTCTGTTGCATCAGAGAAACTAATTGAGGCTTAAGCTCAAAATTGTTTGCTCCAATGGCAGGGATTGAGATGCTTCTTCCATGGAAGTTAGAAGTTGGTGCAGTGTAGTCACCAAGCACCTTCCTTGCATTGTTATTGTTGTTGGGTTCGGCCATTACTTCTTTTTTGAGATTCTCTGTAAGGTTTTCTCTGGATTGTTGTGCTTTAGCTTCTCTTAGCTTCTTCTTCAGAGTCCTTTTAGGTTCAGGGTCAGCTTCAACAAGAATGTTCTTGTCCTTGCTCCTGCTCATATGAAAAAGAAGAGAACAAAAAAGAAGAAGAATCCTCTATGTCACAGTATAGAGATTCCTTTATGTGAGTAAAAGAAGAAAAGAATAGAAGAATGATATAGAGAGAAGAGATGAAGAATTCGAACACAGAGAGGGAGAGAGGGTTTGAATTATGAGTAGAAGAGAGGTATTAGTGGATAAATAAAATAATTAGAAAGAGGTGAGAGAGAAATTTGAAAATTATTTTGAAAAATGGGTTAGCAATTTTCAAAAAAGTTAGATGAGATAAAATTAGAATTTAAATCAATTAGTTAATTAAAAAGATTTTTGAAAAATGGTTAATGGTTTTCGAAAATCAAAAGTGAGAAAGTTGTTAGGTGGTTTTGAAAAAGATAAGAAATAGTAAATTTTGAAAAGATAAGAAGTTAGAAAAAGAGTTTGAAATTAAAATTTGAAAAAGATATGATTTGAAAAAAGATATGATTGAAAAAATATTTGATTTTTAAAAAGATATGATTGAAAAGATATGGTTGAAAAAGATTTGATTTTTTTTAAAATTGATGACTTAACTAACAAGAAATTAGAAGATATGATTCTAAAATTCAAATATTGAACCTTTCTTATTAAGAAAGTAACAAACTTGAAATTTTTGAATCAAAACATTAATTGTTAGTATTAATTTCAAAAAATATGAGGTAAAAATGGGAAAAAAATTTTGAAAAGTTTTGAAAAAGATTTTTGAAAATTTTCAAAAATTGGAGAGAGAAAAGTAGTTAGGTGGTTTTGAAAAAGATATGATTGAAATAGAAAACTTTTAAAATTAAACCAAAAAGTCAAGTGGTTAATTGAAAAAGATTTGAAAAGATAGGAAGTTAGAAAAGATTTTTGAAATCAAAATTTGAAAAAGATTTGATTGAAAAGATATGTTTGAAAAGATATGATAGAAAAACAAATTTTTGAAAAAGATTTGATTTTTAAAATTTGATGACTTGACTAACAAGAAATTAATAGATATGATTCTAGAATTCCAATATTGAACCTTTCTTAAAAAGAAAGTAACAAACTTGAAATTTTTGAATCAAATCCTTAAATATTAGTAATAATTTCGAAAATAAAAGATAGAATTAAGAAAAAAATTTTTGAAAATTAATTTTAAAGAATTTCCGAAAATAATAAAAGGAAAAAGAAAAGATTTGATTTTGAAAAAGATTTGAAAAGATAAATTTTGAAATCGAAACTTTGACTTGACTAACAAGAAACAACCAAATTTTAAAAATTTTTGACTAAGTCAACCCAAAGATTTCGAAATTTATGAGAGAAATAAGGGAAAGATATTTTTTATTTTTGAATTTTTAATGAGGAGAGAGAAAAACACAAAAATGACTCAAAACCTGAAAATTTTGGATCAAAACAAATGATGCATGCAAGAACACTATGAATGTCAAGATGAACACCAAGAACACTTTGAAGATCATGATGAATATCAAGAACTTATTTTTGAAAAATTTTCAAGAAAAGAAAAACATGCAAGACACCAAACTTAGAGATTTTTCATGTTTAGACACTATGAATTCAAAAATGCATATGAAAAACAACAAAAGACACAAAACAAGAAAATATGAAGATCAACCAAGAAGACTCATTAAGAACAACTTAAAGATAATGAAGAATGCAATGCATGAATTTTCGAAAAAAATTTAGAAAAATTAAAACATGCAATTGACATCAAACTTAAAAATTGACATTAGACTCAAACAAGAAACACAAAATATTTTTTTGTTTTTTTTATTTTACTAATTTTTTTGGATTTTTCGAAAATTATTTTGGAAAAACGAAAAAGAAGAAAAAAAATTTTTTGAAAGATTTTTGAAAACTTTTTGAAAATAAAATAAAGGTTGAAACAGAAAGAAAATTACCTAATCTAAGCAACAAGATGAACCGTCAGTTGTCCAAACTCGAACAATCCCCGACAACGGCGCCAAAAGCTTGGTGCACAAAATTGTGATCTCTGACAATGGCACCAAAAACTTGGTACACGCGATCGTAATCTCAACACTTTCCGCACAATTACGCACAACTAACCAGCAAGTGCACTGGGTCGTCCAAGTAATACCTTACGTGAGTAAGGGTCGACCCACGGAGATTGTCAGCTTGAAGCAAGCTATGGTCATCTTGTGAATCTCAGTCAGGCAGATTCAAATGGTTATGGGATTTTGATAATTAAAAGATAAATAAAACATAAAATAAAGATAGAGATATTTATGTAATTCATTGGTGGGGATTTTAGATAAGCGCATGAAGATGCGTCATTCCTTTTGAATCTCTGCTTTCCTATTATCTTCATTCAATCATTCATACTCCTTTCCATGGCAAGCTGTATGTTGGGGATCACTGTTGTCAATGGCTACCTCCCGTCCTCTCAGAAAAATTGGTCCTCTACGGTTTCTGTACGGCTAATCAACTGTCGGATTTCTCGTCTCGGATGAAAAATACCAGGAACAGCTACCGCATGGCTAATCAGCTGTCGGTTCTCGATCGTGTCGGAATAAGATCCAATGATCCTTTTGCGCACTGTCACTGCGCCCCACAGTCACGAGTTTGAAGCTCGTCACAGTCATCCCTTCCCAGATCCTACTCGAAATACCACAAACAAGGTTTAGACTTTCTGGATCTCAGGAATGCTGCCAATTATTTCTAGCCTATACCACGAAGGTTCTAATCTCAAATTTAGATGCCCCATTGTCAGAGGAGAAACGATATGAATCGTTGATTAGAAATCCAAGAGATATGTGATGCAAGTAGAAATTGGCGAATTAAAAATTATTAAAATATATACGTTGCAAGTATAGTTCTTAACTCGCCCGAAATCCACTTATCAATTTAGAAAGGTGTCACAGAAATTTAAAATTAAAATACTTGAAGTATGAATCCCAGGTCGTCTCCCAACGAGTTGCAGGAAAGTTTGTTGTTTTATTAATCAGATGTTTTCAGAAAAAGGTTTGAGTTGAGTAAACGGAAAATTAAATTGGAGAATTTGAATAATATAAATAAAAACCTTGACTGGGAGTTGATTAGTTGGAAGTCCCGCTGTTGTTGGATTACTCTCTAGATTGATTGATAATTAAAGGTTATCCTGTTTAGTTATCTCTTACTAGGTAAGTGAAAGTCAAACAAGTTGGGATGTTATGCCCGTTCACAAGTTGCAACCCACTTAATTAAAAGGGATTGGTGTTAGTGACTAGAGGGCATGCCAACAATAACCCAATTATAATCTTTCTTTCAAGCCTTCCAATTCAAGGGTTCCTTTCAATCAACTCCCCATCAAGTTAGGGAACTACTTGCTCATTGTGAATGTAAAATTCATAACATATGAAAAGGAATTAAGGAAAGACATTGTAAATAAAAATAAAAAATAATCAATCAAAAATAAAAGTAATCCTTGTATTAAATAATCCTAAAAATATTCCAACGGTAAAATTAAACAAAGCAAAGGACATGGAAGAGTAAAGCCAAGTAAAGAAAACGAACTAGAATGACGAAGTCTTGATGAGGTAATAACTCTTCTCAGTATCCCAATGCAAAAAATGGTAGAAAAATAAAATCCTAAGAACTATGAATGTCTAGAGAGAAAAACCTAGAGGAGGAGTAGAAACTAGATCTAAAACTAAAAACTCTATAGAATGAATGTTGTCGCTGGTTTTTGCATGTTCTCTGGCTCTAGTCTGCTGTTCTGGGCCGAAAACTGGGTCAAAATAGGGCCCAAAATCGCCCCCAGCGAATCCTGCAGATCGCGCACGTCACGCGATCGCGTCATCCATGCGGACGCGTCATTCGCGTTTTTCCTGCCATGCATTCGCGTCGTCCACACCTCCGCGTCACTTGTGCTTTTCCATTCCGCGCGGTCGCGTGAGCCATGCAGCCGCGTCACTGCGATTTCTCCTCTTTCGTGCGAACGCGTGAGCCATGCGGCCGCGTCACTTCTCGCTGGTTATCTCCTCAATTTCTTGTATTCCTTCCATTTTTGCTAGCTTCCCTTCCATTCTCCAACTCATCCATGCCCTATAAAGCCTGAAACACTTAACACACATATTACGGCGTTGAATGGGATAAAGGAGGACTAAAATGCATAATTAAAAAGTCTCTAGGAAGCAGTTTTAAACCATGTAGTAATTTTAGGAAGGAAATATAAATGCATGCTAAATTAATAAATAAGTGGGTAAGGATCATGATAAAACCACATAATTAAACACAATATAAACCATAAAATAGTGGTTTATCAATATGCATTCAAGCTTGTTTTCATGTAAAACGGAAGTGTTTGTCAGGCACGCGTTCATAAGTGAGAATGGTGATGAGTGTTACTTGATCATCACATTCATCATGTTCTTGTGTGCGAATAAATATCTTAGAATAAGAATAAGCTTGAATTGGATAGAAGAACAATAGTACTTTGCATTAATACTCGAGGAACAGCAGAGCTCACACCTTAATCTATGAGGTGTAGAAACTCCACCGTTGAAAATACATAAGTGATGAAGGTCCAGGCATGGCCGAATGGCCAGCCCCCATAAAATTCTAAGATAGCATAAAATTGATCAAAGATGATCTAAGGATAATCCAAAGATGAAAATACAATAGTAAAAGTCCTATTTATACTAGACTAGTTACTATAGTTTACAGAAATAAGTAAATGATGCAGAAATCTATTTACGGGCCCACTTGGTGTGTGCTTAGACTGAGCATTGAAGCTTTCATGTGTAGAGACTTTTCTTGGAGTTAAACGCCAGCTTTTATGCCAGTTTGGGTGTTTAACTCCAGCTTGTATCCTGTTTCTGGCGTTTAACGCCAAAATAGGACAGAAAGTTGGCATTTGAACGCCAGTTTGCGTCATCAAAACTCGAGAAAAGTGTGACTATTATATATTTCTGGAAAGCCCTAGATGTCTACTTTCCAACTCAATTGAGAGCGCACCAATTGGGCTTCTGTAGCACCAGAAAATCCATTTCGAGTGCAGGGAGGTTAGAATCCAATAGCATCTGCAGTCCTTTTTCAGCCTCTGAATCAGATTTTTGCTCAGGCCCTTCAATTTCAGTCAGAAAATACCTGAAATCACAGAAAAACACACGAACTCATAGTAAAGTCCAAAAATGTGAATTTTGCATAAAAACTAATAATTATATACTAAAAAGTAGCTAGATCCTATTAAAAACTACCTAAAAACAATGCCAAAAAGCGTATAAATTATCCTCTCATCACAATACCAAACTTAAATTGTTACTTGTCCCCAAGCAACTGAAAACAGAATAGAATAAAAAGAAGAGAATATACAATGAATTCCACAATATCAATGAAGCTTAGTCCCAAATAGATGAGCGGGGCTAGTAGCTTTTTGCTTCTGAACAGTTTTGGCATCTCACTTTATCCTTTGAAATCCAGAATGATTGGCATTTATAGGAACTCAGAATTTTAGATAGTGTTATTGATTTTCCTAGTTTAGTACGTTGATTCTTGAACACAGCTACTTTATGAGTCTTGGTCGTGACCCTAAGCACTTTGTTCTCCAGTATTACCACCACACTTCATTAACCACTCAGTCTCAAGCTTTCCACTTAGACCTTCATGACATAAGCATATGGTTAGGGACAACTTAATTTAGCCGCTTAGGCCAGAATTTTATTCCTTTGGGCCCTCCTATCCACTGATACTCAAATCCTTGGATCCCATTTACCCTTGCCTTTTGGTTTAAAGGGCTATTGGCTTTTTCTGCTTGCTTTTTCTTTTTCTTTCTTTTTCCCCTTTTTTTCGCCAATTTTTTTTCGCTACTTTTTTTTCACTGCTTTTTCTTGCTTCAAGAATCAATTTCATGATTTTTTATATTATCAATAACATTTCTCTTTGTTCATCATTCTTTCAAGAGAAAACAATTTTAACATTCATAAACTTCACTATAAAAAATATGCACTGTTCAAGCATTCATTCAGAAAACAAAAAGTATTGCCACCACATCAAAATAATTAAACTAATTTCAAGATAAAATTTGAAATTCATGTACTTCTTGTTCGTTTGTAATTAGGCGCATTTTTCATTTAAGAGAGGTGAAGGATTCATGAAATTATTCATAGCTTTAAGACATAGATACTACTGATTATGTAGTGAAGATACAAACATAGATAACACATAAAGCATAAAAATCGAAAAATAGAAAAATAAGAACAAGGAAATCAAAGAATGGGTCCACCTCAGTGATGGCGGCTAGTTCTTCCTCTTGAAGATCCAATGGAACGCCTAAGCTCCTCTATGTCTCTTTCTTGCCTTTGTTGCTCTTCCCTCATGGCTATTTGATCCTCTCTAATTTCATGGAGAATAATGGAGTGCTCTTGGTGCTCCATCCTTAGTTGCTCTATATTGGAACTCAAATCTCCCAAAGAGGTGTTGAGTTGCTCCTAATAGTTGTGTGGAGGAAAATGCATCCCTTGAGGCATCTCAGGGATTTCTTGATGAGGGACTTCCTCATGCTCTTGTTAAGGTCCATGAGTGGGCTCTCTTATTTGCTCCATCCTCTTTTTAGTGATGAGCTTGTCCTTTTCAATGAGGATGTCTTCATCTATGATAATTCCAGCTAAACTGCATAGGTGACAGATGAGATGAGAAAAGGCTAACCTTGCCAAAGTAGAAGGTTTGTCAGCAACCTTGTATAGTTCTAGAGGTATGATCTCATGAACTTCCACTTTCTCTCCAATCATGATGCTATGGATCATGATAGCCCGATCTACAGTCACTTCGGATCGGTTGCTAGTAGGAATGATGGAGCGTTGGATGAACTCTAACCATCCTCTAGCCATGGGTTTAAGGTCATGCCTTCTCAATTGAACTGGCTTGCCTTTGGAGTCTATTTTCCACTAAGCTCCTTCCACACATATGTCCATGAGGACTTGGTCCAACCTTTGATCAAAGTTGACCCTTCTAGTGTAGGGGCGTGCATCTTCTTGCATCATAGGCAAGTTGAATGCCAACCTTACATTTTCCGGACTGAAATTTAAGTATTTCTCCCGAACCATTGTGAGCCAATTCTTTGGGTTCGGGTTCACACTTTGATCATGGTTCTTGGTGATCAATGCATTAGCATAGAACTCTTGAACCATTAGGATTCTGACTTGTTGAATGGGATTGGTGAGAACTTTCCAACCTCTTCTTCGGATCTCATGTCGGATCTCCGGATACTCATTCCTTTTGAGCAAGAAAGGGACCTCAGGGATCACCTTCTTCTTGGCCACAACTTCATAGAAGTGGTCTTGATGGACCTTTAATATGAATCTCTTCATCTCTCATTACTCGAAGGTAGAAGCATTTTCCTTCCCTTTCCTCTTTCTAGAGGTTTCTCCGGCCTTAGGTACCATAAATGGTTATGCAAAAATAAAAAGCAACGCTTTTTCCACATCAAACTTAAAATGTTTGCTCGTCCTCGAGCAATAAAAGAAAGAAGGGACGGAGAAGAACAAAAATTTGAGGAGATAAAGAGGTGTGAGTGGTACGACCAAGGGGGGAAAGAAGTGTTTATGATGTGTGAAAATGAAGGAGGGATGAGGGGTTTATATAGGAGTGGAGAGAGGGGTAGGGTTCGTGTGTGAGGGTTGGGTTTGGAAGGAAAAGTTTTTGAATTTTGAAAGGTGGGGTAGGTAGGGTTTTTGGGGAAGAGTGGGTGGATGTGAGCGTTGAAAAGGTGATGGGGAAGAGAGATAGAGGTGATTGGTAATGGGTATTTGGGGAAGGGTGGTATGGGGAGGTGTGAAGAAGAGAGAGAGTGAGTTGAGGTAGGTGGAGATCCTGTGGGGTCCACAGATCCTGAGGTGTCAAGGATTTCTCGTCCCTGCACCATTTTGGCGTGTAAATGCCCTCCTAGTGCCAATCTTGGCATTAAACGCCAGGTTGCTGCCCATTTCTGGCGTTTAATGCCAGGTTTTCTTCCCTTTCTGGCGTTGAACGCCAACTTGGTGCCCTTTTCTGGCCTTAAACGCCAGTCTGGTGCCCTTTTCTGCTACCCTTACTGGCGTTTAAATGCCAGTACGCTCCTCCTCCAGGGTGTGCTGTTTTTAATGCTATTTTTGAATTTGCTTTGATTTTTGCAATTATTTTTGTGACTCCACATGATCATCAACCTAAAGAAAATATAAAATAACAATGGAAATCGGAAAATAAAAATTGGGTTGCCTCCCAATAAGCGCTTCTTTAATGTCAATAGCTTGACAGTGAGCTCTCATGGAGCTTCACAGATGTTCAGAGAATGGTGGGGCCTCCCAACACCAAACTTAGAGTTTGAATGTGGGGGCTCTGTTTGACTTTGTATTGAGAGAAGCTTTTCATGCTTCTTCTTCATGTGTACAGAAGGAGATCCTTGAGCCTTAAACACAAGGTAGTCCTCATTCACTTGAAGGACCAATTCTCCTCTGTCAACATCAATCACAGTTTTTGCTATGGCTAGGAAGGGTCTGCCAAGTATGATGGATTCATCCTTATTCTTCCCAGTATCCAGGATTATGAAAGCAAGGATGTAAAGGCCTTCAACCTTCACTAAGACATCCTCTACAAGTCCACAAGCCTGTTTCCTTGAATTGTCTGCCATCTCCAGTGAGATTCTTGCAGCTTGTACCTCAAAGATCCCTAGTTTCTCTATTACAGAGAGTGGCATGAAGTTTACACTTGACCCTAGGTCACACAGAGCCTTCTCAAAGGTCATGATGCTAATAGTGCAAGGTATTAAGAACCTTCCAGGGTCCGGTTTCTTTTGAGGTATCTTTAGCTGAGCCAAGGTGTTTAGTTCATTAATGAGCAATGTAGGTTCATCCTCCCAAGTCTCATTACCAAATAACTTGGCATTCAGCTTCATGATTACTCCAAGGTACTTAGCAACTTGCTCTTCAGTAATATTTTCATCCTCTTTAGAGGAAGAATACTCATCAGAGCTCATGAATGGCAGAAGTAGATTCAATGGAATCTCTATGATCTCTGTATGAGCCTCAGATTCCCTTGGTTCCTCAATAGGAAACTCCTTTTTATCTAGAGGACATCCCATGAGGTTTTTCTCACTGGGAATCACGTCCTCCTTACTCTCTCCAGGCTCGGCCATGTTGGTCATGGTTATGGCCTTGCACTCTCTCTTGGAATTTTCTTCTGTATTGCTCGAGAGAGTGCTAGAAGGAGTTTCAGAAACCTTCTTACTCAACTAACCCATTTATGCCTCCAAATTTCTAATGGAGGATCTTGTTTCATTCATGAAACTTAGTATGGTCTTAGATAGATCAGAGACTATATTTGCTAAGCTAGAGAGACTCTGCTCAGAATTCTCTGTCTGTTGCTGAGAAGATGATGGGAAAGGTTTGCTATTGCCAAATCTGTTTCTCCCACATTATTGTTATTAAAGCCTTGTTAAGGCTTCTGTTGATCTTTCCATGAGAAATTTGGGTGATTCCTCCATGAAGAATTGTATGTGTTTCTATAGGGTTCTCCCATGTAATTCATCTCTTCCATTGCAGGATTCTTAGGATCATAAGCTTCTCCTTCAGAGGAGGCTTCTTTAGCACTGCCAGATGCAGCTTGCAATCCAGTCAGATTTTGAGAAATTATATTGACTTGCTGAGTCAATATTTTATTCTGAGCCAATATAGCATTCAGAGTATCAATCTCAAGAACCCTTTTCTTCTGAGTTGTCCCATTGTTCACAGGATTTCTATTAGAAGTGTACATGAACTGGTTATTTGTGACCATTTCAATGAGTTCCTGGGCTTCTGTAGGCGTTTTTTATGAATAGATTCACCTGCAGAATGGTCCAATGACATCTTGGATAACTCAGATAGACCATCATAGAAGATACCTATGATGCTCCATTCTGAAAGCATGTCAGAGGGACACCTTCTAATCAATTGCTTGTATCTTTCCCAAGCTTCATAAAGGGATTCACCTTCCTTTTGTTTGAAGGTTTGAACTTCCACTCTAAGCTTACTCATCTTTTGAGGTGGAAAGAATTTAGTTAAGAAGGCATTGACTAGCTTCTCCCAAGAGTTCAGGCTGTCTCTAGGTTGTGAGTTCAACCACATACTAGCTTTGTCTCTTACAGCAAAAGGGAAAGCATAAGTCTATAGACCTCGTGATCAACTCCATTGGTCTTAACAGTATCACAGATTTGCAAAAATTAAGCCAATAACTGATGAAGATCTTCCAATGGAAGTCCATGAAACTTGCAATTCTGTTGCATCAAATAAACTAATTGAGCCTTAAGCTCAAAGTTGTTTGCTCCAATGGCAGAAATAGAGATGCTTCTCCCATAGAAGTCGGGAGTTGGTACAGTAAAGTCACCAAGCACCTTCCTTGCATTGTTGACATTGTTGTTATTTTCGGCTGCCATGTCTTCTTCTTTTTCGAAAAATTCTGTCAGGTCCTCTCCAGAGAGGTATGCTTTAGCTTCTCTTAGCTTCCTCTTTAGAGTCCTTTCAGGTTTAGGATCAGCTTCAACAAGAATGCTTTTATCTTTGTTCCTACTCATATGAAAGAGAAGAAAACAAAGAAAGTATGGAATCTTCTATGTCACAGTATAGAGATTCCTTGATGTGTCAGAGGAAAAGAAGAGTAGAAGGATGAGGTAGTGAGAGGAATTCGAACTTATAAATATGGATAGAGTCCGAATTGCTAATTGAGGAGAAGTGTTAGTCTTTAAATAGAAGGAGGTGAGAGGGGGGAAATTTTCGAAAACAAATTTTTAAATAAAACTAAAGAATTAAAATTTAAAATAATTAAAAAGAATTTTGAAAAAGTGGTTAGTGTTCCGAGGGTTACCTGAAACTAGAGGTCGATTTCGGACGAGATCTTCTGTACTGGTCGGAGCTATTGTGTCCGACCTGTTTAGAGCTGGTGGCCGGAGTTGTCGTGTCCGACCTGTTGGATCTGGCAGTGCTGCTGATCCTTCGTCCCCGGAGGGTGGGGGTACCTGCAAGGGACTCCGATGCTTAAGTTAGCATGGGTATTAAACAGGTTTTATGTAGAATCAGAGTATGAGTTATACCTGGGTGCTCCAGTGTATTTATAATGGTGAGGAGTGACCTCTCTGGAGATAAGATAGTTATCTTATCTTATCTTATCTTATCTTTGAGTGAAGTCATTTTATCTTTAAGGGAACCACCTTTATCTTTCTGGGCTTTGGCTGCACTTAGATTGGGCTGTGTTCCTTCATTTTGGGCCTGCTTTGGGCTCCTTTGGCGATTTGGCCGAGCTCTTTGAGAAGAGTTCAGGCATTGGCCGAGCTCTTTGAGAAGAGGTCGGATAGTCTGACCTGAAGAGGTCGGTCGGCTTGTTGCTAAACATCCCGGGTCAGACAGCTTGACCCAGGTTATGAACAGTTAGTGATTTTTGAAAATTAGAGAGAGAAAGATAGTTAGGTGGTTTTGAAAAAGATGAAAAATAGTGAAAAGATTTGAAAATCAATTTTTGAAAATATAAGAAGTTAGAAAAGATTTTTGAAATCAAAATTTGAAAAAGATATGATTTGAAAAAGATTTGATTGAAAAACATTTTTTTAAAAAAAAAGATTTGATTTTTAAAATTGATTACTTGACTAACAAGAAATTAAAAGATATGATTCTAAAATTCAAATATTGAACCTTTCTTAACAAGAAAGTAACAAACTTGAAATTTTTGAATCACAACATTAATTGTTAGCAAGGATTTTCGAAAATACTAAAAGAAAAAAATAATAAAAAGATTTGATTTTGAAAAAGATATGATTGATATGAGAGGATATGAAAAAGATAAGATTTTGAAAAATTAGTTTTAAAACTTGAAAAAGATTTGAATTGAAAACAAAACTACCTCCTTGGTGCTATCTTGGCGTTAAACGCCCAGAATGGTATCCATTCTGGCGTTTAACGCCCACTTGGCTACCTCCTTGGGCGTTAAACGCCCAGCCAGGTACCCTCGCTGGCATTTAAACGCCAAAATTACTTCTTCACTGGGTGTTTTGAACGCCCAGCTTTTTTTCTGTGATTCCTCTGCTGTATGTTCTGAATCTTCAATTCTTTGTATTATTAACTTGAAAAGACATAATTTTTGATAATTTTTAAGAAAAGAAAAAAAAACATGCAAGACACCAAACTAAGAAATTTTCATACTAGAGATACTAACAATTTGAGAATGCATATGAAAAACAACAAAAGACACAAAACAGAGAATTTAAAGATCAGACAAAGAAAATCATCAAGAATAACTTGAAGATCATGAAGACCACAATGCATGAGTTTTTGAAAATTTTTTTAGGGAAAATTAAAAACATGCAATTGACACCAAACTTAAAATTTGAATCTAGACTCAAACAAGAAGCACAAAAATATTTTTGATTTTATGATTTTATAATTTTTTTGTATTTTTTGAAAATTATTTTGAAAAAGAAAATAAGAAACTCAAAATTTTTAATACAAATTCCAGGAATCATGCAATTTTAGTCTAAAGCTTCTGTCTAAAAAGATTAGACATGGTCAGCCAAGCTTCAGCAAGACATTACATACAATAGCCAAATTGATAGGAATCAACTAGCTCCTGTGATGATAAAAGCATCATCTGAAACTCTAGAATTCGTTCTTAAAAATTCTAAAGAACAAAATAAAAAAATACCTAATCTAAGCAACAAGATGAACCGTCAGTTGTCCAAACTCAAACAATCCCCGGCAATGGCACCAAAAACTTGGTACATGAAATCGTGATACACAACTTCGTGCAGCTGACCAGCAAGTGCACTGGGTCATCTAAGTAATACCTTACGTGAGTAAGGGTCAATCCCACGGAGATTGTCGGCTTGAAGCAAGCTATGGTCATCTTGTAAATCTCAGTCAGGCGGATTCAAATGGTTATGGGGTTTTGATAATTAAAAGAACGAAATAGAAAATAAAATAGGATAAAAATACTTATGCAATTCATTGGTGGGAATTTCAGATAAGTATATGAAGATGCTTTGTTCCCTCTGAGCCTCTGCTTTCCTATTTCCTTCATCCAATCAGTCATACTCCTTTCCATGGCAAGCTGTATGTAGGTGGATCACCGTTGTCAATGGCTACCATCTATCCTCTCAGTGAAAATGGTCCTCTATGGTTTCCCGCATGGCTAATCATCTGTCGGTTCTCGATCATGTCGAAATAAGATCCATTGATCTTTTTGTGCACTGTCACTGCGCCCCACAATCGCGAGTTTGAAGCTCGTCACAGTCATCCCATCCCAGATCCTACTTGGAATACCACAGATAAGGTTTAGACTTTCCAGATCTCAAGAATGCTGCCCATGTGATTCTAGCTTATACCACGAAGACTTTGATCGCACGGAATGGAAGCTCTGTTGTCAGGAGAGGCAACCATGCATCGTGAACCAGGAGGCCAAGAGATACACACTCAAGCTGTCGCAGATAGAACAAAGGTGGTTGTCAGGCACGCGTTCGTAAGGGAGGATGATGATGAGTGTCACGGATCATCACATCCACCAGGTTGAAGTACGAGTGAATATCTTAGAACAAGAATAAGCTTGAATTGAATAGAAAATAGTAGTAATTGCATTGATTCATGAGGAACAGCAAAGCTCCACACCTTAATCTATGGTGTGTAAAAACTCCGCCGTTGAAAATACATAAGAACAAGGTCTAGGCATGGCCGAGCCTCCCAAATAGCATGAAGCAAACAAAAAAAGGTTCAAAGACCTAATCCCAAGATCAAAGATGATCAAAAGATAAAAAATGATCAAAAAGATAAAAATACAATAGTAAAAGGTCCTATTTATAGAGAACTAGTAACCTAGGGTTTATAGAAATAAGTAATTGATGCAGAAATCCACTTTCGGGGCCCACTTGGTGTGTGCTTGGGCTAAGAATTGAAACTTTCACGTGCATAGGCTTTTCTTGGAGTTAAACACCAGTTTTGGTGCCAGTTTGTTTAACTCCAATTCTGGTGCCAGTTTGGGCATTTTACGCCAAAATTTTTATGCTAAATTGGAACGCCAGTTTGGGCCATCAAATCTCAGACAAAGTATGAACTATTATACATTGATGGAAAGCCCAAGATATCTAATTTCTAACGCAATTAAGAGCGTGCTAATTGGGCTTATGTAGCTCCAGAAAATTTATTTCAATGCAAGGAGGTCAGAATCTAACAGCATCTGTAGTCTTTTTTCAGCATCTGAATCAGATTTTTGCTCAGGTCCCTCAATTTCAGCCAGAAAATACCTAAAATCACAGAAAAATACACAAACTCATAGTAAAGTTCAAAAATGTTAATTTTGCATAAAAACTAAAAAAATATACTAAAAACTAACTAAATCATACTAAAAACTACCTAAAAATAATGCCAAAAAGCGTATAAATATCCGCTCATCACGTAACAATTTTGGACATCTCTATCTGAGGATTCTAGTAAAACTAAATCACAATCCAAAAGGGTTCACCCAGTTAAGTGTCTGTGGCATTTATGTATTCGGTGGTAATACTGAAAAACAAAGTGCTTAGGGCCACGGCCTAGACTCTAAAAAGTTGTGCTCAAGAATCATAAAGAACTAAACTAGGAGAATCAATAATATCATCGGGATTCTAAGTTCCTAAGGATGCCAACACTTCTGAGTTTCAATGGATAGTGAGATGCCAAAACTATTTAGAAGCAAAAAGCTATTAAGTCCTGCTCATCTAATTGAAACTGAGCTTCATTGAAAACTCTGAGATTTATTGTTTCTTAGTCTTCTTTTGATCCTACTTTTATTTTAGTTGCTTGGCGACAAGCAACAGTTTAAGTTAGGTATTCTGATGAGCAGATATTTTATACATTTTTTGCTATCATTTTCATATAGTTTTTAGTGTGTTTTGTTTAAGTTTTATTAAGTTTTCATAGGTTTTAGTGCAAAATTCATATTTTTGGATTCTACTTTGAGTTTATGTGTTTTATGCAATTTCAGGTATTTTCTTGCTAAAATTGAGGAGTTGGAGCAAAAGTCTGATTCAAAGATAGAGAAAGTGCTGTAGATGTTGTCAGGATCTGATCTCCTTGCACTTGAAAGAGATTTTTTGGATCTACAGAAGTCCAAATAGAGCGTTCTTAACGACTATAGAAAGCTAACATTCATATCTTTCTAGCAATGTATAATAGTTCATACTTTACTTCAGAATTGAAGGCCCAAAACTGGCGTTCAACGCTAGCCTCTTACTCTATTCTGGCGTCCAGCGCCCAAAGGAGAAGAAATCAGCGTCCAATGCCCATAAAGGACCCCCTAGCCATCGTTCAATGCCCTAGAAGCCTCCTAGCATGTGGATCTCAATCAAGCTCAGCCTAAACACTCACCAAGTAGGCCCCAGAAGTGGATTTTAGCACTAAAAAGACTGTGTTACCCTTCTTATGTAATCTTTAGTCATTAGTCTAGTATTTATTTGAGAACTTTTACAGACTCAAGGGGAGGACCTATCATATTTTCATTTATCATTGTATTTTTTATCAGTATGAATTTCTGAACCTCCTAGGTTGAGGGGAGGAGCTCTACTGAGTTTTATGGATTAATAAAGTGCTACTGTTCTATCTCAATGCGTGTTTGATTCTCTATTCTAAGATGTATATTCGTTCTTCATCATTATGAATGGTTAAACCGGCACAAGGTTATCTCATTCTACATGGGTTCAGAGTGAGTTCTTCATCAGACAATGATGAACCACTAGCTTGATTATACATCTCTTAGACGGCTAATTCACGACTTCATTGGGGACTTCTCGAGACACCAATTCAGGCCGAGGTACGGGGAGATTAGAGTCTTTGTGGTAGAGGCTAGACCAAAGGCGCATCATTTTCTGATCTGGAAGATTCGACCTTGTCTATGGCGTTTTGAGTAGGATCACTAAGGAGAATGAACTGTAGGAGCTTCACCCTCAAACAGACTAGATCCGCACTAACCCTGGAGTTCAGATCTGGAGGAGTATTGGTGATCCTTTAAGAAAGGGGTTGATCACATATAGCTTGCCATAGAAGAAATCATTTACAATTGAAGAAGACAGTAAGACTGGATTGATCCAGAAGAACAAAGTATTTCCAAGCCTTAACCATCTTCATATCATTGTATTCACCATCAACAAAGTAACGCTTTATTTGTTTTCTTTTCATGCAAATTAAACAAACAAACAACTCTTCTATCCACCTGACTAAGATCTACAAGATAACCATAGCTTGCTTCAAATCACAATCCTCATGGGATCGACCTTGACTCACTCAGGTATTACTTGGACGACCCAGTGCACTTGCTGGTTCATTAGTGTGAAGTGTAATTCCGCACTACTAGCTGACCACAGTGAAATTGATGAGGTAATTTTTGTTGAACCCTCTAATGAAGATCTTCATCTCATGATTAATCATCTCACTGAAAAATTAAGAAGTTTTCTAAATCAATATCATGATCTTGAATCAGAAAATGACATCTCAAAAGCTGAAAATACTTTTCTCAAAGGAAAATTAAGGGAAGTCAAAACCATTGTTGATCTTATTGAAGAAAACAAGCGGCTTAAGGTTGAACTTAGAGGTTATGAGAAATAGCATTCACTGATTGCATACTTAAACTGTTTTGAAGAGAATGATAGGTTACATAAAGAAGTTAAAAGTCTAAAACAAGATCTAGCCAAGTTTGGTCAGAGTTATGAAAATTTAAATAATCTGTTGGCTAGTCAATAATCTCTTTATGAAAAGACTGGTTTGAGTTTTCATGAAAAATCTGAAACTATTTTAAAAGTTCACAATTTGAAAATGTGGCTTCCACTTCTAATGACACATGATTTCAAAATCCAAATCTTCTTAAAAACAGCAACCTAAAAGATGTTGTCACTTATACGATTGGGATAGACATTTTCCTATTCAATGCTTTATAATTGAAAAATAAATAGGTGATAAAGTCTACAAAATAGTTGGTAACTATAATGGTCTTGGCCAAAGGAGATGGTTTGACATTAAAGGATCCAAAAATATTTGGATACCTAAGGTGACTTAAGAGCTTCATGCAGTTTTGCTTAGCATCCAAGCAGAAGGACAACATGTGATACTTAGACAGTGGATGCTCTAGGCATATGACTGAAAAGTCTACATTCTTCATCAAGCTTGACAAATATGATGGAGACTTTGCGACTTTCGGTGACAATGGTAAAGAAAAAATCGTGGCCATAGGTAAAATAGGTAAAATTTTCTCTTCCGTTATTAATGATTTTTTTTCTTGTTGACGGATTGAAACACAATCTACTAAGCATTAGCCAATTGTGCGATCTAGGATACTTGGTTATTTTTAAGAAATTGGAATGCTTGGTTGTGTGTGAAAATTTTGGTGAGATTAAGTCATGCAAGCATGTACCAAATCTAAAAAATGTGGATTCCATAAAAGAACAAAATGTGGCATGTTTCATTTCTATGGAATCTAAAAAATGGCTATGGCATAAGAAATTAACTCATGCAAGCATGTACCAAATTTCTAAACTTGTAAAGAAAAACTTGATTAGAGGCCTTCCTAACATAAAGTTTGACAAAGACATCACTTGTGATGCTTGTCAATTGGGCAAACAAACTAAATCTTCTTTTAAGCTCAAGGATGGAATCTCTACCAAAAGGACATTATAAATGCTACACATTTGGTCCTACTAGAACTCAAAGTTTGGGAGAAAAACATTATGGTTTAGTAGTGGTTGATGACTTCAGTAGATTCGGATGGGTTCTTTCTTAGCTCATAAAAATGATGCGTTCATTGCTTTCTCTTCTCTTTGCAAAAAGATTCAAAAGGATTTGAAAATTGCTTGTATAAGAAGTGATCATGAAAAAGAGTTTGAAATCAAGATTTTGAAAATTTTTGTGATGAATTTAGAACTTCTCATATTTTTTATGTCCTAGAACTCCTCAACAAAATGGGATTGTTGAAAGGAGAAATAGAAGTCTCCAAGAAATGACTAAGGCAATACTTTGTGAAAATGAAATTCCAAAATTTTCTTGGGCAAAGGCTGTAAACACAACTTGCTATATTTTAAATAGAACCATCATTAGAAAAGGGTTCAAGAAAACGCCTTATGAGATATGGAAACCATACCTCAAGTACTTTCACATATTTGGATGCAAATGTTTTGTGTTAAATAATAAAGACAATCTTGAAAATTTTGATCCAAAATCATATGAGGGTATGTTTGTAAGATACTCAACTACTAGCAAAGCATATAGGGTTTATCTCAAAGAACATAGAACCATAGAGGAAATCATACATGTCTTTTTTTGTGATACTAACATCATTCCAAGTTTTGTTATAGAGGATGATGCAGGAACTGAAGCTGAGTTAAATCGAAAAGAGAATCAAGGAAAAGATAAACCAATCCCCTCTGTGGAAGATGCTAGCTCTGACCCTGCAGTTCAGAATGCAGGAGACAATTCAGTTTTGTCTCCTGATGAAGCAGGAGGTTCCAGAACTGTGAGTGCTACAAAACTAAATCAAAGGCAAACTGAAATCACATCACAAAGGCCTAGAGAGTGGAAGTTCATGAAGAACTATCTTCATGAATTCATAATTGGAGATCCATTCCATGGAGTCACCACTGGATCCTCAAGCAAGAAGAAAGCTGAAATCAACAACTTTGCTTTACTATCCCAATTGGAGTCCCAAAATGTGAAGAAATCACTTGAAGATCCATCTTGGGTCAAGGCCATGGAAGAAGAGTTAGTTCAATTCGAAAAGAATGAGGTTTGGACTCTTGTGCCTTACCCGAATGGTAAAAAGGTAACTGGCACTATGTGGATCTTTAGAAACAAATTGGGTGAGGATGGTAGTGTGGTTCAAAATACGGCTAGATTAGTGGCCCAAGGATACGATCAAGAAGAGGGCATTGACTTTGATGAATCATTTGCTCCGGTGGCTAGAATGGAAGCAATAAGATTATTGCTTTCCTATGTTGCCCACAAAGGTTTTAAACTCTTTCAAATAGATGTCAAATGTGTGTTTTTAAATGACTTTATTGATAAAGAAGTATACATAGCTCAACCCCCGGATTTTGAAAATAATGAATTTTCAAACCATGTTTTTAAACTCTCTAAAGCACTTTACGGTTTGAGATAAGATCCAAGAGCTTGGTATGAGAGACTTAGCTTTTTCTTGTTACAAAATAATTTTCTAAAGGGCACTACGGATACTACTCTCTTCATCAAAGACTCTAATGATCACTTCATACTTGTTCAAGTGTATGTGGATGACATCGTATTTGGATCGGTAAATGAAATCTTGTGTGAAGAATTTGGAAAACTAATGACTAGTGAGTTTGATATGAGTATGATGGGAGAACATACTTTCTTTCTTGGACTCCGAATCAAACAGACTCCTAGTGGAATCTTTGTATACCAAGGTAAATATGCTAAGGAGTTACTAAAGAAATTTGATCTAGAAAACTCCAAATCAATGAGTACTCCTATGCATCCAAATACTAAACTTGACAAGGATGAAAATGGGAAAGATGTTGATGAGACTCGATATAGAGGAATGATTGGATCACTCATGTATCTAACCTCCTCTAGACTAGACATTGTTCAAAGTGTTGGTGTGTGCTCTAGATTTCAATCTCACCCAAAAGAATCACATTTTTTGGCTGTTAAACGAATCATTAGATATATTAAAGGAACATCTGACCTTGGTTTATGGTATCCTAAAACTGATGAATTTTGTGTAGTTGGGTATTATGATACAAATTTTGCGGCTTATCGTGTGGATAGGGGAATCACTTTGGGGATGTGTTGCTTTCTTGGACAATCTTTAAATGTTTGGTCAAGCAAAAAGCAAGCCACTGTTGCTTTATCCATGGCTGAGGCTGAATACATATCAACCTCCTCTTATTGTTCACAATTGGAAATTAGTTTGCCGATTACAAATTGGAAATCAATATCCCTTTGTTTTGTGACAACTTGAGTGCTATAAATATTTTCAAAAATTCTATTTTACACTCAAGAACCAAGCACATAGAAGTTAGGTTTTATTTTATAAGAGAACATATGCAAAAGGGAACAATTGATATTCAATTTGTAAAATCAAAAGATTAATTGGCTGATATTGTCACAAAACCTTTGTGTGAAGATAGGTTTTGTAAACTGAGAACTGCACTAGGAATGGTAGATGCCAAGAAATTAGATTAATTGTGGCTAATGTATTTTTGCTTGCTTTTATCTCTCAGGTCACAAGGTGACAACCCTGAATAGATGATGACTCCCTCTAGGTTCCATGAAGTTCAAACTATGTGTTGATAATTTTAAATGAATCTAGATCTGAACTAAATTCTTGGTAGTCTAATGTATTTCCTTAAAACCACCACTAAGCCAAGGAGAAAGTTGTTTTGTTTTATGAAGTGAGCCTCATTGGTTGTTTTGATCACTTACACACAGAAAAAGTTGCAGAGTATTTGCATTCATCCTTTTTCAAGTCAAATTAGTTTCAAATTCTTTTCAAAGCAAAATTGCAAAAAAATTAAACGCACAACTCTCAGGAAACAAGATTTTTTGCGTGCAAAGAAAGCTAGGGTTTATAAACATATATAACAGAAAGCGAGAATAGAGGGTCAAGAAGAGTACAAAATAACAAGCTCCTAACTCATCCTGCAAAGCTAAGGCTGGCCGGAGAATATTTACATACAAAAATATATAATCCATAGCCCAAAATACATGTATGAAACCCTAGTTCTCCATAACCCTCTAGAGGTGCAACAGTAAAACATATATATACACATGAGGAGGGCCTATTCATATACATCAAAAGATCAAAAGTAAAGCCTCAAAATATCCACTTCGCTACAGAAACTCCAGACGCCTAGCGAGGTGCCTCTTGACCTACATCTGAAAAATAACAATATCGTATAGGATGAGAACTAGGAGTTCTCAACATGATAAAGGTGCCACGTACATAAGATATAAGGTCCCAGAAAAGCTAGAGGCAATCCTAGAATTCTGACACTCAGATCATAAAACTTAAAGAACTAAAGCAGAAACCATAAATCAAGGTGGTCCTCTAAGGGTTTCTATCTCAACTAAAACTTAAACCTAACCTTCAAACCTTCTATTTTCCCCTTTCCCCTAATCCTCTAACACCAGAGAACCGCTGACAATGACCAAAAGCATAGGTTTGGTTTTTCACACTAAAAATAGGATTGACGTTGCAAGTATAGTCCAAACCCAACCATTGAGTGGGTATGCGTGCACAAGCAGAAGAGGTAACGCGACCTGTGCTCGCGCACAAGATTGTGTGCGTACGCACGAAAGGGAAAAGGGGGTTGCATTCCCACGCACAAGGGGTGCGTGTGCTGCGACCAGAAGGGGTGTCCAAAGCTGTGCGTGCGCTCAGCACTAGGCGCACGCACATGTAGTTATCTCTTTTTTTTTAAAAGTGCTTATGCACGCACCATGTGCGGACGCACAGGGAGAAAAGAAGGCAGTGTACGCACGCACAAGCCGTGCGCGTGATGTGAACAGAGTGAGTGTTTAGGAGTGTGCGCGTACACAGTATTGTGCATACGCACAAGGACGGAAAAACAGGGGAACTGTGCGCACACACAAGGCTGTGCGTACGCACAGGACTCTGTTCTTGCAACAAAAATTATGCCTCTAAGGAACTAATCATGACATCCAAAATAGGTTTTCAAGTCCTAAAACACCATAAAACTCCAAAAACACCTTATTCCACTAAAATTACCTAACAAATATCAAAATAAAACTAACCAACCAAGCAAAATAACCAATTATTCAAGAAATAGAAGCTAAAAGAGAGAAAGTTAGAAGGATATTACCATGGTGGGTGTCTCTCACCTAGCACTTTGGTTTAAAGTCCTTAAGTTGGACTTTCAGGAGATCCTTGTTAGAGTGGCTTATGTTTTCACTCCTCCTTGAATCTCCAACCAAGTTTGCTCTTGATTTGACCTCTGGGGTCCCAAATGAATTGCATCAAACTCTTAAGAGATTTCAAGCTAGCAACTAGGATCCATGAGTGTTGACTTTTGAAATTAATGCCCGGATCCCATACTTTAGTTTCTCTATCACCCTCTTGTTGTTTCTTATTCTTGTACTTGGATGAACAACCTCTTGAATAACCTTTTAAGCACTTAATCAAACTTTGGAATCTTCCAATTGTATCTTAGACCATTTATACATTGAATCCCTATTGCAACCAACATCTATTTCTTCATTGTTTAACTCACCAAGAAGTACCCTAAGTTGATAATCCGTTTCTAAGAGAGCAAATTGATGTAGGCCTATGAAGCTCATCGAGAAAATTGTTACCCACTCAATTTATCCTTAGGGTGGAGTTATCCTATTAAGATCTTGCACAATTGCTTCCACTTCTTGGGTGTCTACCTCTTCCTCACCACTCTTTTCTAGCTCTTTCCTACCTTTCTTAAACTCCAAGGGGAAAGCTTCCTCAAGATCATTGAGGGAGTTGACCAAGGTGGACAAAAAATCATTGATAATGCAATCCACTTCTTGATCAAACTCCCTCAACTCTCCATTTACCTCTTTTGGTTCACTAGTTCTACCTTCCTCCTCTTGTTTCAATTCTTGTCCTAGCTCTTCTTCTTTCCCTTGAGGCTCTATGTTCTCCTCCCCTCTACACTCCTTTGTTGCTACTCCACATTCCTCAAGGGGAATGTCTTGATTTCTTGAGCGTAGTAAGGTCAAGCGATTCACTGCTTCGGCTATGGTAGACATGAACTCCTCTTGCTTCCTTTGGAATCCTTCTTGCTTTTGGAAAAATGCTTGAAAGTCTTATTCTTCTTGGGACAAGGGTTGGAAGATTTCACAATTTGGTGGAAGAGAAGGTTCAAAGGTTGGGAGAAAGGTTGTGTAGTTGGAATGTGTGTCATGTGGGTAGGGATATTGAGGTGGTGTATAAGGGGGTTGATAAACTGCTATTTTACGATTTATCTTGTACTCAATTGAGTGGATTTTATCAATCTTTCATACACTTGTTCATACAAAATGCATGTTTTACATTTTCCTTCCTGATTTTGTGCTATGATTGAAAACATGCTTCTTTGGTCTTAATTTTGCTGTATTTAATCTTCTCTTATTACCATTTGATGCCTTGATATGTGTGTTAAGTATTTTCAGAGATCACAGGGCAGTAATGGCTTAGAGGATGGAGAGGAAGCTTGTAAAAAAATGGAAGGAATACAAGAAACTAAGGAGATAATCAGCGAGTAGCGACGTGCATGCATGGCTCACGCGTGCACGCGATATTGAGAAAATTACAGTGACGTGTGCGCGTGCCTAACGCGTACGTGTGGATTGGAGTTCTGTAATATAACGCGAGCACGTGCTTGACGCAAACGCGTGACACGCCAAAACAACCAGTGACATGAACACGTGACTGACGCGTACGCGTGACATGCGCGATCTGCAAAATTAACAGAAAACACTAAGGGCGATTTCTGGGCTATTTTTGACCCAGTTTTCGGCCCAAAAAACACATATTAGAGGCTATAAAGTGAGGGAATCGATTCATCATACAACATTCATTATTCACAATTTTAGTTTTAGATGTAGTTTTTCTAGAGAGAGAGGCTCTCTCCTCTCTCTTAGCTTTTAGGATTTAGGATTTCTCTTAGGTTACGTTTACTTCTTCTTCATTCCAGGTTCAATGTTCCTTTACTTTGGTTTCTCTTCTATTTTTATTTGTTCTATTACTTTGATTTATGAATTCTCATGTTAGATTTGATTGTATATTTAATATAATTTGAGGTATTTCAGATTTATGATTGCTTTCTTTTATTTATGATATAAATAATTTGGATTTTTTCCCTTTAGCTTTGGTTGAGTAATTGGTGACACTTGAGTTATCAAACTCGGTGCTGATTGAAAATTGGAATTTGCTGATTGATTTGGATTCCTCTAACGCTAGTCTTTCCATGGGAGTTGACTAGGATTTGAAAAATCAAACAGATTAGTCCACTTGACTTTCCTTTATTTAGTAAGGGTTAACTAAGTGTGAGCAATAAACAATTCTCATCACAACTGATAAGGATAACTAGGATGGGATTTCCAATTCTCATACCTTGCTAAGAGTTTTTCTAGTTATTAATTTATTTTCTTGCCATCT
This sequence comes from Arachis duranensis, assembly GCF_000817695.3. Classification (NCBI taxonomy): domain Eukaryota; kingdom Viridiplantae; phylum Streptophyta; class Magnoliopsida; order Fabales; family Fabaceae; genus Arachis; species Arachis duranensis. Next base: position 80,579,300 of record NC_029781.3, on the reverse strand, counting down.
AAATTCCTTGTTCAAACCTTTTAAAAAACCCAAAAGATACTTTCCCATAACCAATAATAAATCATACCTCTCTGTAATTCCTTGAGAGACGACCCGAGGTTTAAATACTTCGGTTATAAATTTTATTGGGTTTGCTTTAGTGACAAACAAGTTTTTTGTACGAAAGGATTTTTGTTGGTTTAGAAGCTATACTTACAACGTGATTATTTTTGTGAAATTCTTTACTGGCAAATGTCCTCTCGTCAGGGGTGATGGTTCATATAGTTGGTAGCAAGGTATATAGATATTTTGATTCCATGGAGGTGTATGGTGTGGTGCTTGAAGGGTTGGTGGTTGGGGGTTGCGTATGGGGTATCTCTCATATCCTTGGATTTGGTATGCACATTGGGGAGGGTTTGGGGGTGGATTTGGCTCGTTGTAGTATAGAGAAGATTGCTCCTCCCTCCATCACTTCTCCCACTGCAAGATGCAATCCCAATTTGAATTCATCATACCCTACAAAATAGTCACAACCAAGCTCCAAGCAACAAGGGTGATATCTCATAAAGAAAGTAAGAAATATAAGTAAAAGACATAAATAAACAAGAAAAAACAAGAACCTAAGTATTAACAAAAACAATCAAATAACCAAAAAGTAAGCTATTTATACTATCAACATATTTACAACAACCTAAGATATAACACCAATTGCCAACTCCCCAGTAACGGTGCCAAAATTTGACATTGACCAAAAGCATAGGTTTGGTTTTTCACACTAAAAATAGGATTGATGTTACAAGTATAGTCCAAATGCAACCATTGATCATCAATCAAATTATAATCCTAAAGATGTCACAAATCAAAGCAAATATAAACCGAGAGTCTTTCAACCTCGGGTCGTTCTCACTCGGGATGCAATTGAAGTGTTACGCTTTCGGTTGTGAGGAAAAAGGGGATTTAAAATCAAGGAACGAAAGATTAAAAGAACCAAGAAATAAAAGAACTAAGGAATGATCAAAATTGCAATCAATGCCATTAACAAGGAAACAAAATCAAAACTAGTGAAAATGCTAAGATATGCATAAAAGAACCTTGACTTGGGAATGAGAGTCTAAGGAATTGTATCATTGCCATAACCACAACTATGATAATCATCATGAGTTAATCTCGCTTCGTTAACCCCTAACATCGAGGAATAGGTCAAGCAAGCATAATTGACCTTAATCCATAAGTCCTAACTAACTTACCAAACTAGTTGATAAAAGGCTGGATTTAATGGAAACAAGAGTCAACTAACTCCCCAAGAATTACCACTAAATGTCAAACATTATGACTCTAGCATCTTAGGAACTTAAACTCCAAGCCAAGGTGTGAAAATTTACTCAAAATCCTTAATGGGCATTTTCACAAACACCTTGTATGCATAAAAGTAAAACATGGAAAATTGCAAGGAAAAATAGAAAACTATAACTAACTATATATCAACAATATCAACAAGAGACAAGCAATCAAGCATAAAGAAAGCATAAGATATAAAATTCATTAATCAAAACTTCAAGAAACTCAAAATTGTAATTATAAACAAGTAACTTGAACCAAAGCAAATGAAAGTAAATGTGCTATAATTAAAGAGGAAATTGAGAGTAATTACAATAAAGATGAGCAAAATCAAAGATCAAAGCTTCTATAAAATGCTACAATTGAACCCTAATTAAAAACCCTAAGAGAGCTCTCCCTAATCTACATTACTCCTACTCCTACTACTATGAAAATGTAAAAATAAAGTTCTAAATTCTTATTCTACCTAATGCCTTCATATGTGTTGATACTCCCTTCATATAGCACTTCAATTCAGCCTCTAGCCTTCAAAAATTGGGCCAAAAGCCCTCAAAAATCGCGTAGCACGTGTTTCATTAATGAAATCACGTGTAGGGTACTTATGCACACGCATAGGTACTTGTGCACACGCACACATGCAAATTCCTTCTTGTGTGCACACACGCTTACTTGTGCGCATGCACACTTCGCTATGTGTGCTTTTCCTTGTTTTCTTCATGTGTTCTCCCTTCTACATGCTTTCTTTCACTTTTGCTTAGCCAATCTTGCCTAAATGACCTGAAATCACTCACAAAACATATCACGGCATCAAATGGCATAAAAGTGAAATTAAATTACTCAAATTAAGCATAAAATTACATGTTTTCACATTTAATATCAAATTAGGGAGAAATCACAAAAGTATGCTATTTTGGTGTTCAAGTGTGAGTTTATGTGATAAAATCCATCCAAATTGAGTCAAAATATATCATCAAATATGGATTCATCAGCCGCACAGACAACCAAATAGACAATAACAAACATAGGTAGAATACAAGTACTGCAGGTAGCAAATATAACAATTAACATGGTAAGTTCACTTAGGCATTTCCAAATAATGCGCAAACAAGCAATTCACACAATATGCATATGATGCATACCTGTCCTATGGCTGATGAGTCTCATCTGTCAATTATAAAGCCAAACCTGATATGTCTGGTAGCTAACCCTGGACAGAACACCAAACACAGAGCAAGTGGGACAACGCCTCAACCCTTGCATCTTACCCGTGTACCCAGAGCAGGGGACATCTCCACCCTACCTCTTACTCAGGTGGTGTTATAGTTCTTAACCTGGAGTAAGCGGTGTCAAAACTCAACCCGTGCATCTTACCTGGAGTTTCAAAGTCTTAACCGGAGCAAGTGGATAACACCACTGCATCTTACCTGTCAATCTCACCTCTTATCCAGAGCAAGTGGATAATACCACTACGTCTTACCCGAAGGCATACCACAATCAAATTCAAGTTCCTTTTCATTATTAATCCAATTCACTCATAATCGTTAATTCATTAATTCTTTTTCCATACATTCTCAACATCTCTACACTTCTTTAACATATACCCGGAGCGAGTGGTTATTGCCACCACCTCTTACCTGGGCACTAATGTATCCATATTTCAAGGTATTTATTTGCTTTAATTAAGTGGATTTTATTAACATTTCTCGTATTTATTCATTGAAATGGCATAGTTTCATGATTTCTTCCTAATTTGTGCTTGAAATTGAAAACATGTCGTTTAGGCCTTATAATTTGCTAATTTTAATTCACTTTAATCCCATTCGATGCCTTGATGTGTTTCATAAGTGATTTCAGGTTTAGAAGGCAAAGAATGGATTGAAAGAATGAAAAAAAAGTATGTAAAAGTGGAGAATTCATGAAGAAATAGAGTTTGCAGCTTTTCAGCAAGTGTGCATATGCATGCATCACTGTGCCCTATTAATCACAACACATATGCATTGTTATTATTACTTTACTTTGCGGCATTTTGTCTCCCTTTTTATTGCTTTCTTTTCTTTTTTTTCATATAGCATAATATATACAAGAGAGACTAATGAATATGGTTCAATATTCAATACATGAGTATGTGCCCAATTTTCAAGATCTTCAACAAAGTTACAAGATGCACTTTTATCCCAACTATTGTTTCCACATTTTTCCACACTTAAATGATACACACTCTCACTAGCATAAGCTAATCAAAGATCTAAATTAAGGACAATTATTGTTTTTCACTTAGAATAGTGATGTGCTAAAATAAAGAACAAAGGGGATTAAAATAGGCTCAAAATTGGTTGACAAAGATGGATAAAAGGGTAAGGCTATTTGGGTAAGTGAGCTATTTGAAATGATGGCCTCAATCATATAAATTCATATATACATCAAACAATAGACATAAAGAATCAAACAAATCAAAGATTTCAATTATAGAAAGAGAATAACACACACAAGAATGAAAAATAGTGGTTAATATGATGTAACCACATAATTAGGCTCAAAACTCACATGCTTATGTGTTATTAGCTCAAAAATATGTTCCACAATATATTTCAAGCAAGTTTCAATGAAGCAAATATCCACTCAAATCAATTAGGATATCAATGCCCTATTAAGAATTTTTTTTGGAAATTTTTATTATTTTAACTAAGCTTATTATATGCGTATATATGAAAAAAATTTAATAACTAAGAAAAAAATGCAATTGAAGCTCTAAAATATATACAAACTACGAAAAATAAAATGTGAAAGTGTTTGGATTAGAATTTGTCACCCAAGATTATCGATCGATGATGACCTCCCCACACTTAAAAGTTTGCACGGTCCTCCGTGCATAAGGTGAGCAAGGAGGTATAGCGACTATTCAAATTGCCACCTTCAACTGGTGGATCAACCGGCTGGTGCATGTTCTTTCTCTCGCTTCCCTTGTTGCTTATGGTGAATGATCCATGAAAAATAGAAACTAGCACCGTAAGATGAGTAAATGCAAAAACAAGGGAGTATAGATTGTTGGAATGAGGTGATATTCACTAGAATGAGTGAGTGAGTGTGTTTGTGACAAGAAGGAAACAAGTGTGTGTATTCTAAGTTGCGCGGTTTAGAATATACATACTAGCATAGAAAGTTATGTCACAATTACTCAAAAGAGGCATGCACTTTACGCATTCTAGTGTGCTTGAGATACTTTAAAAGAAACTTGTATGTTAAGATAAACAAACAAGTAATAAAGAAACATGAAAGTACTCAAGCAACAATCACACAATTGTGAAATGGATAATTGAGGAAAGTTTGTTTGCAATACCCAATTGACATGACGTGGAAAACATGGCAAACATGGTCCACAAAACTTAAAAAGCTCAAAAAAATGTCACTAGGTGAGCTTACGATCTAATTTCACAATTACTTAATTTCAATGCATCAACTAGGTGCCTTAAATAAAAATTAATCATGAACAAGCATCACCTAACAAAAAATGCATCAACTACATACAATTGCCTAATACTAGATAGTGAATTCAAATTACATGGTGGCTAGCTACAACATGCAATTTAGAAATCCAACAAGATTCTTGAAGGCAATGTCATAAGTACTTGGTATGCACAAAATTAAACATGAAGAACTCAACACCAAGCAATAAGGTATAACTTCAATAAAGATATCCAACAATGAATAACTTCATCATTAATAAACAGCAAATCAAATCAATAATCCAATACTTATCACAAAAAATAAACAGAAAAATTAAACTACTAACAAACTAAATAACTACCTAACTAAAAGAGAGTGTGTTGGGTGGTGAATGATAGTGGTGGATGGTGGTCGGAGGAGAGAAAGAAGAGAGGAGAAGAGAAAAGAAGAAAAGAAATAGAGATAGGAGAAGAAAAGAAGTTAGGTGGTGTGAGAAGAGAGTTGTGCGTACGCACACTTGGCCATGCGTACTCACAAAAGGTGGAAAACGGGGGTTGTGCGCACGCACAAGCATGTGCGAGCGCTCCCGGCAGAAGGTGAGAATCGGTTTGTGCGTACGCACACATCTGTGCGTACGCACACTAAGTTTTTTTTTTTTTGAAAATGGATCATGTGCGCGTACACACAAAAAAGGTAAAAGGCTGGGGTGCGATGCACAAGTGCATGAGAGCGCTCCCAACAGAGGGGGTGTTAATGAGTGTGCGTACGCACAAAATGCTGATTTTGAGGGAGGTGTGCGTACGCATGTTGCCCTGTTTTTCCAAAAAAATTTTAGAGCTCTAAGGCACCAATCTTGATCCAAACAAAGGGTTTTAACCCCAAAACACCCAGAATTTCACAAATACATGATCCATACAAAAAGAAACAATTAAACTAACTTTAAGATAGCTAAAATAAACAAAATGCAATGAATTAAAACTATATACAAAGAGAAGGTTAGAAAGGTGTTACCATGGTGGGGTGTCTTCCACCTAGCACTTTTATTTATTGTCCTTAAGTTGGACAATTGGGGGATGCCCTTACTATGGTAGCTTGTGCTTGAATTCTTTCTTGAATCCCTACCAATGTTTGCATTTCCAATTGCCTCCAGAATCCCAAATTTTGTACACCCGATCTTCTTGTTGGCTCATGTGATTTCATCTGGGTGGCAAACAATTAGAACTCTCACTTAAACACACATACATCCTCCGAGATCTATTCAATTGCAAATTACACCAACCATTGAAACCAATCTTCAAAGGTTCAACCTTAATGAACATAGGATCATGTTTCTAACCACTACCTAACTCCTTCTTACTTTCCAATCCACAAAGATTCCTAAGTTGTCTATCATTTTCAATCAGACCATATTCAAGTGGGATAATGAAGTTTAAGGTTAAAGATTTTACCCACTTAAATGATGGAGTGGATGGTACTTCTTGTATGATCTCCACCTCTTAACAAGCTTGCTCAAGCTTGTTTCCTTGTTCAACTTGTTCAAACTCTTCAACCACTTCTTCCAATCCCTTGATCTTAACCTCCTCCACTTGCAACTCATGCTTCAATTCCTCTTCTTTTCCTTGTAGTTCCAAGCTCTCTTCCACTCCACATGCTTTAATTAAAGTTGATTCTTCACTTTTATCCATGGAAGTGCTTGAATTATTTGAAGAGTGCAGTGAGGCTAGGTGAGATTGAGCTCCGGCTAAGGTAGCCATGATGTTTTTTTTTTTTTACTCTTTTGGTTCTTGATCTTGAAGGAAGAATTGGAGTGCTTCCTCCGTTGAAGGTTGTGGGAAAAAATAAGGTTCATTATGTGAGAGAAGGTCCTCATATGTTGAAGGTGGTTGATATTGATGAGGGTATTGAGGTGGTGTGGGGTATTGGTGTTGGAATTGTGGTGGTTCTAAGTGTGGTTCATAAGGTTGTTCATAAGACACATAAGATTGATGGTATGGTGGGTATAGGTTAGGCTCATGAGGAGGTGTTTGGTGATAGTGTGATGTGGCTTGTGAGTAAAGTTGACCATAATATTGAGGGTTTGGGTTGTATTGGTGTGCATCAAGAGGTGGATAGTAGCTATAAGGATATGGAGAAGATTGTTGCCAAGAGGGTTGCCTAGAAGCATATGGCTCCTCACTTAATTAATCCCACACTCCTTGATGCATTCTATCATTGAGGTTCTCACTTTCTACAACATCATAACAACCAAAAAGCCAAAAGGGTGAGAATTCATAGAAAAAGAGGGAAAAATAAAAACAAAAACTATCAAGAAGTAATTAAAACATATTCCTAACAACTAACAAAAGTAAGCAAACAACCAAAAAGAAGCAAGCTATTTACATATTAACATATTCATAATAGCCAATAACATAACACCATTGTAACTCCTCGGCAACGGCGCTAAAAACTTGACGCGTAGGATTTATGCCGATTCAAAATTTCTCAATATAGAAAAGAGCTTCTTCGTTAATAGCATAGTCCAAACCGGCAATCAAATCCTCACATCAAAGTTTAAATAAATGTTGTCACACGGCAAACCAATATCAAAAATCAAGAGTATTGAACCTCGAGTCGTTTTCCCTAGGAATTGTAATAGATTGCTCAATTATTCGCTATGGAGTAAGAGTGTTTTGATTGCAAGAGGCAAGAAATGTAAATAGTAAGAAAGTAAATAAGCATGCAAGGAATTAAATGGAAAGCAATTAAAGTAACGAAAATGGAAATTAAATGGCAAGAGGGACCTAGCACCTCTATCTCATTCAATTCATTCAAATTCAATCACCATCATACCTTAATATCATTATCTTCTCAACCATTTTCTATCCCCATCTCATTATTTGGCATACTATTAAGATTTAGGGCTAAAAGAATGCAAATAGAGGTTTAGAGATTTGAAATTAAGCTTTAAAAAAATTTATGTTTACTGAAACAGGGGTTACACATACACGTGGGAGTGCAATTTTGCCCATTACGCGTACGGATTACCTCGTCCGCGTATGCATGTACGCTGGACAGAATCTACCATCCGTGTATGAACCCCATGCTCGCGTACGCACGGGTCTCTTTTGCCCATGATGCGTATGCATACACATGCTCGTGTACGCATACATGCCAGATAGAGATGACCCTTCGCATATGGAGGGGTCCGCGTACGCATACAATGCAGATCAGTAAAAAATGGCTAAGTCTGCAGAATTTCAGCTTTACATATCGAACTTTCGACGCGCATAACTTCCTCGTTTTAAAATATTTTTCATCTGTTCTTCAAACGGCGTAAATTTCACGGACACAATTTTCATATGAAATCAGTTTGAAACAATTTGGGGGTCAGAAGCCAAGTTATAGCTTGCCAAAGTTTGGCCAAATATCAATTTTATACAAAAAAAACCTTAACCTCTATTTTCATTAGAAATCAAACTCAAACCTCAACATTCTATACCTATAATCATCAACACATTACACCATATCATATTAATACAATATCATACCCTTCCATCACCCATCATACCTCACTTTCACAAAACTCCCATACATAAGCTTCACAATTATGCCAACAACCTTCAACATACCATCATATATACATATTCATTATTATCAACTTATCAATCATCATCAAACCATCATTATCATTTAATTTTCATCATAATTAATAAGCACCAACAAATGCTCAATCTATATCAACTCATATTATCAAAAGTACTAAATAATTAACATACTCACATTCAAATACGAGAAACCTAAACCATACCTTGACTGATTTTCTCGTATAACCCAAGGGCACCACCAAATGTCCAAAATTCAGCCCCAAGAATCCAAAGCAATGACATCCAAGACTCCACCATGCATCCAATTTATATACTTACACACCTAATTCACATTACCACACTTATATACCAAATTCAATAACCAACTCATATAAGCTAAGAGTTTGCAAGGTTTTAGAGTCCTCACCTTATATGTGTCTTGATTGAATAAAGACCCACAAATTCCTCAAGCTAATTTGAGCTTAAACATCAAGACATCGAATTTTAACAACCATACCTCAAAAATTGCAAAAATCAAAGGAATGAGAAGTTGAGATGGGAATTGGGGCTTCTTACTGAAATCGGTTACCGAGCTTTGTGGAGCTCGACGCACTGGACGCATGACTACAAACGGTGCGGCGATCGGAACTCGGAGTGAGGAATTGTGTGGATTTGAATGAAAATGAAGGGTTTGGGATTGCTTTTTGCTCTTCCCCCTTTCCAAAATGTTTTCCAGCGTGCATGAGGATTGAAGGGGAGAGAATGAGCTTCAGCTCATTTTGTTTAATGAGTTGGTTGGGCTTACGGGCCTAGTTTGATCGGTTCAATCCGTTCGGCCTAATCTTGGGCCAAATTTTTTAAAATTAGTGTCAAAATTCTTATTTTAATTAGCTCTATCCAATTAAACTATAAAATTTGCATTTCTAATTTCTTTTATTAAAAATTAATTTATGGATTAATTACTTGCTAATTTTGCGGGGTTTGAACCAAAGACTTTCTGAGTCTGCATTCAAGTCATTTTTCTGTAGAGTTCATTCCACATTTTTAAATTTTCATTTATATTTCTTGTAACCTTTACTTTTCTTACAAATTTATCTTTCGAGCAACATTTAGTTTCCTTGTTTAATTTTACGTTTTAGTACTTTATTTTCAATTTCAAAATTCCTTTGATCTAATCGAAGGCATTCTACTGTTTCATTTAAATTCAATGCAATTTATTTCAAATTCAATCAGTTTATTTTCAAGATTTCTTTTGTTTATCATTCATATTTCTTTTAGTTTTGTTCAATCGAAAATGTCCTTTGATGCACTTTAGAAAACTAATACTCACAGAGGAATAGGCTTCGCTTCCAGACCACTAGATATCGAACCACTTTTGATTTGCTAAAAATCGATAAAATACTATGTAACTATTTATAAAATATATATTTTTATCAGTTTAATAAGATGAATTAAAATTAATCATGATAAAAATCATTTATTAATAGGATGAAAAAATGTTACAAACTATTAATTTCAGGTGTCTACTATATATATTACAATAAAAATGCTATTTGTATACCAAAATTAATTATTAAAATTAGAGACCAATGTATTTATAAATAAATACATGTGTTATTTAACTCATTTTTAATATATATTTTATATTCTAACACGTATTTTATATTAATAGTTAGTTTTAGTATATACTTAACATGGTTGACATTACAAATATTACAAACAAGTTTATTATTTCATGTAATGCATGAAATTATTTTTTATAAATATTAAATTTAATTACTTTGTGAGTCCTTAGAATTTTACCAAATTTATAATTAAATTTTTATAAATTTTTTATCCTTTCAATTTGGGTTGATATATCATTTTTAAGTTTATAATTAAGGTCCTGACAGGACAAAGACAAGGAGTTTAATGGAATATTCCATTCCAAAATAAAATATACAACTCCGCTAGAGAAATAATGAAAAATCTAAATAACGTGAATAATGGGCTATAAATTTAGCCCAATACATATAAAAAATAAAAAGTATTTCACAAAAAATCTAAATAAAAAATCAACTTAATTATTCCAAAAGAATAATCATCCCAAATTTTAATATATCAAAGCATTTCATTACAATATCCTCTTGTTTCCCAACTAGCTGCCACCCCATCTTCATCAATAATCATCCTCCTTCACTGTTACTATTTAGTTTGCCACACGTTGCCACCGGCATTGTTCACCCCTAGTAAAAATAACCATCCACTTAAGGATTAAAATAATTATCCGCATACCTAATGAATTGAACATTCAACATATTTTAATCATACATAACTAAACCCAATCCAATCAAAATAATCATCCACACACGAATTAAAATAACCATTCGTATACCTACTAAAATGATCATCCTAAATTGGTCATTGAAGTAGAAGAAGAAGGAGATGAATGAACAGAAGAAACAACCATGATCAAACTCCCTTAGTCGCATAATCCAAACATTCACATCAAAGAAAACCATTTGAACGCTTACCTGGTTAGATTGTTGCACTAGTACATCGCAATTGTCCTCTGAAACAGTATGAAACAGCAGCTGCGAATGTCTCTTGTATTTAGACAGATCTATCGTAGATGAAGAGGCTGTGACAGTAAAGGCGGTGGACTGCGGGGGCCTGTATGGTTGACGCGTTGTGCGCTGCGTGAAAAACACAATGTACGCGAAGGCGGAGCCGGCTTGGACGTTGGCGTAAAGGTAGGCGGCGCCGGCTGCGGCTCGGCGGCGTCGGACTGACGAGAGGAGAAAATAATAGACGGCTGGGTTGCAAAACGCAATTTACAAATAGAGCAAAGTAGTTAGAAGTGATCATATGTCTCTTTTAATTTTATTATTCACTATTTTCATTCTCTATATTTTTTCATTTACAAATTAGTTTTAAAATCCGATTAACTCATTTGTACAAAAAAAAAAAAAAATCGTATATTGTTTTAGAACACGATAAAAGTTGTTAGTCTTACAGGTTTAAATTGATAGAGGTTAATTACCCGCACCGCCATGTATTGACTGTGAGTGTGCAGAAGAAGAAAGAACGCAGCGAAGTGGGGGGAGAGAGAGATGGTAAACAGGGGTTTGCACTCGCACCCCTCACACGGCTCCAGCAGCTTGTTGGCGTCAAGATTCCGAGCAAGGAAACTGTGCGGCAGCGCCATCACTTTCTACACTTTCTTCATTTTCGCCTTCTCCTTCTTCCTCTTCCTCTTCTACCTCAGGCATTTCGTCCCCGACGAACACCAACATCACCTTCCTCACCCTCACCCTCACCCTCACCCTCACTCCCAATCCCAATCGAGATCTAGATCGAGATCTCCCCAGGTCCCAATCTATTCTCTCTCTTTTTTGCTTCAATTTTCGCATGTTTGATTCCCTGATTCACTGCTAGGAATCTTAATCTGATGCTGTGGTTGCGTATGTGGACTTTGTTTCCTTGCAGTTACTATGCTCCTTCTAGCTTTGCACGATAATCTTAATTATTCGTTTGTGAATCTCACTACTCAAGATTTGATCAAATCTATATTTCAATTCTACTCTGCCATATGGAATTTAAGTAGCTGTGGCATTCAATACTTGATTTCTATATGTGATAGTCATTTAGATTTTAGATTAAGACTAGAGGTTTATCGCTTGCTAGTTGACAGTATGATTAGTAACTAACAGCTTAATTTAAGAAAATTGCTGCCTGTATTTATTTGTTTATTTTCAAAATCTAACTTAATTTTTTTACTATAACTGTTTTGAGTTCAAAATGTCTTAAGATTGAGGGTTCATTTTTCTGAGATGTCTTGTTCGTTCTAGCTATGATGATTAACAGTTCAAGCTTTTAGCATGTGTTTTTATTCTTTTCATTGTTTGCTACTGTTGCAGGAGTCAAGCAAGTACCAGTACCAGGAGCAACTTTGGGATTCTCCTTTCAGCCATGCCTTGCACAGCTGTCTCAAGCCAACTGCTAAATATAAAGGTTCCTGATGCTTGTTACACTTATTCATATTACACCGCTTCTTATTTGTTCAAGTATTTTCTGGCCCTCCTTTTATTTCAACTTCTCCTTGTAGCTACCTCAAGTACATATGCATTTGTCTTTTCAACCAGAGCTTACCTTTGCTGTAACTGTTTACTGCATCTTCCCTCACTCCTCTGTTCTGTTAAATATGTTACCCTGTCATAGGTTCCCAAGGATTTGATGGCTATCTCACCGTGAGAAGCAATGGTGGACTAAATCAAATGCGAACTGGTGTAAGTGACTGCTTACTTTCTTGTAAAGTCCTGTAAATGGAAACTAATGAAATTCATGCTCTTCTGTCTATAATTGTATGTATGATCATTTCAAACTTTAGTACATAAATACATATGCAGTTGAAGATTTGCTATTTTAACTTTCTTGTATCTGAATAGGTGTTTGGGTTACTACTTTTGGCACCAGAACCTGGGAATTTGATGTTTATTTCTCTCTCTCTCTTTAAGTATCATTTTCCTTTTGTAAATTTGAACAGTTTGGTTTCCTTTTCATTCATTGGTTCATTTATACTGTTAGATATTAAGCATGGTATATGGTGAATGGCAGTTTAAGGTTTTTAATTTATCATTCTGTGTTATCTGTATGCATTTCAGTTTGCAAAGCATTCATGCCATCTTCTTAGCAATTGGGTGGCAATTTTGTGTAAATCTGAACTGTTATTCTACCTCCTGATTTGGAACTTAAGTAACCCGTCTTTTTCCTACCAGATATCAGACATGGTAGCTGTGGCACATATAATGAATGCAACTTTAGTCATCCCTCAATTGGATAAACGTTCGTTCTGGCAAGACTCAAGGTAGTTTTCTATTACAGCATCGTTTGGTTCTTTAAATGCCCATTATACTCTCTTCCAAGATTGTCTTCATTATTGGGTGTGTGCAGTGTATTTTCAGATGTATTTGATGAGGATCATTTCATTGATTCCCTGAAAAGAGATATCAGAATTGTCAAGGAACTTCCCAAGAATCTGGAAGCTGGCCCCCGGGCCAGAAAACACTTTACTTCCTGGTCTGGTGTGGGTTACTATGAAGAGATGAAAAGGTTATGGAATGAGTATCAGGTACTAAAGTTTATCCTAGATGAACTAAAATTTAGGGTCATTCTCATTTTCTGCAGAATACTTCCTTGCAAGATATGTTAATTGAGTAAACATATTTTTGCATGTTAAATATCTGATCACCCTGTGAAAATTAAATTGTTTTGTTTTGCATGACATTTTGTAATATATATTGGAAGAATATTAGTCAGAGAATGCTAGGCTGCATTTTTCATATGATTAGAGTGAAGTCATATTGCAATGATTTAAAAAAGTTCTGACCTTTGTGATGTTTAAGCTGTCATTACACGGTTGAAATAAAAAATGGATTATAGTTGTATGCCAATATCTTTTTTGCAGGTGATACATGTTGCAAAATCTGATTCTCGTCTTGCAAACAATGATCTTCCTTTGGATATCCAGAGGTTGAGATGCCGTGCAATGTACCAGGCACTTCGGTTCTCTCTTCCCATTGAAGATTTAGGAAAGGTTTGACTTCTTTATTTATTTATTTTATTTTTTATTAAAAAATCATGGAATGCTAAATACTTCATAAAAATATAACATTTGCATCATATTGCTGGATTTACTGGATATTGTAATGGAAATTGAAGACAATATAGGCGTGATTAATGGTGATTTTTCCCCCTTCATTGTCTTAATCGCGGACCAAATTGTAGGATTTGAATGGAACATCTTAGATAGGAAAAAAAAAAAAAAAAAAAAAAAAAAAAAAAAAA
>NC_029781.3:80563994-80565119 GCF_000817695.3 Arachis duranensis | reverse complement strand
ACACAACTTGAAAGGAGATCGAGTGAATAGTATGTGGACTATTGGTCTTTTTTCATTTTTAAAATAAAAGTATTTACAAATCTCATGTGAATCAGTCATCAAGTAGGAAAGTTTTGATTTATAGAGCATTTGGGGGTACATAGAGATGTGCTGAAGTAAATATTGGTAGTGTAAGTCTGAAAGTTCGGTGTTATGAGTTTGGCATATCTCTCACTGGCAACTATTAGAATAATATTGTATGAGAAGTATTATATTATTGTTTTGGATGTTTACATATTTTGAAAGCTGAAAAGTTGTTAGGTTCAAATCCATGTAAACAGAGTCCAATGTTTTCTGTATACCATACTAGAAATATGATGCATGTGGTACCGGGATTACCATATCATTCACTTTTTGATGCATTTAAGAGGTCTACATGGGGCTTCCTGGTAAAATAGGTTCTGAGCATACATGACGGTGAAAAAACAGAGGTTGGTGGATCGACTAAGATCACGCGGGGGAAGATATATTGCTCTTCATCTGAGATATGAGAAAGACATGCTGTCTTTTACTGGTTGTACGTATGGTCTGACAGATGCAGAGTCTGAAGAGCTGAGAGTTTTGAGGTGAGATTTGCTATTTAATGCTGCCATGTATTTGAAATATACCCTCATGTTTAGAATATTTATTTTTCAATTCTTTTAGGGAGAATACAAATTATTGGAAAGTAAAGAAGATCAATTCAACGGAACAGAGAATTGGAGGATTTTGTCCATTGACACCCAAGGAGGTGGGTGTTTTTCTACAAGCTCTTGGCTTCCCCCCTTCAACACCAATATACATTGCAGCTGGGGAGATCTATGGTGGTAACACTCATCTTGCAGAGCTATCGTCCCGCTTCCCCAATTTAGTCTTTAAGGTTTGTTAGTAATTTTGTCGTCTGATTGTGTCAACAAATAGTTCACTGGCACATAATCTACTGGGGAAGTTTAATACTGACCTGTTCAATTGATTAATAAATGATAACAGGAATCCCTTGCGACACCTGAAGAGCTGAAAGCTTTCACCAATCATGCATCTCAGACTGCTGCACTGGACTACATAATCTGTGTAGAGAGTGATGTATTTGTTCCATCACATGCAGGA
>NC_029781.3:80558417-80563938 GCF_000817695.3 Arachis duranensis | reverse complement strand
GGAAGACAATCAATCCAGACAGGTATGGATTTGAGAAGTTATAATTGTAACAAGTTCTTCTTGGGCTCAATAAAATGGACCTGCTTCCTCTCTTTATTGATTGCATGACCTGAATTCTTATAATCTCTTCTGCTGTTCTGTTTGTTTGGGTTCATTCTAATTATTTGACATATATATATTGGCTGTGAAAGTTCAGCTTGCCTTCTATTTGGATTTTGCTTGCTTGTGTGAAGGGAAAGGCTTTCACACTAGTGATTTTCTTGTTCTCTATTGGTAACTTTCCCTTTTTTCTTCTTTTTAAAAAATAATCAGGAAAGGACTCGTTGAAATTTTTGATAAGCTGGAGACTGGAGAGCTAAAAGAAGGAGCAGAATTAGCACATCTTGTGCAGCAGATGCACAAGAACAGGTGACTTTCTACCCGACTTTGGACCTTTAACGGCATGATAGTTAGAATTCAAAACTGGTTTCAATTAATATTTCCTTAATTTAGAGATATTTCCACAAGATAACTGATTATTTTTCTTTCCATTCAGTCTTTTATATCACTTGTTCTTATTTGTCATGAAATCATGTGCAGGCAAGGAGCTCCAAGGAGAAGGTTAGGTTCCCCGGCAGGAATTAAGGGACGAGCACGTTTTAGGACTGAAGAGTCCTTTTATGAAAATCCATACCCCGAGTGTATTTGTGGTTCTAGAAGCAAACTGGAAATTACATGAATGAATACGAAATCATACTTTAATAGTTTAATGTCAGTATAGAATTTTTGTAGGAAACAGTTATTTTGTACATTCCTTTTCTTTATTGACTCTGTAATTACCAATTACCAATTTTCTGATACGCTTAGTCTGCTTGGCAATTTAGCAGTGTTCTAACAATTCAACTTAATTCTTAACAAACTCAGGATTGTTGTGATAAGAACGAGCAATGTGGATGCCCATTCCTATGTAAAACTCATATTTTTAAAGAGAGAATGAATATTAAATGCATGTTGAAAATAAAGACCCCATGCATGTATAAATAGGGGTATGGTACGAGATCTTTTTACACAACAATAATAAATAAATACTCTCTCTTTTCTTTCTTACACTACAAAGCAATATAAAATGTTCTCTTTCTTTCTCTTACTATAAACAAATGCAATTTTCTTTCTTTTTACTTTTAATACTTCTTTCTATCTTTATATATATATTTATGCAATTCTCTCTCTCTTTACTTTTTATACTCTTTTCTATCTTTATATATATATACACATTACAACATATAATATTATTATATATATACAAATCATTATTGAGCTAATTATTTTAATGCTAGAGTCGTATATTAATACATCTTTATATTTAATTATTTTAATGCTAGAGTCGTATATTAATAGATCAATGATGGAATAGTTTAATATGGAATAGAATCAAGCAAATCTTTTGATATCTTCATGGAACGATTGATATGGGATTATTTTATCCCTACGGATCCAAGTCACAACTAGTTGGCTATGTAGATGCCGGATACTTGTCTAATCCACATAAAGGGAGATCTCAAACAGGATACCTGTTTACATATGGTGGTACAGCTATATCATGGAGATCCACGAAACAAACGATAGCAGCAACCTCCTTTAATCATGCTGAAATACTGGCGATTCATGAAGCTAGTCGCGAGTGTTTTTGGCTGAGGAGTCTGATTCAATATATTCTATCATCATGTGGACTGATTGATCATAAGATAGCTCCAACTGTCCTGTTTGAAGATAATATAACATGCATTGCTCAACTTAAAGGTGGATACATTAAAAGTGATAGAACAAAGCATATTTCTCCCAAATTCTTCTTCACTCATGATCTTCAAAATCAAGGGACAATTGATGTCCAATAGATTTGCTCAAGTGACAATCTGGCAGATTTATTTACAAAGTCACTCCCAAAATCCTCCTTTGAAAGATTAGTACATGAGATTGGGATGCGCCGATTTCGAGACATTAAATAATGTCAGCAAGAGGGGGAGACTGTACTCTTTTTTCCTTGGTCATTTTTTTTCCCATTGGATTTTTCTTGACAAGGTTTTTAATGAGGCAGTCCTCATCACAAAGAATATTGTACTCTTTTTTCTTCATTAAGGTTTTTCCCACAAGGTTTTCCTTTAGTAAAGTTTTAATGAGGCAATAATCCTAAATGGGCATCCACTGGGAGTGCTGTCATAAGAACGAGCAACGTGGATGCCCATTCCCATGTAAAACTCATATTTTCAAAAAGAGAATGAATATTTAAAGACCCCATGCATGTATAAATAGGGGTATGGTACGAGACCTTTTTACACAACAATAATAAACAAATACTCTCTCCTTTCTTTCTTACACTACAAAGCAATATAAAATGTTCTCTTTCTTTCTCTTATTATAAACAAATGCAATTCTCTCTCTTTTTACTTTTAATACTTCTTTCTATCTTTATATATATATACACATTACAACATATAATATTATTATATATATATAAATCATTATTGAGCTAATTATTTTAATACTAGAGTCTTATATTAATACATCTTTATATTTAATATATCTTTTATTTATTTTACAACAAGGATTTTTATTTTCAAATTATTTTGTTGTTTTGCTGGCTGATTGTATACTGGCCGTGACTCCGTATAATGCTATATTTCAGTTCAAGGTAAAAAGTAGATTATTTTTTACTATCTAGTATCTACTGTTGGAGCCTTTGGCTTTTGGCAAGGAGTAAGCAGAGTATAGGTTTAAGGTGTCTTGTTAAAATCTGCGGATTATTATTGGGGAAATATAACTCCATACTCCGTTCCATCTGTATTCAACAAGACGTGTCACAATTTTTGTTTAAAAATATTTTAATCAGTATCAAACTTAAAGAATAAAGATATCCATTCTCTAATTTACTTGAACAATAGATAGTGATTCTGATTCGTTATAATAAGAGAGTCCAATTTGAAGCTAGTACCCTATCACTGAAAAGAGGTAATAAACATGAGAAACATAATCACACCGAAAATGGAAATAGTGCTATGCTAAACCATTTATTTATTGTTCAATCAATTATCCCAAAAACCTAAAAAAAATACATCCAAAAAAAGAATAATGCTATGTGAATAGGAAAGTTAGGTGAATAGTTAAGATTGTACTCTTTACAATAGAAAAAGAAAACAAAAGAAATTAAAGACATCATATACAATGTTATTTTTCTCAAAAATTAATTATAATCTTCATTCTTTAACAAGCATTATTCTTTACAAAAAAACGTTTCTCCAAAAAATCAGTTATATGCATTTTTCGTTTATGTTTTGTTTTATCTTTTTTTGTGCTTTTCAGCATTTATTTCTTCTCTTTTTTATAGAAACAAAAAAAAAAAGAAATAAAAGACAAAAAGATGAGAAACATAAAAATATAAATTGTCAATTTTTTTGTATTTTTTCAGAAATTTCTGTATTTTCAAAAACAAAGAAAATGATAAATGGGCATAATAAATAATTTAAAATAAGCATACTATGTCTTTAACGTGGGCAACCCATCCATCCTACAAATATGTTGTTCACAAAGCTTGGAATCATGATTCTAGGGGAATTATTGACAGACTGAGGGTGCTCAAGAGTCAAGAGGGATTATTTGGAATTTAACTCAAAAGTGTTTGGAAATATTTTTATCAGGAAGCGGAAACTTGAGAATAAATTAACATGATTTAGTAGAGATTGGAGGTAGTAGATGTCTTTTTTCTTTGGGTCAAAGAAGCTGAACTAAAGGATGATTATAATGGTATTTTGATGCAAGAGGAGCTCTTTTGGTATCAGAAGTCAATGCAACAATAAATTAAATATGGGGATAGAAATACAAAATTCATGGGCTCTATGTGAGGGATGGTTTCTGGTCTACTGTTCCACAGATATCACAATAAGAGGCACACTATCTTTTTACAAGAATCTCTTTAGCACCATCAAAAAGGTTGAGGTTAACTGCTTGGGTGAATATCAGTTATTCTCAGACTAATAGAATAAAAAGTGAGAGGAAGAATAGAAAATTGGAAAGAGAGACTTTTGAATAAAGCTGGAAGACTTTGTTTAATTAATTTGGTTGCGACATTCATCCCCATCTTATCATTTCCTATCACATTCATTCCCAGATGGCAGAAGTCTTAATGTTGTCAGATGGAAGAAAGCAGTGGCTTCGAATAAGTATGGTGGTTTGGAAATCAAAGACCCTGCTTTACGCCAATATCTCCTTGGTAAATTGGTTTGACAATTTTTGCACCGTAAAGATAAGCCTTGGATGGGTCTCACGAAGGCAAAATACCTACGACAAAAAGGAGTCTTTGATGGATCCTTTTGGCTTCAGCATCTCATATTTGAAAGAGCATATGGAAATTCTTTGTTGCTTTAAAGAATGGATTCTCTTAGTGTATTGGGTCATCAACCAAATTCTTTAGGTTTGATAAGTGGAAGCTTGATTCTTCATGAGATTAGGGAAATACCGGGTTTGCGTTTGGAGTGCATCTGCTTTCAATTTCTACTCAACTATTGGATTTGAAGGCTGCAAGTGCCGGATAATTACATGTTTTTTTATTTGACTTTGTCTTCATAATGGGGTTTAGGTAACTGAATTCAGGTTTCATCGTGGTCTTATAACATCTGATATCTATCATAGATGCAAACAAACTCATGAATCTCTCCTTCATTGCATCAAAGACTGTGCTAAAGCAAGAGAAATTTGGACGCTTTTAAGGTATGTACTCTGCTTGTCCTAGTTTGAAGAAATGACTTGAGCGAAATCTCAATCAGAGAGATATTTTTTGTTCTATTAAACTCTTTGGTGGATATAGAGAGATAGAAACAATGATCTTTTCAATTTGATGATGGGTGGAGTGTCAACAGAATGGATAGTATGATTCGGAGTTCAGCCAGAGACTTATATGCCATTTTTAATAGCACATGTCTTTATCTCCTTCTTTATTCTATTTTTCTTAGTCAAAGTGAATTATGATGCTAGTCTTATTCGAAATTCGAAAAATTGTTGAGTGAAAGATTATTCTAGGAAGTTAGACAATATTATTGTTCTCTAAGCTGAATTTCATACTATTTAGAGGAGTTTAATTTTTATTTAGGAATGTGGTTATTGCCATATTTTTTATAAAATAAATTGTTTGGATGTTTTTTTATAGTATATAAAAAGAAGTTTGATAATATTATTTTAAAAAAGAATTTAGTGAATAAAATTTAAAAACTGCTAAGTTAAAATTGGAAGACTTTAAATTTGTATCACTTTAATTCAAAGAATAACTAATTATACAGCTGATTTTATAGCTAAAAATATTATTCCAAATATGAGATTTTTTTTTAAGAAAAACAAATCCAAGAAACGGGATTTAAATAAGGGTCCATCTACTGTACAGATGCATGTTTGTACAGATTTACAGATTTTGATTTAAAAGTGTGTCACTAAAAGTGTTGCTTAAAGAGAAAGTGTTACCCTTAATCGTTAACTTGGCTCTGATACCAATTTTTAT
>NC_029781.3:80556677-80558184 GCF_000817695.3 Arachis duranensis | reverse complement strand
CTCAAAAACTTCTTTTATTTCTACACTTTCTGTTGTTTCTAAATATCTTTTTAATTTTTCAACTTCATTCTCCATTTTTTTAACAGCTTTAATTCTTTTAGGTTATAATATGATTTTCCAGGCATTTAAAAATTTTTTAAGTTTAACTCCAACTTGTTTATATTTATTCTTATTTCTATCATTTTTATTATAAGGCCATCAATTTCGATCTGAAGATTATTTAATTCCCTTTTATACTCCTTTATTTTACTTTTTAATTTTTTCGCCCTTTTCCTTTTTATTTTATTTTCTGGTCTTTCAATCTTTGTATGCTTCATTATTCATCTTAGAATTTCTGCAAATTCTCATTTAATTTTTCGACCTTTTTTGTTAATTCTTTTATTTCGGAATTTTCTTCTTTAATCTTTAACTTGGATAAACTTAAAGGGCTATTAATTTTAGATTCTCTTATTTGAAAATTCGATGAAACTAATTTTCCTGATGTTTCTTTTAATAATAGAACTGGATTTTCAATAGCTTTATATTTTGGTATTTCTGTTTTTACAATTTTCTGAAATAATTCATTAACATAAAATCTTTCTATGTTTTTAAATATTATACTATGATGGCTATTTGTTAAAGCATAATTTATTGCATATGTAATTGAAAATGGTTCATCGTCTTGTTCCATTAGATTCTTTCTGTGAAATTTATAAGCCAAACTTATAAATCTTCCAAGATTTTCAGTTGATAAAGGTATAGCATATCCAAGATGGGCATTGAATTTAACATTTACGTTTGCCAAGTTTTCATGAACAATTCCAATTATTTGGTCTATTGGGTCATTAGTAATTCTTTTGTCACAGATTGCTAAGTTTATTGGTGAATTAATTCCTTTCATATATGTAGATTTGATTAAGACTTGTATAGTACTTTTATTAAAATTTTCATTTGATTTGAGATTTAATTCTGTTTTTAGAACAGCCTGTTTTTCATCATCTAATAAAGCAGATAATCTATAATAATCAGATTATTCCGTTAATTCTAAACTTTCTAAATAATTCATAACTAAGAGATTAGGATAAAGGCGTACCTTTCTGAAAAAAACTTCCTTTATTTAGAATATTTTACATAAGATATTTTTATCTCCAGAGGGGAGATTGTAGATACTAATTCCAGATGGGAGTTTAGAATTGGTTTTTCCTAAGGGAATTCTTCTTCAAACTATAGAATCGCCTCGGCAGCTTCCTCCTTGCTCTCCTAGCATATGAGTACTCTTAGCCTTCTTCTTTCTATTGTTTGATGCCTTCTACAATTGCCTAAGCAACCTATTTATAATAGTTGGGTTTGATGGACAATTCCCATCCTTACCCTTCTTATGACGTCATTGCTTACGTCATTGTTTATAATCTTGCACTAGCTACATTGTTGGTGCTCTATGACCTAAGCGCTTACGTCACTATGCAATAATGTTGAGAGATGCTTCAGATGTGCTGTCCTCCTCTTTCATCATGTGACCTTCAGATGT
>NC_029781.3:80549633-80549828 GCF_000817695.3 Arachis duranensis | reverse complement strand
CCAGTCCAATCCCAAGATAAGATCAAGACCGATCATCGGCAAGCAGACTAAATTATGAATAAAATCACGCTGCTTGAACCTAAAGGAAACTTCCGGGCATCCTAGCCTAGTTAGCATGGCTTCATGGGTAGCATTATATACTTTTAGGTCATAACCTAAGGTTACAATCTTCAGTCCTAACTCATGGGCTTTCTC
>NC_029781.3:80531914-80549533 GCF_000817695.3 Arachis duranensis | reverse complement strand
TAAAGTTATCGTGTGGTCGAATTGTCATAATTATCTAAATATATTTTCCCCATCCTTTTTGATAATTATGCAGTGATTCTACCATACTACAAAAATGGGAAAACACCAGGGACTGAAGGTAATCCTAAGGATATTGTTTTTCGCCGGCATGTGGTAGATCGAATGCCAATTGATTGTTGGAATGATGTTTGGAGAAAACTGCATCAGCAAATTGTAAATGTTGATGTCATTAATGTGGATACTGTACCTTTTGAAGTTTACACAACTGTCGCAACTGCAGTCATATGGTCTATGCGTCTTGCTGTGGCTGTTGGGTTTTACGTGTGGATTGATAATTTGATGAGACCAATATATTCAAAGTTGATACCTTGTGATTTAGGATCTCCTACCCAGCAAACTAAGCAGCCACTCAAACGCCAAGCACTTGGATCGCTGGGCAAAAGTCGGTAGGTGGAGAAATTTTCTGTTGCTTAACCTCGTCCCTGTGTTGGAAATTTCATTTATATTGTGCTTTGCAAGTTATTGCAAATTTAGTCAAGACATATCATTTGATCATAACTAGTTATCTGTTGAATGTGGTTGGAAAAATTTCAAATGAAATTTCTAATTATTATATTTTTCACCCAGGGCTAAATTTATATCTGCAGAAGAAAGAACTGGTGTCACTTTTGATGATTTTGCTGGCCAGGAATATATAAAGAGGGAATTGCAAGAGATTGTACGAATTTTAAAGAATGATGAGGAGTTTCAAGACAAAGGAATTTATTGCCCAAAAGGTGTGCTTCTCCATGGACCTCCAGGAACGGGTAAAACTCTACTGGCTAAAGCCATCGCTGGGGAAGCAGGGTTGCCTTTTTTTGCGGCAAATGGCACAGATTTTGTAGAGGTGATGCCTGTTCTCCAAAGATATTCACCCGCATTGAATAGAAAGTAGCAAGCAGAACTTTGGAATATAATTTCTATTCAACTTTCAAATCTAAAAATAATTTAATTCTTTAGGAGAATGGGGATGTAGATAAAATTTAAATTAAGCACTCATTTGGTTTTCCTAAGATACAGGCATATCAGTTTGGTCCTTTGATAATGATACATCAAAATTGTCATTCAATGTGAAATCTTAATAAATATTGGCTCATTTATCTTTGGGCCGTTTCAGTGTATCAGTATTAAAGGGCCAATGATGAAACATGCATCTTTGGAGGATGCAAATGTTTTGATCTAAATGTGCGTGCAGGTCTGACATTGATCAGAGTGTGCTGGTTGTGATCGTACCTAGATCATATGCTCCACTCTGTAAATGAATGAAACTTATACCCATGGAATATGGAATATTTAATGCATAAAAATTGTCTTCATCTTTAAAGTTAAAAATCAGCTTATTTAATTTGCTCTTCTCTCAGATGTTTGTAGGGGTTGCTGCATCACGTGTTAAGGATCTTTTTGCTAGTGCAAGGTCATTTTCACCTTCTATCATATTTATTGATGAGATAGATGCTATTGGTAGCAAGCGTGGAGGACCTGACATTGGTGGAGTAAGATTCAGACAACTTTTATATTCTAGTGAATTAATTGATTCTATTTCACATGGTATCACATTTTGCTAATGCTAATCTGATACCATCCCACTTTCAAGTTAATAGTAAATACTATCATCTCTAGTATTCCTTCTGATGAATCCTGTGTTTTGTAAATTATATTTTGTAGGGAGGTGCTGAACGGGAACAAGGCTTACTTCAGATACTTACTGAGTTGGATGGATTCAAAGTTTCTACAGCACAGGTATGCTTTTAATTCGCTTCCAGGTTACAATGATGTTATTTGATATTCTAAACTTAAATTTCAGGTGCTTGTGATCGGTGCTACAAATAGATTAGACATTCTTGATCCTGCTTTGTTGAGGAAGGGTCGTTTTGACAAGATCATTCGAGTTGGTTTGCCATCAAAGGATGGAAGATTTGCCATTTTGAAGGTGATTTCCTCCTCCGACAATTTATGCATAATGAACCATGCTTCGAGAAGTATTTCATTGTCTTTATCAATCTTTTTTCGTGTGTAAACTAGGTGCATGCTAGGAATAAATTCTTTCGCTCCGAGGAGGAAAAGGAGATTCTTCTTAGGGAAATTGCAGAGCTTACAGAAGATTTTACTGGAGCAGAGCTACAAAATATACTGTAAATAACCATTGACTATCATTGCTGCAGCATTCTGGCATTAGAATACAAGCTAATATGTCAGGAATTAAATGACAGGAATGAAGCTGGAATTTTGACAGCCAGGAAGGATTTGGATTACATTGGGCGAGATGAGCTACTTGAGGCATTAAAGAGGGTTGGTGGTTTCTCTGCATCATTTTGGCATGGCAATAATATTTTTCTTCTGATGTGTTTAATGTTTTCTGCTTCTGCATCATATCTTATTGTGGATCTTGTGAATTTGCAGCAAAAAGGAACTTTTGAAACAGGGCAAGAGGATAGTGCTGAAATTCCTGAAGAATTGAAGCTTAGACTGGCATACAGAGAAGCGGCAGTTGCTATTCTTGCATGTTATTATCCTGAACCACACCGCCCTTTTGTTGAGGTAACTGAACTTTCTTCAAACTGTTTAGCATGTTCATCTATTGTGTGTGGAAACCTGATTCTTCATTGGTGACACTGTTTCCAATGCGTTAATTGTTTGCAGACTAATATAAACTCAATCCAGAGCCGGCCAAATATGAGTTATTCTGAGACTACTGGCCAAGTTTTTGCGAGGAAGTCAGATTATGTAAATTCTATTATCCGTGCATGTGCTCGTAAGTTGTTACAATTTAATGTTACTTGAAAAGCTGTCAAGAAAGTCTAGTTTGACTTTTGCATTTGTCATCATATATTGTTCTTTTAAGCATTCTATGTTCAAATTCTTCATTGATAGGCAAGATATTTTCTAGATCATTTGAGTGTTGATTGATCTTTAGCTACCTAACCAGAAGCATGCATAAAATTTTTGTAGCTAGCCATGGAGATGATTGACAAGGACTGGAAGATTTGGGTATTAATCTATTTTTCATTTTACATTTGTTTTTAGCAAGAATAATTGAGGAGGAGATGTTTGGAATTGACAACTTATGTTGGATCTCTGCAAAGTCAACGTTAGAAGCTTCAAGGCGTGCTGAGTTTTTAATTTTACAGACAGGAATGACAGCATTTGGGAAAGCATACTTCAAAAACGAAAGTGATCTTGTACCTAATGTACGTTTGTGGATCGAAATCTTGTTTGAGTATACCCTGTTTCCTCAGACAAAAGTGTTTTGAGTATAGTTGTGTTGCAACTTATGTTGAAGTTTGGTACAGCTTGCAATGAAGCTTGAAGCGCTCCGAGATGAGTATATGCGTTATGCTACAGAAAGGTGTTCATCCGTGCTCAGAGAATACCAGGAAGCAGTTGAGACAATCACAGGTTTGGTTTTGCATGTTAACAAATAAACACTTTCTGCTAACAGTTATTCAAGAACGTGATAGTTAAGACCTGTTTTCAGAAATAGGCTCTGTTGTAGAATAATTTAACAATTATTATAAATTTCACGTAGACATGGCTTGCAAGATTTTTACATGGTTACTTTGCAGATATTTTGCTTGAAAAGGGGCAAATCAAAGCTGAGGAGATATGGGACATTTACAAGAGTGCTCCTCGTCTAACTCAGGTCAATTCCTAAATTTTAACAGAGCATGTTGTATTACTTTTTTGTAATAACAATTGATAATAATTGCAATTCATAAATCTTGTATGATGGTCATGCTTTTATCTCATATTTGATATCCAACAAGCATTATGATTACAATTCGTAAATACACTTTCATGCATTATGGTTTTCTTCTAGGTAGAGGCAGATCTCGTAATTGTAGTAGTCATAGTTGTAGTTGTAGTGGTTTGAGAGTAGAAGTGGCAGAAGAATAAAGAGAAATAAGATAATAATAGAGAGAAAAGGGTATTTTTGGAAGAAGGTTTTAATTTTAACTAGAGGACAAAAGTAAAACGAAATAAAACGTTTGGGATAAAAATTAGATGCTTTAAACATTAAGGACGGAATTAGGACTTAACTGAAACATTAGAGACTAAATGATAATCTTGAATATTAACTTTCTTTCACCGGAAATTATTTAGCCTCCTGTGAGTCCAGTTGATGAATATGGAGCACTGATTTATGCTGGACGATGGGGAATCCATGGGATCAGCCTTCCGGGAAGAGTTACATTCGCACCTGGCAATGCCGGGTTTGCGACCTTTGGAGCTCCTCGCCCAACCGAGGTATATTCCAAAGTCATGTTTCATAGGCTGCATTAACTTGTCATCCAACACTGATCTGTTTCTTCTTTCTGCCTGCAGACACAAATTGTGAGCGACGAAACTTGGAAGCTAGTAGATGGTATATGGGACAAAAAGATTCAAGATATTAGAGATGAATCTACAAAGGTGATCGAAGAAGAGAAAGAAACGCCACAACTTTTGATGGCAAGCCATTTCCTTTGACACCCAGTACTACAGAAACACATCGTAATTTATGATGTCAGAGAGATACCTTATTATTAAGGCAGTTGTAAATTTATGAGTTGATTTCCAATTTTGCTGTAGTTTTATCCATGTACTCTATAATAAATTAGAGAAGATTTTTGCACTGTTCATTGATTGTAGCATTTGGCCTAGGTTTAGGTTCATAAGTTTTTGATTTTCCAATGTAATCAGATGTAGACTTTGATTATTAGTCGATGATTTTTTTGTTCAACACACAAGAAAAAAAAATTACAAGGTATAACTTATAGCATCAAATGACAAGATGCAATTGAGTTTATTCTTAAACGCCCGTTATTAAGTAAGAAGGATTGTATTCTTTGTTAATTAAATAAATTTTAGTTCTTCATTTATTATATTTTATATTAACAGTTTAAATTTAGAATTTAAAATTTGGAGTGCTTTAGTTTTGGTTTCTTCTTTTTTCACCTTTAATAGCAAGTTAATTTTAGAGTGTGTTTCACACTTTCACTCCGTACTCTCCCGAGGGCATTGGTATTTGAGGATTTGCCTTGTAATTGTGCTTTTGGAATGGTCTTCAATTTTTATTTTTAGGGTTTTACTATAATTTTTATGAGTGAATATAAAAAAGTTTGAAGTGTTTAAATTATGAAATTTTATATTTTCAATAATAAAATCCCAGTTTTAATTCCTCAATAAAACTTTGAATCAAAAGTCGAAAACCCTTGTATTGTATCTACTTCCAGCCTACCACAATTTAAAATTCAGTTACAGTTTGCTGTCTTTCACTTTATTCAAGGTCAACTACATTATTTATTTTAAAGTCATAACTATATGTTATTTGATATAAAGTAATAGAAAATGTCACATTAAGAATAACAAGTTCCCACCAGACGAAGATGGCAATTGGTGGACCGATTCTGATTCCGTTATTAGCCTATAGAATGAAGCTTGAACTTTGTACGGTAACTGCAATTTGGTCTATTATATGTTTGATGAATTGTCACAAACACCAGAAACCAGTCCCTAGGAATAGGAAAGACCAAAGGCGCCTCTAGTTGTAAGCTTTGCTAGTTAAGATTCCAAAAACCAGCGAATTCCATGGTTTTGGAGATGAAGATGCTTCTTCTTTTGCTGCACTATATATATCACTTCAGACCCAACCCCATTTCCGCACAGCTAAAAAAGAAAAGTTCGTGTTTTTTGTGTGAGTGATCAATCATTGTTCAAGAAAAGAAGTCAATCAAGATTCAAGCCAGTACTAAAAGCAAAGAAAATGGTGTCGAACACTGCTGGAAAGGTCATACGCTGCAAAGGTAAACATGATTTGGCCATGGAGTTTCAAAAATGTTATCTGCACAAATCAGTTACTATATATTATATACAAATACAGGTGTTGTTTAATTTATTTTTAATGTATATTTTGTATTTAACATATAATCTCTATGGGTGACTAATTTGTTGACTGATTTTTGATTTACACTTAGCATGATTGATTGAGTTTTCCTTATTACCCTTTTTAGCTGTGGTGTTTTTCATTGATTGGTTGACTTAATGTATCTCCAATGCAGCTG
The DNA here is from genome assembly GCF_000817695.3 of Arachis duranensis. Classification (NCBI taxonomy): domain Eukaryota; kingdom Viridiplantae; phylum Streptophyta; class Magnoliopsida; order Fabales; family Fabaceae; genus Arachis; species Arachis duranensis. The sequence goes on along the minus strand of NC_029781.3, from coordinate 80,543,453 downwards.
CGGTGGCTTGGGAAGCTGGAAAGCCACTGGTGATACAGGAAGTGGAGGTAGCCCCGCCACAGGCAGATGAGGTCCGTATCAAGATATTGTTCACCTCACTCTGCCACACTGATGTCTACTTCTGGGAAGCTAAGGTATAACTAGTGGTTCTACATGATTAAGTGTTACTATAATTTAACACAACATATGATGACATTGTCAAATTGGAACTTTTTCAGGGACAGACACCGGTGTTTCCTCGTATTCTTGGTCATGAAGCCGGCGGGTATGCACAATTTCCATTTGAATGATTAGTAACTTGTTTCTTATTTTGTTTGTCCTGTTATGAACCATTTCTCCAAAAGCATACTGTTTGATATAAGCATGTGAATGATTTTTCATATAACATACTCATGGAGGCATTGTGTTTTATCTCATTTTTCTTTTGAACTTTTTGTTTGCTCTCAGCATTGTTGAGAGTGTTGGTGAGGGCGTGACTGATCTCAAGCCGGGAGATCATGTTCTTCCGGTGTTCACAGGGGAGTGCAAGGAGTGTCAGCATTGCAAATCAGAGGAAAGTAACATGTGTGATCTCTTAAGGATCAACACGGACCGTGGAGTGATGATCAGTGATGGAAAGTCAAGATTCTCAATCAACGGAAAGCCAATTTACCATTTTGTTGGAACCTCCACATTCAGTGAATACACTGTTGTTCATGTTGGCTGTGTTGCCAAGATTAACCCTGCTGCACCACTTGACAAAGTTTGTGTCCTCAGTTGTGGAATCTCAACAGGTTACAAATAGCTTCTCAGTTCTCTTCCAATCAATTGAACAAGTTTCTCTTTGAATTGACAATGTGAATGGCTTTGAACTTTTCATATTTGAAGGTCTTGGTGCTACTTTGAATGTTGCAAAACCAACCAAAGGTTCATCAGTGGCTATATTCGGATTGGGAGCTGTGGGGCTAGCTGTAAGTTGTCTCAATTCATAAATTGAAGAGGATACTTCGTTTGGTCATAATTTTGCTTTTACACTTGTCGTAGGCGGCCGAGGGTGCAAGACTAGCCGGTGCATCCAGGATAATTGGGGTTGACTTGAATTCTAAGAGATTTACTGAAGGTGAGAGCAGCAGTTACAAAGTCTATAACTTGATTACATCTGCTCCTGTTTCAAAACAAATATCATCCACATATATTCATTTTCTTAATGAGAAAGTATAGGGAACTAACTTCTAGGTGACCAACATTAACCAACTTTAGTTTTTAGGTTTATAATTTAGGATTTAGAGTTAAGATTTATGATTTAAGGTCTATAATTTAAGATAAATAAAGTAATCTTAAAAAAGTTAGCTGATATTGGCCAAAAAATTTACTTACCTAGCATTACTCTTTTGCCATTGATCATGATGATATTGTGATCAATGAAATATATTATACCAAAGTCCATACTGATTGTGTTTGTTCTTGTGTCCAGCTAAGAAGTTCGGAGTTACTGAGTTTGTGAATCCAAAAGATTATGACAAGCCTGTTCAAGAGGTTTGTGACCTTACATATGAACTATAACATGTCTTGGAATTTCACATTGCTCTTACTTGTACTTAATTGATTCCATTAATTTTAAATTCAGGCGATTGCTGAAATGACTAATGGTGGTGTCGATCGGAGTGTTGAGTGTACCGGAAGTCTCAGTGCTATGATCTCTGCATTCGAATGCGTCCATGATGTAAACTTCCTCAATCCTACTTATCATCGAACTCTTCTACTTAGGAGGGGACTTCTTCCAGTTGTGAATTTAAACTTTTCTGTATTTGTAGGGATGGGGTGTTGCTGTGCTTGTTGGTGTGCCGAACAAAGATGATGCTTTCAAAACACATCCAATCAATCTCTTGAATGAGAGGACTCTAAAGGGTACATTCTTTGGTAACTATAAGCCACGTTCTGATCTCCCATCAGTGGTGGAAATGTACATGAACAAGGTTAGTTGATTTCATAATTAATCTATATAATGTTCACCATATTAATTTCAGATAGTTTCGGTTGGTTTTTCAAACCGAACACGTCCAAAAAAAAAAAAAAATTCAGATATATGGAATTTGTTTTTATCTTCTGATTTACCATGTAAACATTTTCTGATTAAAATAATGTGTACAGGAACTTGAACTGGAGAAGTTTATCACACATGAAGTGCCATTCTCAGAAATCAACAAGGCCTTTGAATACATGCTTAAGGGAGAGAGCCTCCGTTGTATTATCCGCATGCCTGCATAAAATTTCTCTAATTAAGACTCTCTGGTGTGTAAAACAAGAATCTATATGAGCATATCTGTTATAGGAAAACTTTCAAATATACCGGTATACCAGTATTTCAGTAATTTTTAATTGTTGATCTTAATTATATATATTGTATTATTTTTTTTATAATTAAGATCAACAGTTAAAAATCACTGAAACACACCGATACACTTGAAAGTTTTCCTATCTTATGCTGCGATTGTTCATACTTTTATAGGATTATTACTGTATCCTCAGTTTCAAACTGCATGTGTTTGTACAGAACAGAATAAGATGCTCATGTACCGTTGTGTGTTTTTATTATACGAGTCAAATATATATACTTCATTTTTGTGTATATGTTTACATCAAGACTCCAACATGCTGCAATGGAACTATTTTCTGTTGCAAATAGAAAAAGAATTTCGCTTTGCAGTAGCTGCAAGACCCAATGCAACGGCTACAATAATAAATCACTTCTTGAATGGAAAAAAGTGTTAGGATATAAGGAAAAACAAAATTGATACAAAAGGAATTAATGTGGTTCAGTTTACCAGTTACCTCTACCGCAAAGAAAGCAAATAAATATTTCTATCAAATATGATAAAGTAAGTGATAATCTATTTATAATATATTAAAATAGAGTTAAAGATAATAGTCTAACGCATTTTGAGTCTTTTAGCTTTTTAATCTTATGTTACACCAGGATAGATAGCTAATTGGCACAATTTACTTACTACTTATTTAATTAAATTATTTTTTATTGAATTACTTTAAAATTTTTTATTTTTATTTTTCACATATCCCATTTTTATAATTTAGGATTCTTTTTTATTTTTCTTCTTATTTTTATAATATTTATTTTTTTTAAATTACTTTATAATTTTTATATTCTCTTACTCTTTACTTTTATACGAGATATTATATACTTATTATTTATTTTTATTAGGTATAAACATAATTCATCTTTTTTTATACTCATTCTTTTCGTATTGTTTTTTTTTTATTTTACAACGTATTATTTCTCTTTAATAGATATAAATTAAATAATAAAACATAATTCATCATCTTCTTTCATACTTACTCTTTCTTGTATTTTCTGTATAAATCAACAAAAACTTCACACTTTTTCTTTATCTCCTTTTTTTACGTAATATCATGTCTTTTATTCTTTTTTTTATTCTTACTAATATTTTGCACAAGTATTTAATGAATTCGATTAATGATCACGACTCTTTTTTTAAGTTTGCTAAACATATGTATTAGGCAATAAATTCTTAAAACACTATATCTTTATAATTTTTTAGTTTGTTTTATTTTATTTTTAATTTAATTGTATTCATTAGTTATATTATTCATATATCATTTCTTTTTCTTTCAACAATTTATATTTTTAATATTCACAACTAGAAAATAAATTAATACAGATAGATTTAGTCTTTATTACAGACGAAATTTTGGTTACCAACGGATTTTGTCCCTCTGTAAAAGCCCCATCCGAAATTATTTATCGACGGATTTTTACCAGTTACCGACAGATTTTCTCTCTGTAAATTCTCCATCCATTTCCCGAAAACGACGAACTTTCCGACGGATTTTTCGTCTATAATTACAGACGGATTTTCCGATAGATTTTTCGTCTGTAATTACAAACGAATTTTTCAACCGATTTTCTGTCTCTAATTACAGACGGATTTTCTGTCTGTAATTACAGACAGATTTTTCGACAGATTTTTCGTCTATAATTTGAACTTTGGAAAATCATCTCACATTCTGATTACAGACAGAAAATCCGTTTGTAAATCTGTCAGTAAGTTAAAATATAACTTTTTTTAGATTCCATTGCAAAATAAACTTGTTTTCATACAAAATAAATATAAATTTAATTCAAATTTTTATCTAATTTGTATTTGAATATTTATATTATTTCAAAAATAAACAAATTCATCGTATTATCAAATTAAAAAAAAGTACTATAAACAAATAAGTCAATATAATTCAAAACACAAACAAATTGATACATCAACTATAATTCAAAACAAATACCATTGAAAAAAAGAAAACCTGTAAAATCTGTACTGTGACATACACTAAAGGTGTATAAAACAATCTGCTCTTGTAGCTAACCACTATCAGAATTGCCTAAATATAAACATAAACCTAGTCTAAAATTAAGGCCAAACTAAGTTAAAGTTGTTCAATTCTTCTAAGATCCATTCAATGTTTTCTCTTTCTCTTGGCGACTTGTTCAATTTTTCTAAAATCCAAACCGCGTAAGCAAACAATTTTCAATTAAAAATCATAATCCATTTGCAGGAGATCAAATAAACATATTATAAAAAGAGAGACAGGTTCAAATTTTGAAAGTCAATAATTTTCAAGACAATTGCAATTCACAATAATTCAACCTATGTAAAAACAGAACCATCTTCTGAAAATAGTTTTCAGCTCACATGAACATTTATTCATTGAGTAGAACAATGCTTAATCTGCATCATACTATATATACTGCCAAAATAGTCCTAGATAGACATGTGATATTGTGATTGGAACAAAGATTAAGTCAGAAGCATTGACTACAGACACAATTAGTTTTTCATAGTTTTACATGTTAATAGAATTTTGAATAAGAGGCACTTTCCAAGGCACAATTCTTGAGAACTAAATTCCTACCTCTGCAGCCCTTGAATAAGAGGCACTTTCTAAGGCACAATTAGTTTTTCATAGTTCTATATGCTGCGTGAACTGGAAAACTATCCTGAAGACATACTCAATCCAACTTCTAATGCCGCTCTAAGATCCCTCTTAGCTTGCAATTGTTCTTGCAATATTGAAACCTTAATAATAAATATCACGCAGACTTTATTAATGTCAAAAAATAAGAATGATGTGGTACAGACGGGTTCAAGAAATTTACCAGAAAAGAAGAAATCACAGAGCAATTTACCAGCAACAAGTCCATTCAAATTTTACATTTACTAGAAATGATGGTGACTGGATTACACAAATAATTCATGTAAACCAGTGGAAGCTATCAAACTAATATCAAATTTCATTCCAAAAACAACTGTCATCACCTTTGCATATGTGTCCAGTGTTATGACTCTCAGTGTGACAACTGGAGGAAGGGAGCAACAATACGTAAAAATCAGAAACAACATAAGGGCAAAACACAAAAGAAAAATTCTAATAGAAAGCAAAAAAAGCTTATCAATCACTGTAAAGATTTGCAGTAGTAGTGATAATAAAACGATTTGATACCTGGGTGGTGCCAAAATTTTTCACTGGTAACCTCCCGTATAAGGCGTTCAACAGATGTGTCTTTGAGCTTGATGATGACAGGAGTTTGCTTCTTCATAGGAGCATGTTTTTTGTTTCCCACCTTGACATCATTGAAGTTGGAGCTTTGACCTGTCTGTCCCAACTTCCTACTTGAACCAACAATCAAAAGACTAAAAATAGGAAAAACAAAGCAAGCAATTTATTTTGGTGTAAGAAACTTGAAACTGAGACTACACAGCTGTGATTTCATAACACATTAATCTTTAAGAATATACTACTACATGAGTCTTGCAGCACTTTAACTGAGTAGAAGTAAAAGCCTTGAGTTGTAGACTATCAGATAATAAATAACTATTAACAAGAATTTGTAGCTGAAGGAATGCAAATGGACCTCCACTATCTAATAATGCATTTAATATTATCATAAAGATGGAATATATATGAACGAATAGTGATCACAATCAACTAAACAGATGCTATTTCATATATTCTTCCCCGGTGAATATTACTCTAAGACAAACACAGAATCATAAGGTTTAAAAAACAAAACAAAAAAGGGGGTTAACAAAAGAAAGAAAGTGGTACCTATGTGACGTTAAGATGAGTAAGTTCAGTGCAGAATGAGTCAAACTTAAAGCTGATATCAAACTCTGAATTTTGAAATTCTGTGTTTTGTTTCTGGTAACTGTCTCAAGAACAAAAATCAAATTTCTCAACTTGCTGTTGTTAGAGTCAAGATTAGTTTACATATGAATTGGTAATTAAAACTGTCAAAGAGATTAATTAGTGATAAAAAATACTAGTTATATGCATAATAAAATAATGGTAGTTTGGAATATATATATTAACTAGTGATAAAACATACTAGTTATATGCATAATGAAACAATGTGGCAGGAACAAGTTGAATATGGTGGGAGGTATGAAACATGCTAAAATGGTAAAGAGTAGAGTTCTGAAACCAAATTACTAATGGACACACACGCCAGAATGCCAATAATAAAATAATTTTGCTGCTTTTTTGCAACCAATTTTGCTATGCAATGAAACCATACACTTACCATCAAACTGCTCAAAGAGATCATTGCTGTTCTTTGCCACAACTTCCTCTGCTGCAACACGAGCATAATTGATCTCCATGTCATGTTGCTCATTGCTATTAGAAGCATTACTGTACACAAGTGATTGATATTGCATCAGTTGATCACAAAAGTATTAGTTTAAGAGCGGATTACGGCTAAATGAAGCACATTCAATAAGCATGGGCATTACTGACAGTTATTCTCAGTTTCTCACAATCAATTCACTAGATACCTGATTAGTGACACTGCTGCAAAAATATGTTTGGACTCTTTCTCATTTACAGCCTCATGAGTCCTTTTAATATGCTCTAAAGCTAATCCAGCGGTACTTACACTACAGATATAAAACATTTTTCACATACTATAGATAAAGCTAGCTAAATCTCTGTATCTAATATGCCTTGTTCCACCAAATTCATGGAGCTTAGCAAGAAGAGCATTGGCGTAGAGGAAAATTGCAGTTGCAAGAATCAATAGACAACGGTTCCTTAATCAGATGCTGTGTTGCAGATTTGACTTGATATTCAACAATCATGTCAATCAACAATTATATAATAAAGTTACACACTAGTATCACATGAATCACATGAATCACGTAGAATATTGCATTTAGGTAAAAAAAGCTTCCGATTGCAGAAAAAAATTCATCAAAATCAGAGTAAAGCCATATATTCACGAAGCACAAAAGTAGATTATGATAAACCTAGCTAAAACTGGTGCAGAAAAAATTGAGCCCTAAGGTTTATCACAAAGAACAGAATCACAAAATCAGGATATATATACCTGAAATTCGAGATGGTTACGAGAAGAACCGAGAGAGCGAGTTGTTGAGATTAGATGGAAGAGGCGCCAGAGGGAGCAGATGCGATGAGAGCGGCGGCGGAGAGAGCTCTGCGACGATGGGAGTAGACGCGACGAGAGCGGCGACAGAGGGAGCTCGTGTGACGCAAGGGATGACAGAGAGAGATCGTGCGATGCCAGCGGCGGCGGAACCGGCAGCGGCGGAAGCAGCTCGTGCGACGGAGAGAAGAAGCAACTGTACGACGGCGAAGAGAGGAAGAAGCACATAAAGGTAGGTAGGAGTTGGCAGCTGTGTTTATTTGTGAATGGATTTCAGGAGAGAGGGGATAGATTAGGTCAAAGTTAAAATTTTCAGACAGAAAATTTTAAATTACAGACGGATTTTCCGTTTGTAATTATTTTCTATGAAAAATAGAATTATCGACGGATTCTATTTTCCGTCTGTAATTTATGCTAATTCGTTTTTTTTTTATTTTTCGACAAAAAAATTCTTCTAAAATTTTGTCTGTATTTCCGTGGGATAAAATCCGTCGAAAATATCCGTCTGTAATAATTAATTTTCAAGTTGTGATATCATCTATTTGTAATATGTTAAAAATATATGGTACTATTGTGAGTCGTAAACAATAAAATTAAAAAATTGAATGTTAATTTCAATTATATATCATGTCCTTTACAATTTTGTTTTAAATTTTTTTATTTTTGTCTAATTGTATTCATTAATTTTATCATTCATAATAATACTTCTTTTTCCTTTCAACCATTTATATTTTTTAATATTATTTAGTTATAATATTATTAAAAATACATAATAATAAAATTAAAAAATTAAATATTAATTTTGACTATTAAAATATTATATTTAAAATTATATTTCATCTAATAGTTTCATATTTGTACTATAATACTTAAATATAATCTAAAAAATAAATAAATAAAAATGACTATTTATAAGAAAAAAATAAAGATAATAATATGAAATCAAATAATAAATAAATTTGAATTGAGTATTTTTATAATTTTACTTAAAGTCAAACTTTTGTATAAATTTTTTATTTTTTAATATTAAATTTTTATATAAAAGAATAAAATACTTTTCGATAATATAAAAAGAAAATACAAAAGACCAACACAATTACACAAATGACAAATCTCATCTTACCAAAAGAGAAAGACCAATAAATAAACTTGATACACAAAACAAATGTAGAAGAATTTTCAAAACACTAACCTAAGATTTCTTAATGGTGGAAGTTTCTGACCCACACAAATAACTCCCTAACTTCACACATTTTGAAGCACTTAATTTTATACAGGCAACGAATGTGAACAAGTTGGCAAATATTATATCCAGTGTTAATTAATAATTATGCAATCGCACAAGTTGTACTCACAACAAATTAAAGTGTCTAGGGTAGTACCAGATATGAATAAGAGAGGGTAGTAGCAGTACCACAATCAATCCAAATGATCTGCCATTTTTCCATTGGTAACAGTTAACTTTAGACTTTAGAGGTTAATAGTTATGGGATTGAGAGTCTAAGATTCTTGACCCGTGACTAAAACGTTTTGGTATCAAACAACAAAGCCCTCTTATGAGTAGCAGCTCACTACATTCCAAATAAAGCCCAGAATCACTCGCACAATACTAAATTACAAGAACAAAAGAACAACTTATTTTGACATTTATGGCTACCCTCAACGTAAATCATTGTCCACAGCTTAAGAAAAAAGAAGTCCTAGTATAGAATAGATTCTTCAATCACATGGCTCTTGATCTTGTTACACATGTAATATATGCAGTTGTTCCTTCCTTCCTATATCGAATATTGCAATTCTTTCACGTCCCAATACAAGCCAACAAATATATAATAAACTATTCATGCACCAATAATAATGACAAGGCCTACCTAAATAAGATCCACAGAAGAAAAGGAACTATATAACTCTGGTTATTGGCATTTATTGCCTCTAGTTTCCAATATGAATTATTATGCTATATTAATAAATATATGACAAGCTAGAAAGACAATAATCTAAAATTATTTTAGTTATTTTTTAAATATTTTTGTGAAATATATAGATATATAAATATAAACCCAATAAATTTTTGTAGGCAATACTTTCCTTTTTAACTCTTGATGATCATTTCTTGAACCTCAAAAAGCTCTCAAGAGAAGAAACCAACTAGGGCCAAATTCCAACACCCTAAAATGGCTTCTAAGATGCTCTTGTTGTTTCTCTTTTTTGTAGCACAAGAGCAATATAAGTTAGTGAAAGGAGATACAAGTTTGATAAAGAGAACTTGCAAGAACACAAAGTACTATAACCTATGCTTCTCTTCCCTAAAATGTGATCCTAGTAGCCCAACCGCAGATTCAAAGGGCTTAGCAGTGATCATGGTTGAAATTGCAATGACCAATGCAACCTCAACTTCTTCCTATTTGTCCTCTAAGCTTCTTAGTCCAAAAACCAACAGTAGCACAACCTTAAAAATGGTCCTCAAAGAATGTGCAGACAAATACTCTTATGCTGGTGATGCACTCCAAGATTCGGTTCAAGAACTTTCTGATGAGAACTATGACTATGCTTACATGCACATCTCTGCTGCAAAAGATTACCCAAATGCATGTCACAACGCTTTCAGACGCTACCCTGATTTGGTTTATTCTCGTGATCTTGCTCGTAGAGAAGAAGGTTTAAAGCATATATGTGATGTGGCTATGGCTATTATTGATAACCTTGATTGGTAGTTAGTATGTTGCATCCATTATGATTTGTGAGACATAATTTCTACTTTGAAATATCCAAATCTTCTGAATCTTAATTTTCTGTTATTTGTCTCAATAACTTTGTAATAATGTATATACTATTTCGTGTTTTGTTTATTGTTTTTTGAGTTTTGGCCTAAGTTTTATTAGAAATCTCATACGTTAATCTTGATAGTTTTAGAGTTGAGTTAGATTCTCCCAATATTCTTAATAAATTGGATAATGGCTATGGCTGCTGTGAATGAAATCTACTTATTATTATTATTATTATTATTATTATTATTATTATTATTATTATTATTATTATTATTATTATTATTATTATAAGTAATTAGCCAATTTGGGATATGTAAGGGCAGGTAGTTTTGCATGTTTATGTAGCGTGCTCCATACTTGTTAGTGCTGGAAAACGTTGGATAATAAGGATTATTGAGCAAATAATTTATGGCCTGAGATCAACCAATGTTAGTTGTATAATAAAATTAGCCTATAATCAATCATCAGTATAAATATATACTAAAATATAAAATACATATTAAAAATAAATTAATTTAATATATAAATAATATTTTTTATGAGAATATATGTGAATTATTTGGGAGATCATAGTAAAGAAAATAGGAAAAAAAAAGTTCAATAATTGTTTCATGACGAGTATCTTTGGGAAAAAAACTTATCATTGTAAATTCTCCCATTTTTTTCTTGTTTTAAAGTGTGACTTTTATTATATATTTTTTTATATAAAAAAATATATGTATGTAAAAAATTAGTTATTAAATTAATTATCATTTATTTATATATAAAAATATGTATTATTTAAATTATTTTTAATACATATTTTATATATCAACATATATTTTAAATGAGTGGCTAATTTAATAGTTGATTATGTTTTATGCATACATAACATTAAAGTTTTGAAAATTGAATCAGTTATCGAACTTTATTTGTTTATTAATTCATCCGGTTTAATTATGATTCAACTGAAATAGCCATTGTATAATAAAATAAAAAATAAAATATAAATAAATACACTAAAACATAACTATAAATTTTAAAAATATAAAAATTAAAAGTGCAATACCAATCAAAATATGATAATTCCATGTAAGTACAATATAAGAATCACGAAAAAAAATAACTAAATACCAAAATTTATATATGATAACATAAACCACAAATAATATTTATAAATTTTAATTGTATTTAGTTCTTAATTTTTTTGTTTATTATTTTAAAATGGTTAGCTGACAATTAATATTTGTCTTGAACCAAATAAGTTTAGTGGCGTATTAATCCAATTGAATTGGTCGATTCTGTTTTGTGCTAACTTTTTTTTTTTTTTTTTTTGGAA
>NC_029781.3:80530824-80531902 GCF_000817695.3 Arachis duranensis | reverse complement strand
TTCGGACAACACATCTATATAGTGAGATAATTCAATTAACTGCACCAATTTTGAAAATTTGTTCATGGCTTTTTATTAGATCATCTTTTCTATGACTAATCATGGATGTAGCGAAATAATATAAAAAGAGAATAGTATTCGGCAATTTCATGCAATGCTTATTTCGATCGAGAGCTAGCAGAATATATAATTTTCCTATTGTCTATTGATATAAGACACCTACGATCCACAAACCTAAACCCTCTGTACTTTGGTGCTTTTTCCTGTTTTCAATTATTTATTTTAGGTTCTCCATGATTTCTTTTAAGAGAAAAAGTGTATTTATTTGAGTAAAAAACCAGATCCCTACTTCTGCAAGGTAACCAATTGCCACAAGAACGAACAATAATAACTTTACATTATATCATAAAAGTACACATAGCAATTCCCAAAGGCCATTGATTTCTTGTTCAGCCTCGGCTGCATTTTTATTGCATGGTTGAGAGAGCGAATATGGATACGACATAGCAAGAAACTTATATATATATATATAGAGAGAGATGGACATCAATCATCATTAGACTATTTCTTTCTTTTAGATTTTACCACATCACAGCAAGTTAATTGACATATATTATTGTACTAATTAAATATAAATATAAGCGGTTATTTAATTAATTATTAAATTGAATTTTACTAAATATAATAAAATATTTTATTATTTATGGCTAATTTTTTCTTCGTATAAAAGTGAGACAAGATACATTAACATTATAATTTCTAGTATTTTTTAAAATTATAGAAAAAACTAAAGTTAAAAGTTCAATTTCTAAAAGTATAGAAATCAACTCTAAAAGTACAAAAATAGAATTCTTCGATTTTTGTATTGAGTTTTATTTCTGTACTTTTAAAAATCAAAAGATTTAATTTATGTATCTAAATCAAACAATACTACATTTGAAATTAATATTCTAGCCATCCATAAATCTAAATAATACTATTATCTACTTGTTTCTGTGTGGGCAACTATTTCCAAGGTATGGCTCGTCCTTCTGGTGCTCTTTCCTTGGATGAAAGGGGTGATACATCGTCTTCTCGT
>NC_029781.3:80502838-80530770 GCF_000817695.3 Arachis duranensis | reverse complement strand
GTGTGAGTTATTCAGAAAAAATGTGGAATGAATTGCATACCTTGTGACTTAGTGAGTTACTCACATATGTTGAGTTGTTTTGAGACGGTTATGCGTATCTATTGCTTGTTTCTCGAAGCCGTTTGGCTAATATTCCGGAGCTTGAAATTTAGTGGTTCAGTTGGAGATATTTTTGGGGAAGCGGTTTCCGATTCTGAGGTTGTTTAGGTTGTTCTGGACTGACTTTCAAGGAACGGATCATAACCTCCAAGTCTGACCTGTTTGAGGAGCCGAAGTATAAACAGATTGAGCTTTTGATTTATACCTCGGAATCGGAGTAACGGAGCCCCGAGCTCAACTTTGTTTACTGGAGGTTTTGAAAATTGGAGGAGCTTGATGTTTTGGCGGTTAATTGAAAGTACATATATTTGAATTTCGAAATAAATGTTTTAGAGGAGAGAGAAGATATATGAAAAGACACCTGGTGCACGAAATTGTGATCACATTTTTCACAACTCCACACAACTAACCAGCAAGTACACTAGGTCGTCCAAGTAACACCTTACGTGAGTAAGGGTCGATCCCACGGAGATTGTCGGCTTGAAGCAAGCTATGGTCATCTTGTAAATCTCAGTCAGGCGGATTCAAATGGTTATGAGGTTTTGATACTTAAAAGATAAATAAAACGTAAAATAAGATAGAGATACTTATGTAATTCATTAGTGGGAATTTCAGAAAAGCATTTGGAGATGCTTTGTTACTTCAGAACCTCTGCTTTCCTATTGTCTTCATCCAATCATGCGCACTCTTCATTCAATCATGCGCACTCCCTTCCATGGCAAGCTGTAAGTTGGTAGATCACTGTTGTCAATGGGTACCATCTGTCCTCTCAGTGAAAATGGTCCAGCTACGGTTCTCACCACAGGGCTAATCATCCGTTGGTTCTCACTTGTGTCGGAATAAGATCCATTGATCCTTTTGCGCACTGTCACTGCGCCCAACAGTTGCGAGTTTGAAGCTCGTCACAGTCATCCCCTCCCAGATCCTACTCGGAATACCACAGACAAGGTTTAGACTTTCCGGATCTCAGGAATGCTGCCAATTGTTTCTAGCCTATACCATGAAGGTTCTAATCTCACTGATTTGAATGCTCTGTTGTAAGGAGATGCTAGTCAAACGCATGGATCAGAGACCCAAGAGAATATACTCTAGCTGGCGTCCAATGACTACGTTGAACATCATGTAGACCGCTTGTGGTTGTCAGGCACGCGGATCTTGGCTAAGCGAGTACTGAAGATAGTGGGTGATTGTCACGGATCACCCCTTCAGTCTGACTTAACTGAATTAAGTACGAGAGTATATCTTGGAGAAGAAGTAAGCGTGAATTGAAAGAAAAACAATAGTACTTGCATTAATTCATGAGGAACAGCAGAGCTCCTCACCTTAATCTATGAGGTGTAGAAACTCCACCGTTGAAAATACATAAGAACAAAAGGTCTAGGCATGGTCGAATGGCCAGCCTCCCAAATCGCATACGAATTCAAAAACAGGGGAAGAAGACCTGATCAAAGGATCAAAAAGTCGTCCAAAGATATGAATACAATAGTAAAAAGTGCTATTTATACTAAACTAGTAAACTAGGTTTACAGAAAATGAGTGACTAAGTGCAGATAGTGCATAAATCCACTCCTAGTCCCACTTGGTGTGTTCTTGGGCTGAGCATTGAAGTTTTCACGTTTATAGGCTCTTCTTGGAGTTAAACGCCAGCTTGGGTGCCAGTTCCGGCGTTTTACGCCAGAAAAGGGTCTTTGGTGGGCGTTTGGACGCCAGTTTGGGCCATCAAATCTCGGGCAAAGTATAGACTATTATACATTTCTGGAAAGCCCAAGATGTCTACTTTCCAATGCAATTAAGAGCGCGGAAGTTGGGCTTCTATAGCTCCAGAAAATCTACTTCGAGTGCAGGAGGGTCAGAATCCAACAGCATCTGCAGTCCTTTCTCAACCTCTGAATCAGATTTTTGCTCAGGTGCCTCAATTTCAGCCAGAAAATACCTGAAATCACAGAAAAATACACAAACTCATAGTAAAGTCTAGAAATGTGATTTTTGCATAAAAACTAATAAAAATATACTAAAAAGTAACTAAGACATACTAGAAACTACCTAAAAACAATGCCAAAAAGCATATAAATTATCCGCTCATCACAACACCAAATTAAATTGTTGCTTGTCCCCAAGAAACCAAAAAAAATAGGATAAAAAGAAGAGAATATACAATAAATCTCAAAATATCAATGAATCTTAGTTCTAATTAGATGAGCGGGACTTGTACCTTTTTGCTTCTGAACAATTTTGGCATCTCACTTTATCCTTTGAAATTCAGAATGATTGGCATTTATAGGAACTCAGAATTAAGATAGTGTTATTGATTCTCCTAGTTCAGTATGTTGATTCTTGAACACAGCTACTTATGAGTCTTGGCTGTGACCCTAAGCATCTTGTTTTCCAGTATTACCACCGGATACATAAATGCCACAGACACATAACTGGGTGAACCTTTTCAGATTGTGACTCAGCTTTGCTAGAGTCCCTAGTTAGAGGTGTCCAGAGTTCTTAAGCACACTCTTTTGCTTTGGATCATGACTTTAACCACTCAGTCTCAAGCTTTTCACTTTAACCTTCATAACACAAGCACATGGTTAGGGACAACTTGATTTAGCCGCTTAGGCCAGGATTTCATTCCTTTGGGCCCTCCCATCCATTAATGCTCAAAGCATTGGATCTTTTTTACCATTGCCTTTTAGTTTAAAGGGTTATTGACTTTTTCTGCTTGCTTTTTCTTTTTTTTTTCTTTTTCTTTTTTTATTCGCCATTTTTTTCTTCTTTTTTTTTTTGCAAGCTTTGTGTTTTTCACCGCTTTTTCTTGGTTCAAGAATCAATTTTATGATTTTTCAGATTATCAATAACATTTCTCCTTTTTCATTATTCTTTCAAGAGCCAACAATTTTAACATTCATAAACATCACTATAAAAAATATGCACTGTTCAAACATTCATTCAGAAAATAAAAAGTATTGCCACCACATCAAAATAATTAAACTAATTTCAAGATAAAATTCGAAATTCATGTACTTCTTTTTCTTTTGTAAATAGAAACATTTTTCATTTAAGAAAGGTGAAGGATTCATGGAATACTCATAGCTTTAAGACATAGACACTAGACACTAATGATCATGTAATAAAGACACAAACATAGACAAAACATAAAGCATAGGAAACCGAAAAACAGAAAAATAAGAACAAGAAAATTAAAGAACGGGTCCACCTTAGTGATGGCGGCTAGTTCTTCCTTTTGAAGATCCTATGGAGTGTTTGAGCTCCTCAATATCTCTTCCTTGCCTTTGTTGCTCCTCCCTCATAGCTCTTTGGTCCTCTTTAATTTCATGGAGGATAATGGAGTGCTCTTGGTGCTCCATCCTTAGTTGCTCCATATTGGAACTCAAACTTTCTAAAGAGGTTTTGAGTTGCTCCCAATAGTTGTGTGGAGGAAAATACATCCCTTGAGGCATCTCAGGGATTTCTTGGTGAGGAATCTCCTCATGCTTTTGTTGAGGTCCATGAGTGGGCTCTCTTGTTTGCTCCATCCTCTCTCTAGTGATGGGCTTTTGAGATGAATATCTCCATCTCCCATGACTCTGAGTTGGAAGCAACTACCTTCCCTTTCCTCTTCCTAGAGGTTTCTCCGGCCTTAGGTGCCATTAATGGTTATGAAAAAAATAAAAAGCAGAGCTTTTTTCCACACCAAACTTAAAAGGTTTTCTCGTCCTCGAGCAAAAGAAGAAAGATGGGAGTAGAAGAAGAAGAAATAGAGGAGATAGAGGGGGTGAGTGGTTCAGCCAAGGGGGGTTTTAGGTGGTTAGGATGTGTGAAAATGAAGGAGTGATGAGTTGGGGTAGGTAGGGATCCTGTGGGGTCTACAGATCCTAAGATGTCAAGGATTTCTCATCCCTGCACCTTTCTACATTTAAATGCTCTCTGTGTGGCATTTCTGGTGTTGAACGCCAGGCTGCTGCCCATTTCTGGCGTTAAACGCCAGTCTGGCTGCCAATTCTGGCGTTTAACACCTAGAATGCTGCCAGACTGGGCGTTAAACACCCATTCTGCTACCCTTACTGGCATTAAACGCCAGTCTGTGTGCCATTTCTGGCGTTTAACGCCCAGAATGGTGCCAGACTTGGCATTAAACGCCCACTTTGCTAGCCTTACTGGCGTTTAAACTCTAGTAAGCTCACCCTCCAAGGTGTGCTATTTTTTTGCTATTTTTTATTCCTGCTTTAATTCTGCAGCTATTTTTGTGACTCTACATGATCATCAACCTAAAGAAGACATGAAATAACAATGGAAAATAAAATGAAATAGTAATTAATATAGATAAATAAAATTGGGTTGCCTCCCAACAAGCCCTTCTTTAATGTCAATAGCTTGACAGGAAGCTCTTACAGAGCTTCATAAGTGCTTAGAGCATGATTGTGGCCTCCCAACACCAAACTTAGAAGTTGAGTATGGGGGCTCTGTCTGACTCTGTATTGAGAGAAGCTTTTCATGCTTCTTCTCCATGTTTACCGAAGAAGATCCTTGAGTCTTAAACACAAGGTAGTCCTCATTCAATTGAAGGACTAACTCTCCTCTGTCCACATCAATCACAGCCCTTGTTGTGGCTAGGAAGGGTCTTCCAAGGATGATGGATTCATCCTCATCCTTCCCAGTGTCTAGGATTATGAAGTCAGCAGGGATGTAGAGGCCTTCAACCTTCACTAAGACATCCTCTACAAGTTCATAAGCCTGTTTCATTGATTTGTCTTCCATCTCTAATGAGATTCTTGCAGCTTGTATCTCAAAGATCCCCAGTTTCTCCATTACAGAGAGTAGCATGAGGTTGATTCCTGACCCCTGGTCACACAGAGCCTTCTCAAAGGACATGGTGCATATAGTGCAAGGTATTAAGAACTTTTCGGGATCCGATTTCTTCTGAGGTAATGTCTGCTGAATCCAAGTATTTAGTTCATTGATGAGAAATGGAGGATTATCCTCCCAAGTCTCATTACCAAATAACTTGGAATTCAACTTCATGATTGCTTCTAGATACTGAGCAACTTGCTCTTCAGTAATATCTTCATCTTCTTCAGAGGAAGAATATTCATCAGAGCTCATGAATGGTAACAAGAAGTTCAATGGAATCTCTATGGTCTCTGTATGAGCCTCAGATTCCTTTGGTTCCCCATTAGGGAATTCCTTGTTGGCCAGTGGACGTCCCATGAGTTCTTCCTCACTGGGAATCACTGCCTTTTCCTCCTCTATAGGTTCGGCCACTATAGACATATTTATGGCGTTGCATTCTCTTTTTGGATTCTCTTATGTATTGCTTGAGAGAGTACAAAGAGGAATTTCAGTAACTTTTTTACTCAGCTGACCCACTTGTGCCTCCAAATTTCTTATGGAGGACCATGCCTCAATCATGAAACTGAGAGTGGTCTTGGATAGATCAGAGACTATAGTTGCTAAGCCAGAGAAGCTCTGCTCAGAATTCTTTATCTGTTGCTGAGAAGATTATGGAAAAAGTTTGCTATTGCCAAACTTATTTCTCCCACCATTATTGTTGTTGAAGCCTTGTTGAGGCTTCTGTTGATCCTTCCATGAGAAATTTGGATGATTTATCCATGAAGGATTATAGGTGTTTCCATAGGATTCTCCCATGTAATTCACCTCTTCCATTATAGGATTCTCAGGGTCATAAGCTTCTCTTTCAGAGGAGGCTTCTTTAGCACTATCGGATGCAGCTTGCAATCCAGTCAGATTCTGAGAAATCATGTTGACTTGCTGAGTCAATATTTTGTTTTGAGCTAATATGGCATTCAGGGTATCAATCTCAAGAACTCATTTCTTCTGAGTCATCCCATTATTCACATGATTTCTTTCAGAAGTGTACATGAACTGGTTATTTGTAACCATCTCAATGAGTTCCTGGGCTTCTGCATGGATTTTCAGATGAAGAGATCCACCAGTAGAATGGTCCAATGACATCTTAGCTAATTCAGACAGACCATCATAGAATATACATATGATGCTCTATTCTGGAAGCATGTCAGAAGATACCTTTTGGTTATTTGCTTGTATCTTTCCCAAGCTTCATAGAAGGATTCACCTTCCTTCTGTTTGAAGGTTTGGACTTCCACTCTAAGCTTGCTCATCTTTTGAGGTGGAAAGAACTTGGTCAAGAAAGCATTGACCAGCTTGTCCCAAGAGTTCAGGCTTTCTCTAGGTTATGAGTCCAACCATATCCTAGCTCTGTCTCTTACAGCAAAGGGAAAAAATATGAGTCTGTAGACCTCGCGATCAACCCCATTGGTCTTAACAGTATCACAGATTTGTAAGAATTTAGCTAAGAACTGATGAGGATCTTCCGATGAAAGTCCATGAAACTTGCAATTCTGCTGCATTAGAAAAACTAATTGAGGCTTAAGCTCAATGTTGTTTTCTCCAATGGCAGGAATTGAGATGCTTCTTCCATAGAAGTTGGAAGTTGGTGCAGTATAGTCACCAAGCATCTTCCTTGCATCTCTAGCATTGTTGTTGGGTTCGGCTGCCATGTCTGCTTCTTTGTCGAAATTCTCTGTAAGGTCCTCTCTGGAGTGTTGTGCTTTAGCTTCTCTTAGCTTCTTCTTCAGAGTCCTTTCAGGTTCAGGATTGGCTTCAACAAGAATGTTTTTATCCCTGTTTCTGCTCATATGAAAAAGAAGAGAACAAAAAGGAGTAGTGAAATCCTCTATGTCATAGTATATAGATTCCTTGATGTGTCAGAGGAGAAGGAGAATAGAAGGATGAGGTAGAGGGAGAATGAGAAGAATTTGAACACAGAAAGAGGGAGAGGGTTCGAATTTTTAGATGAGTGGAAGAGAATTGTTAGTAATTAAGTAAAATAAATAGAAAGAGAGGAGAGAGAGAGTTTTCAAAAATTTTGAAAAAGGAATGAATTAAAATTAGAATTGAAAACAATTAATTAATAATAAAAAAAAGACTTTTTGAAAAAAAAATGGTTAGTGATTTTCGAAAATTGGAAGTGGAAAAGTGGTTAGGTGGTTTTGAAAAAGATTAGACATAGTAATTGATTGAAAAGGATTTGAAAATAATTTTGAAAAGATAAGAAGTTAGAAAAAAAATATTTTAAAATCAACATAAAAAATATGATTGAAAAAGATTTGATTTTAAAAAGATTTGATTGAAAAAACATGATTGAAAAAGATTTGATTTTTAAAAAGATATGATTGAAAAGATATTATTGAAAAAGATTTGATTTTTAAAAATTGATGACTTGACTAACAAGAATTTAAAAGATATGATTCTAAAATTCAAAGGTTGAACCTTTCTTAATAAGAAAGTAACAAACTTGCAATTTTTTGAATCAAAACATTAATTGTTAGCAAAGATTTTTGAAAATATGAGATATGATTAAGAAAAAGATTTTTGAAAAATTAGTTTGAAAATTTTTAAAAACATAAAAAAATGAAAAATGAAGGTTTAAAATATGTTTGATGCAAAAAGTTATGAATTAAAACATGAAAAATTGAAAAAGATCGAATTGGAAACAAAATTACATCCCTTGTGTCATCTTGGCGTTAAACGCCCAAGATGCTATCCAGTATCCACTCTGGTGTTTAACGCCCAGAATGCTACCTCTTTGGGCGTTTAACGCCCAGCCAGGTACCCTGGCTGGCATTAAACGCCAGAATTCCTTCCTTACTGGCTTTTTCTCTGTGATTCCTTTGCTGTATGTTCTGAATCTTCATTTATCTGTATTATTTACTTGAAAAGAGATATTTTTATTTTTGAATTTTTAATGAAGAGATATAAAAAACAACAAAATGAAATAAAACATAAAAATGCAAGATCAATACAAGTAATGCATGCAAGGACACATTGAATGTCAAGATGAACACCAAGAACACTTTGAAGATCATGATGAACATCAAGGACATATTTTTGAAAATTTTTAAGAAAAGAAAGATATGCAAGACACCAAACTTAGAAATTTTTAATGTTTAGACACTATGGATTTGAAAATTCATATGAAAAACAGGAAAATACACAAAACAGGAGAATTTAAAGATCAGAACAAGGAAAATCATCAAGAACAACTTGAAGATCAATGAAGAACATAATGCATGAATTTTTTTCGAAAACTTGAGAAAATAAAAAACATGAAATTGACACCAAACTTTGGATTTGACTCTAGACTCAGACAAGAAACACAAAATTTTTTTTTGGTTTTTATGATTTTTTAAAAATTTTTTGTATTTTTCGAAAATAAAAATAAAAAGCTCAAACATAAAATAAAATTACCCAATCTAAGTAACAAGATGATCCGTCAGTTGTCCAAACTCGAACAATACCTGGCAACGGCGCCAAAAACTTGGTGCACGAAATTGTGATCACACTTTTCACAACTCCGCACAACTAACCAGCAAGTGTACTAGGTCGTGCAAGTAATACCTTACGTGAGTAAAGGTCGATCCCACGGAGATTGTCAGATTGAAGCAAGCTATGGTCATCTTGTAAATCTCAGTCAGGCAGATTCAAATGGTTATGAGGTTTTGATACTTAAAAGATAAATAAAATGTAAAATAAGATAGAGATACTTATTTAATTCATTGGTGGGAATTTCAGATAAGCATTTGGAGATGCTTTGTTGCTTCTGAACCTCTGCTTTCCTAATGTCTTTATCCAATCATGCGCACTCCCTTCCATGGCAAGCTGTAAGCTGGTGGATCACCGTTCTCAATGGCTACCATCCGTCCTCTCATTGAAAATGGTCTGGCTACGGTTCTCACCGCAGGGCTAATAATCATCTGTCGGTTCTCACTTGTGTCAGAATAAGATCCATTGATCCTTTTGCGCACTGTCACTGCGCCCAACAGTCGCGAGTTTGAAGCTCGTCACAGTCATCCCCTCCCAGACTTTCTGGATCTCAGGGATGCTGCCAATTGTTTCTAGCCTATACCATGAAGGTTCTAATCTCACTGATTTGAATGCTCTGTTGTCAGGAGCTACTAGTCAAATGCATGGATCAGAGACTCAATAGAATATACTCCAGCTGGCATCCAATGACTACATTAAACATTATATAGACCGCTTGTGGTTGTCAGGCACGCGGATCTTGGCTAAGCGAGTGCTGAAGATATTGGGTGATTGTCACGGATCACCCTTTTAGTCTGACTTAACTGAATTAAGTACGAGAGTATATCTTGGAGAAGAAGTAGGCGTGAATTGAAAGAAAAACAATAGTACTTTCATTAATTCATGAGGAACAGTAGAGCTCCTCACCTTAATCTATGAGGTGTAGAAACTCCACCATTGAAAATACATAAGAACAAAAGGTCTAGGCATGGCCGAATGGCCAGCCTCCCAAATGGCATAAGAATTTGAAAACAGTGGAAGAAGACCTAATCAAAGGATCGAAAAGTCGTCCAAAGATATGAATACAATAGTTAGTAAACTAGGTTTACAAAAAATGAGTGACTAAGTGTAGATAGTGCAGAAATCCACTTTCGGAGCCCACTTGGTATGTGCTTGGGCTAAGCATTGAAGCTTTCATGTGCATAGGCTCTTCTTGGAGTTAAATGCCAACTTGGGTGCCAGTTCCGGCGTTTTACGCCAAAAAGGGGTCTCTAGTGGGCATTTGAATGCCAGTTTGGGCCATTAATTCTTGAGCAAAGTATGGAGCATTATACATTGCTGGAAAGCCCATAATGTCTACTTTTCAACGCAATTGAGAGCACACCAATTGGGCTTCTGTAGCTCCAGAAAATCCACTTCGAGTGCAGGAGGGTCAGAATCCAACAACATCTGCAGTCCTTTCTCAGCCTCTGAATCAGATTTTTGCTCAGGTCCTTCAATTTCAGCCAGAAAATGCCTAAAATCACAGAAAAACACACAAACTCATAGTAAAGTCCAGAAATGTGATTTTTGCATAAAAACTAATAAAAATATACTAAAAAGTAACTAAAACATACTAAAAACTAACTAAAAAAAAGCCAAAAAGTGTATAAATTATCTGCTCATCACAACACCAAATTGATAGTGTTATTGATTCTCCTAGTTAAGTTTGTTGATTCTTGAACACAGCTACTTATGAGTCTTGGCCGTGGCCCTAAGCACTTTGTTTTCCAGTATTACCACCGGATACATAAATGCCACAGACACATAACTGGGTGAACCTTTTCAGATTGTGACTCAACTTTGCTATAGTCCCCAGTTAGAGGTGTCCAGAGCTCTTAAGCACACTCTTTTTATTTTGGATCACGGCTTTAACCACTCAGTCTCAAGCTTTTCACTTGGACCTTCATGACACAAGCACATGGTTAGGGACAACTTGATTTAGCCGCTTAGGCCTAGATTTATTTCCTTGGGCCCTCCTATCCATTGATGCTCAAAGCCTTGGATCCTTTTTACCCTTGCCTTTTGGTTTTAAGGGCTATTGGCTTTTTCTTTTTCTTTTTTTTTCGCCACCTTTTTTTTTCGCAAGCTTTTGTTTTTCACTACTTTTTCTTGCTTCAAGAATCAATTTCATGATTTTTTAGATAATCAATAACATTTCTCTTTTTCATCTTTCTTTCAAGAGCCAATAATTTTAACATTCATAAACAACAAGATCAAAAATATGCACTGTTCAAGCATTCATTCAAAGAACAAAAAGTATTGTCACCACATCAATATAATTAAACTAAATTCAAGGATAAATTTGAAATTCATGTACTTCTTGTTCTTTTGAATTAGAAATATTTTTCATTTAAGAGAGGTGAAGGATTAATGGAATTATTCATAGCTTTAAGACATAGTTACTAACTACTAATGATCATGAAGTAGAGACACAAAACATAGATAAACATATAACATAAAAACTGAAAAGCAGAGAAAATAAGAACAAGGAATGAGTCCACCTTAGTGAGGGTGGCGCCTTCTTGAAGGACCAATGGTGCTCTTTGAGCTCCTCTATGTTTTTTCCTTGCTTCTGTTGCATGATCCCTAGTGATTTTGGTGCTCCTATCCTTAGTTGCTCCTAGTAATTGTGTGGAGGAAAATTTATCCCCTGAGGTATCTCAGGGATCTCTTAATTTGCAGTCAAATGTTCTACCACTGAGCTATAGACCCTTTAGATGAATCTCTCCATCTCCTATGACTCGGAGGTGGAAGCTTTTATCTTCCCTTCCCTCTTTCTAGAGGTTTCTCTGGCCTTAGGTGCCATCAATGGTTATGGAAAAACAAAAAGCTATGCTTTTACCACACCAAACTTAAAATGTTGCTCGCCCTCGAGCAAAAGAAGAAAGAATGGAAGATGATATGGAGGAGAGGGAGAGATGTGTATGTTTCGGCCATATGGGTGGGATTGGGTGGGGAAGAGATGGATGGATGTGAGTGGTGAAGGGGTGATGGGGAAGAGAGATTGAGGTGATTGGTGAAGAAGAGAGAAGGTGAGTTGAGGTGGGTGGAGATCCTATGGGGTCCACAGATCTGGGGGTGTCAAGGATTTACATCCCTGCACCCATTAGGCATGTATAATGCCTTAACATACAATTCTGGCATTTAAACGCCGAAGTGATGCTCATTTTGGGCATTCAACGCCCAATTGCAGCATGTTTCTGGCGTTGAACGCCAGTTCCATGCTTCTTCCTGGCATTCAGCGCCAGCTTTCCTCAGGGCATATTCCTGGTGTTCAAATGCCAGGATGTTGCTTGTTTCTGGCATTCAACGCCAGATCCATGCTCTGTTCTGGCGTTGAACGCCAGCCAGATGCTCCTTACTGGCGTTTAAACGCCAATAAGTCCTTCCTCCAGGGTGTGATTTTTCTTCTGCTGTTTTTGATTCTGTTTTTAATTTTTGTATTTTTTTTCGTGACTCCACATGATCATGAACCTAATAAAATATAAAATAACAGTAAAATAAAAAAATAAAATTAGATAAATAAAAATTGGGTTGCCTCCCAACAAATGCTTCTTTAATGTCACTAGCTCGACAATGGCTCTCATGGAGCCTCACAGATGTTTAGAGCATGATGAGGGCCACCCAACACCAAACTTAGAGTTTGAATGTGGGGGCTTCTCAACACCAAACTTAGAGTTTGATTGTGGCCTCCCAACACCAAACTTAGAGTTTGATTGTGGGGGCTTTGTTTGACTCTGTATTGAGAGAAGCTTACTGTGCCTCTTTTCCATGTTTACAGAAGAACACCCTTGGGTCTTAAACACAAGATAGTCCCCATTCAATTGAAGGACTAGCTCTCCTCTGTCAACATCAATCACAGCTCCTGTTGTGGCTAGGAAAGGTCTTCCAAGGATGATGCATTCATCCTCCTCCTTCCTAGTGTCTAAGATTATGAAATCAGCAGGGATGTAAAGGCCTTCAACCTTCACTAACACGTCCTCTACCAATCCATAAGCTTGTCTTACTGACTTGTCTTCCATTTATAATGAGAATATGGCAGGCTGTACCTCAATAATCCCTAGTTTCTCCATTACAGAGAGTGGCATAAGATTTATGCTTGACCCCAGGTCACATAGAGCCTTGTTAAAGGTCATGGTGCCTATGGTACATGGTATTAAGTATTTGCCAGGATCTTGTCTCTTTTGAGGTAATGTTTGATGAACCCATGTATCTAGTTCACTAATGAGCAAGGGAGGTTCACCTTCCCAAGTCTCATTACCAAACAACTTGGCATTCAGCTTCATGATAGCTCCTAAATATTGAGCAACTTGCTCTCCAGTTACATCTTCATCCTCTTCAGAGGAAGAATAGTCTTCAGATGGAGGTTTAATGGAATCTTTACGGTCTCTATATGAGTCTCAGGTTCCTTTAGGTCCTCAATAGGGGACTCTTTCTTGCTCAGAGGACGTCCCAGGAGGTCTTCCTCACTAGGATTTTCGTCCTTTCCTCCCTCTCTGCATTCGGCCATATTAACTATATCAATAGCCTTGCACTCTCTCTTTAGATTCTCTTCTGTATTTCTTGGGAGAGTACTAGGAGGAGTTTCAGTTACTTTCTTACTCAACTGGCCCACTTGTGCCTCCAAATTTCTGATGGAGGACCTTGTTTCACTCATGAAACTTAAAGTGGCCTTAGACAGATCAGAGACTATATTTACTAAATTAGAGGAGCTCTGCTCAGAATTTTCTATCTGTTGCTGAGAAGATGATGGAAAAGGCTTGCTATTGCTAAACCTATTTCTTCCACCATTATTAAAGCCTTGTTAAGGCTTTTGTTGATCCTTCCATGAGAAATTTGGATGATTTCTCCATGATGAATTATAGGTGTTTCCATAAGGTTCACCCATGTAATTTACCTCTGCCATTGCAGGGTTCTCAGGATCATAAGCTTCTTCTTCAGAGGATGCCTCTTTAGTACTGTTGGATGCATTTTGCCATCCATTCAGACTTTGAGAAATCTTGTTGACTTGCTGAGTCAACACTTTGTTCTGAGCCAATATGGCATTCAGAGTATCAATTTCAAGAACTCCCTTCCTCTGAGGCATCCCATTATTCACGGAATTCCTCTCAGAAGTGTACATGAATTGGTTATTTGCAACCATGTCAATAAGTTCTTGAGTTTCTGCAGGCATTTTCTTTAGGTGAATGGATCCACCTGTAGAATGGTCCAATGACATTTTGGAAAACTTAGATAGACCATAATAGAATATATCTAATATGGTCCATTCTGAAAACATGTCAGAAGGACACTTTTTGGTCATCTGCTTGTATCTTTCCCAAGCTTCATAGAGGGATTCACCATCTTTTTTCTTGAAGGTCTGAACATCCACTCTAAGCTTGTCAGCTTTTGAGGAGGAAAGAATTTATCCAAGAAGGCCGTGACCAGCTTATCCCAAGACTCCAGGCTATCTTTAGGTTGTGAGTCCAACCATGTTCTAGCTCTGTCTCTTACAGCAAAAGGGAAAAGCATGAGCCTATAGACTTCAGGATCTACTCTATTTGTCTTAACAGTCTCACAAATTTGCAAGAACTCAGTTAAAAACTGGTAAGGATCTTCAGATGAAAGTCCATGAAACTTGCAGTTCTGTTGCATTAGAGCAACTAATTGAGGTTTCAGCTCAAAATTGTTTGCTCCAATGGCAAGAATTGAGATGCTTCTTCCATCAAACTTGGACGTGGGTTTAGTAAAATCACCAAGCACCCTCCTTGCATTATTGTTGTTGGATTCGGCTTCCATCTCCTTCTCTTGTTCGAAAATTTCAGAAAGGTTGCCTCTGGATTGTTGTAATTTAGCTTCTCTTAGTTTTCTCTTCAGAGTCCTTTCAGGTTCAGGATCAGCTTCAACAAGAGTGCTTTTTCCCTTGTTCCTACTCATATGAAAGAGAAGAGAACAAGAAAAGAAGAGGAATCCTCTATGTCACAGTAAAGAGGATCCTTATTATTAGTAGAAGAAGAAAAGAATAAAGAAAGGAGAATCCAAACACAAGGGTAAGGATAGAGACAGTGATTGGAGATGAAGAGAGGTGAAGAGAAGTATTAGTAAATGAATAAATAAATAGAAGATGAGAGAGAGAATTCAAAAATAAATTTTAAAAAGGAGTTAATGATTTTCGAAAAATAAAGATAAGAAATAAAATTAAAATTAAAAATTGAAACAATTAATTAATTTAAGAATAATTTTGAAAAAGGGAGAGATATTTTCGAAAATTAGAGAGGGAGAAGTAGTTAAGTTGTTTTGAAAAAGATAAGAAACAAACAAAAAGTCAAATAGTTAGTTGAAAAGATTTGAAAATCAAATTTGAAAAGATAAGAAGATAAGAAGATAAGATAAGATATTTTAAAATCAAATTTTTGAAAAAAGATAAAATTTTGAAAAAGATATGATATAAAAGATAAGATAAGATAGATTTAATTTTTAAAATTAAAATTAATTACTTAACTAACAAGAAACTAAAAGATAAGATTCTAGAATTTAAAGATTGAACCTTTCTTAACAAGAAAGTAACAACTTCAAATTTTTTAATCAATCACATTAATTGTTAGCATAATTTTTGAAAATAAAGATAAAATTAAGAAAAAGATTTTTGAAAAACATTTTTTTAAAAGAAAATTTCAAAAATTAATAAGAGAAATGAAAAAGATTTTATTTTTGAAAAAGTTTTGAAAAGATAAGATTTTTAAAATTGAAAATTTGACTTGACTTGTAAAAAACAACTAATTTTAAAATTTTTTGACTAAGTCAACTCAAATTTTTGAAAATTATGAGAAAATTAAGGAAAAGATATTTTTTATTTTTGAATTTTTAATGATGTGAGAGAAAAACACAAAAATGACCCAAAACATGAAAATTTTGGATCAAAACACATTATGCATGCATGAACACTATGAATGTCAAGATGAACACCAAGAATACTTGAAGATCATGATGAACATCAAGAACATATTTTTGAAAAAAAATTTTATGCAAAGAAAACATGCAAGACACTAAACTTAGAAATCTTTAATGCATGGACACTATGAATGCAAAAATGCATATGAAAAACAATAAAAGACACAAAACAAGAAAACATCAAGATTAAACAAGAAGACTTACCAAGAACAACTTGAAAATCATGAAGAACACCATGAATGCATGAATTTTCGAAAAGTAATGCATAAATTTTTAAAAAACATGCAATTGACACCAAACTTAAAAATTGACTCAAGACTCTAACAAGAAATACAAAATATTTTTTATTTTTATGATTTTATAATTTTTTTATATTTTTATTATTTTTTTCGAAAATATTCTTTAGAAAAACTAAAATAAAGACAAATTTTTGAAAGATTTTTGAAAACTTTTTTGAAAAGAAAATAAAAAGAAAATTACCTAATCTGAGCAACAAGGTGAACCGTCAATTGTTCATACTCGAACAATCCCCGGCAATGGCGCCAAAAACTTGGTGGACGAAATTGTGATCATCAACAATGGCTCCAAAGACTTGGTGCTCTCAAACATAAATCACACTTTGTCACAACTCCGCACAACTAACACCAACAAGTGTACTGGGTCGTCCAAGTAATACCTTACATGAGTAAGGGTCGATCCCACAGAGATTGTTGGTATGAAGCAAGCTATGATCATCTTGTAAATCCCAGTCAGGCGGATTCAACTATATTAAGAGATTATTGGATTTTCGAATAATAATAATAAATTTAAACAGAAAATAAAGATAGAGTTACTCATGTAATTCAATGGTGGAAATTTCAGATAAGTGTATGGAGATGCTTGTCCCTGTTGGATCTCTGCTTTCCTACTGCCTTCCTTCAATCCTTCTTACTCCTTTCCATGGCAAGCTGTATATAGGGCATCACCATTGTCAATGGCTACATCCCATCCTCTCAGTGAAAATGGTCCAAATGCTCTGTCGCAGCATGGCTAATCATCTGTCGGTTCTCGATCGTGTTGGAATAGAATCCCTTGATTCTTTTGCGTTTGTCATCACGCCCAGCAATCACGAGTTTGAAGCTTGTCACAGTCATTCAATTCCAGAATCCTACTCGGAATACCACAGACAAGGTTAGACTTTCCGGATTCCCATGAATGCCGCCATCAATTCTAGCTTATACCACGAAGATTCTGATTAAGGAATCCAAGAGATATGCGCTCGGTCTAAGGTAGAACGGAAGTGGTTGTCAGTCATGCGTTCATTGGTGAGAATGATGATGAGTGTCACGGATCATCACATTCATCATGTTGAAGTGCAACGAATATCTTAGAATAAGAATAAGTCGAATTGAATAGAAAATAGTAGTAATTGCATTAAAATTCGAGGTACAGCAGAGCTCCACACCCTTGATCTATGGTGTGTAGAAACTCCACCGTTGAAAATACATAAGTGATGAAGGTCCAGGCATGGCCGAATAGGGGTGTTCAGATCCAAACCGGTCCAAAAAAAACCGCGAAACCGGACCGATTCAAACCGAAAACCGAATTAAACCGCTCTATTTTGGATATTTTTTGGCTCTCTCTCTCGCTCCTTAGTCCTTACTCCTTAGTCTTCGTTCTTCATCCTTACACAACATCACTCACTCTCACTATCACAGATTCACAGCATCATTCACTCTCAGTCACTCCCACTGACACACGCCGACGTCGTCCGCCGCTCTTCTTCTGAATAATGCCCTTCGCCGCCTCCTCTTCTCAGTGACGCCGCTGGCGGCTCCTCTCCGCGGTGACACCGCTGCCGCCTTCTCCCCTCGGTGGCGCTGCTGCTGCTCTTCTTCAAGGTATATTTTTACTTAGTTTTGTTTATTTTGTTTTGTTCTGTTGTTTTAAGATTTTGTTTAAATTTAATTTTTACTTGTTAATCTGTGTTAAACTATGTTAAACTGTTCATTGTTGAAGGTAGATTTTTACTTGCTTTTGTTTATTTTGTTTTATTCTGTTATTTTAAGATTTTGTTTAATTTTAAAGTTTACTTGTTAATCTGTGTTAAACTGTTCAAGCCTCAAGGTATATTTTTACTTGGTTTTGTTTATTTTGTTTTGTTCTGTTGTGTTAAGATTTTGTTTAATTTTATTTTTTACTTGTTAATCTGTGTTAAACTGTTCATTGTTGAAGGTAGATTTTTACTTGCTTTTGTTTATTTTGTTTTTGTAAATCTGTTAAACTTTCACTGATATCATTGATTCAAAAGACAAAAATTTCTTAGAAGGTAACAAGTTCGACTTTGATATTTTTAACAAACTAATGAATATGCAATTCTATACTACCTTAATGTTTCTTATGAGTAAAACATTAAATCTTATGTAACATTGTTCACATCAATCATTGATGGTAGCTTTGAGTTAATGTCTTGTACATATATTTACCTGTGCTTAGTACTTATGCTTCATTTCATATTCTTTTACAAGATAATTGCCACAAATTGCTCAATGTATAATTGTTAATATGAACTTCAGTGATATTTGAAAGGGGACAAAGATGATGGATTTCACGCTTTAAGTGTTCTATTTAGGATGTTCTGGTAGATGCATAAGGAAAAGAAATAAAATAAATAAAAAAGTTATGCTACTAGATTTTCATAATAAGTATAATCTGGAAATATAATGGAACACGACTAGGGTATATGAACAATTAAAAGATAGAAAGAAGCTTGTGAGGTATATGTATAAAATCTACCTTTGTTCTTGTTGATTGAAATTGAATTCTATTTTTTTTATTTTTTGCAGATTTTATATTTGTTCCAGTAATTTTAGCTTTTTATTTGTTCGGTTGATTTTAGCTTTCAATTTGAAGGTCAACAATGCCAACTTTATATCCTGAGGTAATATTTTTATTTTGTAATATGTATGTTGGTAACAATTCAATACGTTGATTAATTGAAAAAATATTAAAATAACATAAACTATTTAATTATTCTTTGTTATCACAGGATGTTCAAAGTAGCGAGCCAGGATTTACCAGTGCTACTCCATCCACTTTTGAATCAGTCAGATCTTCAGGACAGTTAGAGTCAATGCCGCCTCCACAGCAGCAATCGCAGCCACAAACTCAGACGCAGACGCAACCACCATCGCTGCCGCCACTGCCGCCGCACAGTGATCAGAACAATGAAGGAACTAGATCTAAGAGGAGGAGAGGCAAAGCAAATGTTGCTAATGAGTCACCTAATCCTGGCCAGTCTGAGGAACAAGGTACAGGTAACACTAAAAAACCTGTTAGACCTAGATCTTGGACTTGGGAGCATTTTAAAAAAGATGATAGTGGTCCCAAACCTAGGGCTATATGTAAGTGGTGTGGAGCATCTTATGCGGCTGATTCACATAAAAATGGTACTAGCAATCTTAAAAGTCACTTGTTGAGTCAATGTAGAAAATTTCCAAAAGATTCACTTGATCCCACTCAAAAAACACTTGTTATGCAGCAACTTAAAAAAGAAGAAGGAAATGGGCTGGGTAATTGTTTGACTTCTGTATCATTTGATCCTGATTTATGTAGACAAGCTCTTGCTAGAATGATAATCATAGATGAGTTGCCTTTTAGATTTGTTGAAGGGGAGGGATTTCGTTATTTCATGAGTGTTTTACAGCCAAAACTCCATATTCCGGGAAGAATTTCAGTTGCTAGGGATTGTTGGAACTTGTTCATGAATGAAAAACATAAGTTGAAGAGTGTCTTTATAAACTCAAATCAAAGTGTGTGTTTGACCACTGATTGTTGGACTTCTGTACAAAATCTAAACTATCTTTGTCTCACTGCACATTTTATTGATCAAGATTGGAAGTTGCAAAAGAGAATTCTTAACTTTTGTCTCATCAAGAATCATAAAGGTGAAACAATTGGTAGGAAGATAGAAAAATGTCTTTTGAATTGGGGAATAAGTAGAGTCTTTAGCATCACGGTTGATAATGCTAGTTCAAATGATGTTGCCATTTGTTACTTGAAAGGTAGAATGGAAGATTGGAATTCACATCCTTTAAAAGGTGAACATTTGCATGTTAGGTGTTGTGCTCATATCTTGAACTTGGTGGTGAATGATGGTTTGAAGGATATGCATTCTTCAATTAGTAAAATTAGAAATGCTGTTAGATATGTCCGTGCTTCTCCTAGTCGTATGGATAGGTTTAAAAGTTGCATTAAAGAGGCTAGGATCCAAGACTGCTCTTGTGTGCAATTAGATGTCCCCACTAGATGGAATTCCACTTACATAATGCTTGATAGTGCTTTAAAATTCCAAAAGGCCTTCAAGAGATTAAGTGAGAGGGATGCTGAGTTTGTAATGATGCAAGGGGGCATTCCAAAGAATGAAGATTGGGATAATGCAAGATGTTTTGTGAGGTTTTTGAAGATTTTTTCTGATGTAACCAAAAAAGTCTCGGGTTCTACATTTGTGACTTCTTCTTCATATTTTCATCACTTTTGTTCAATTCTTAGTTCTTTGAAGACTTGGGCTGATAGTAATGACATACTACTTAAGGGTATGGCTACAAAAATGAAGGCTAAGCATGATAAATATTGGGGTAACTTAAGGAACATGAATATGATGATTTTTGTTGCTGTGGTACTTGACCCTAGATACAAGATTAAGTTTGTTGAGTGGAGTTTTCAAAGGTTGTTTGAGAAGGAGGATGCTGATTTCTTATGTGGTAAGGTGAAGGAAGTATTCAATGACTTGTTTAACAGCTATAGGGTTGCTCTCAATAGTGATCAAGCACACCAATCTGCACAACACAGCCAAGATGTGGATATGGATGATAGTGCCTTTGATGATGTTCGCTTTGCGGCAGCATTTGAAAATGATGTACAAGCAAGTGAGAGTGTCAACACAAATGAAGTGGATTTATATCTCATGGAGTCCTTGGAGAAACCAGTTGATCCAAGTAGTTTTGATATTTTAACTTGGTGGAAAGTGAGCTCTAACAATTACAAATATCCTGTTTTAAGTCAAATTGCGAGGGATATTCTAGCTATGCCGGTGTCAACGGTTGCTTCTGAATCCGCCTTTAGCACGGGAGGTAGAGTGCTTAATCAATATAGGAGCTCTCTTACTCCAAAAACTGTTGAAGCTTTGATTTGTGCACAAAATTGGTTTCGAGCCAATTCATTGCCAATTGACCTTGAGGAGTCTTTTGAAGAATTTGAAAAACTTGAGAAAGGTAATGCTCTTTAATATTATGTTTTATTTTATCTTCACATAGTGATTAACTTTACTATTTGATAATATGTTTAACTTACTAATATTTATTTTATTACATTTTATTGTAGAACTTGAGCCAATTCCTCAACTAATAGATGAAGAAGGCTCTGGTGATGAATCTGATTAGTGATCAGTGCTTCAGCTTTCAGTTTGGAGTTCTTTATGTTATGTTTTTATTAAGACTTTTCTATGTTATTTAATTTTGTGTTGTTGAGACTTGTTTAGTTATTTTGATGCTGAAGAATTATTATTTTATCAATACTTGTTGAATATGTTAGATTGTTGGGCAATTGGACATGTTAGTTTATAATGTTTTATGGAATTTTTGTTTTATTATTACGTTGAATTGTGTTTTATTATTATAATGGATTATTGGACAGGTTATATAACTTTATAAATTAAGTTATTATTTTGTATTTAAAAAACCGCGGATCCAAACCGATCCAAACCGCTTGTAATCGGATCGGATCGGATCGGATTTCCAAAAAATGTTCATCCAATCCAAACCGCACCGCACATAAATTAAGTGTTCGGATCGGATGACTTTTTCCTTCAAAACCGAACCAAACCGCACCACGAACACCCCTATGGCCGAATGGCCAGCCCCCAAACGTGATCACAGGATCAAAAATACAATCCAGGATGAAAATACAATAGTAAAATGTCCTATTTATAATAAACTAGCTACTTAGGGTTTACAGAAGTAAGTAATTGATGCAGAAATCCACTTCCGGGGCCCACTTGGTGTGTGCTTGGGCTGAGCTTGAATGTTACATGTCCAGAGGCTTTTATTGGAGTTGAACACCAAGTTGTAACGTGTTTCTGGCGTTCAACTCTGGTTCGTGACGTGTTTCTGGCTTTTGACTCCAGAATGCAGCATGGAACTGGCGTTGAGCGCCAATTTACGTCATCAAATCTCGAATAAATATGAACTATTATATATTGATGAAAAGATATGGATGTCTACTTTCCATCGCCATTGAGAGTGCACCATTTGGAGTTCTGTAGCTCCAGAAAATCCATTTCGAGTGCAGGGAGGTCAGATTCCAACAGCATCAGCAGTCCTTTGTCAACCTTCTTATCAGAGTTTTGCTTAGGTCCCTCAATTTCAGCCAGAAAATACCTGAAATCATAGAAAAACACACAAACTCATAGTAAAGTCCAAAAATGTGAATTTAACATAAAAACTAATGAAAACATCCCTAAAATTAGTTAGATCATACTAAAAACTACCTAAAAACAAAGCCAAAAAGCGTATAAATTATCTGCTCATCAGATGGCCACCAAGAAGGGACTCGGAAAAGCTTCTAAATAGGGAGACAAACAAGTTCATATGCACATTCTTTGGAGAAAGAGCAGCAGTTGTAGCTCACAACCCCCGTCCACATGCATATCTTTGCATGCACCGAGGACGGTGCAATCTTTAAGTGTGGGGAGGTCGATACCGATCTCCGTGGGTTAGTCACTTTCTTCTCAACACCAATTTTTATTTCTCTTTGTTAGTTCATTGCTGCATTTGCATGTTTGATTGCATGTTTGTTTGATTTTGTGCATATTTTACCAACTACTTAGTTGAAGTAATATTTTCCTTTTCAAGAAACTTTTTATAGCATTTCACTAACTTGAATTAAAACTTTTGTTAAACTTGTTTGAAAAAATTTTATTTTTGGAACATGGTTTAGAGCTCAAAACACAAAACCAGTGAGATTTTGAGCCTAATTGATTAGTTGCATTTTATCAACCAATATTCTATTTTGGTGTGTGTTGTTCTCTCTAAAATTGTGATCTATATCTTGCTTGATTCTATATTTCTATGGTTTAATGTATGTATACACTTATATGATTGAGGCCTTGTTTTATTTAGCTTACATACCCATATGGCCTTACCCCTTTCATTATCTTTTGCAAACCAATTTGAGCCTATTTTATCCTATTTGTTCTTTACTTTAGCTCATCACTAACTCTAAACGGAAAATAATAATGTCCTTAATTTGAATCCTTGGTTAGCTTAGACTAGTCAGAGTGTTCATAATTTAAGTGTGGGGAAGTTGGGTTTGGAAACATTTGGTTTGAGAATTGGGTGTTGTATATTCTAGAGAAAATGTGAAAAAGAATGTTAAACACATGTTTATGCATGCAATACCTTAATCATATGCATTGAGAAAGACAAAAGAAAAGAAAAAATAGAAAAAATATAGAGAAAAAAGAAAAGAAAAAGAGCAAACAATAAAAAGGGACAAAATGCCCCAAAGTAAATGATGGTAGCAATGCATATGAGTTGTACTCAAATTCGGGGGCATGGATATGTAGCAAAACATAGTTAATGGGTAGTTGGGCTTTATATTATGACTACATGGATTATCCTAAGTTAGGTGAGAAGTTTAGGTTAATTAAGGATTCAGATTTTAGTCCACTTGACCAAATACAATCCTACCTTGACCTTGACCCCATTACAACCCTTAAAAGACCTCTTGTTTTGTGTATTTGTGCATTAAATTTCTGTTGATTGGTAGAAGAAAAGCAAGTCTTAGAAAGCAAGCTTAGTAGAGAATTGAGAGAATCGAACCTTAAACACCTGAGTGATTAGAGTGTATACACTTCCAGTGAGGGTTCGATGCTCGATTCCTTGTTCTTGGCTTTCATGAGCTATATTCTTCTTGCAAGTTTACTTGTACCTTATTTTATAATTTGAATTAGTCAAATCCAGTTCATATTTGTTCTTAAAAGATTTGTTTACTTTTAACCAAATTGGTGGAAACATTTTTGCATGTAGTTGCATTCATTTAGATAGGTTGCATTTCATACTTTCTACCATTCATCTTCACTCTTATAGCTTTTCTTGAGCTTAGCATGAGGCCATGCTGATAAACCCCAATTTTATGGTTTATCTTGTGCTTATTTTGGGGGATTTTATCAGCTTTTCTCACATTTATTCAATGAAATAGCATGGTTTTGCAATTCTCCATTGATTCGTGCTTAAATGTGAAAACATGTTTTTTAGGCCCTAAAATAGCTAAATTTAATCCATTCGATGCCTTGATATATTTGTTGAGTGATTTCAGGTTCATAAGGTAAGTATTGGATGGAAGAAATGAGGAGAAAAGCATGCAAAGTGGGAGAACTCATGAAGAAATGAAGGAACCGTAAAGTTGGCAAGCCTGACCCCCTGGCACTCAATCGACCATAACTTGAGTTACTGAGGTCCAAATGAGACAGTTCTAGTTGCGTTGGAAAGCTAACATCCGGGGCTTCGAAATGATATAAAATTTACTATAGTTGCCTGATGTATAGAGGCGCGCACGCGCACATGACGCGCGCGCACCGATGCTGCACGTGGGTCCACTTTAAGCAATTCATGGCTAGCGATTTCTAGAGCATTTTGGGCCCAATCCAACTCATTTCTAATGCTATTTCCTTGCAATTTACCATGCTTTCCTTTTGTACCTACCAACTGTTTGACAAAATGCTTGCTTGGGCTTTAGAGTAGAATTTTATGCTCTTGCCTTGGGAAGATAACTTAGGAACTCTTGAGTTGCTAATGTCCAAGTGATTGATGATTGGGAGCCATTAACCCTAGATCTCACTAATTGAATTGGTGAAGACCTAGGACTTATGGACTTGGATTGACATAGCTCATTTGACTTTCCTTTATTAGTTAAAGGATGACTTAATGGGGTTGATCCTTGCCAATTCTCATGTTATGGTTAGTGATAAGGATAGATCCTTGACCACCAACCTTTGCCAAGACTTTTTAGCTATTAGTTTATTTCCTTGTCATTTATCTTTCATGTCTTTTATCAAAAAAACCCCAAAACATACTTTATAGCCAATAATTAAGCACTTCATTGCAATTCCTTGTGAGACGACCCTGAGTCTAAATACTTTGGTTAATTTTCATTTGGGGTTTGTTACTTGTGACAAAATCATATTTTAGTTTGATGTGAGAGTTGTTTGTTGGTTTAGAGCTATGCTTACAACGAAATTCTTCTTTTTATATGAGAAATTCCTAACTGACAACAATTCTCGCTATCACATGCTAATGTTTAAGTGTGGGGAGATTTGATGCACCACTATTTTGTGGTACATCTTGTGCTTAATTGAGTGAATTTTATCCACTATTCTCACACTTATTCATTGAAATTGCATGGTTTACATTTTTCTTCCTGATTTTGTGCTATGATTGAAAACATGTTTCTTTGGTCTTAATTTAGCTCATTTTAATCCTCTCTTATTACCATTCGATGCCGTGATCCGTGAGTTAAGTATTTTCAGGCTATATAGGGTAGGAATGGCTTAAAGGATGGAGAGGAAGCTTGCACAAATGGAAGGAGCACAAGAATTAAAGGAGATAACCAGCGAGAAGCGACGCGTGCACGTACCTGACGCGTGCGCGTGATTTGGAGATTTGCACAGCGACGCGTGCGCGTACCTGACGCATACGCGTGACACGCGAAGAAGACCATCGACGCATACGCGTGACTGACGCGTACGCGTGATATGCGTCACGTGCAAAAAACACAGAAAATACTGGGAGCGATTTTGGGCTGAGTTTTGACCCAGTTTCCAAGCCCAAAAACACAGAATATAAGCTGCAGAGTGAGGGAATCACGGGGCATTCAGAGAACTTCTCATTCACACAATTTGAGGTTTAGATGTAGGTTCTAGAGAGAGAGGCTCTCTCCTTTCTCTAGGTTTTAGGATTTAGGATTTCTTCTTTCAATTTCTCCTTAGGTTCAAGTTCAATCTTCCTTTAGTTCAGTTTTCTCTTACTTTTATTTGTTTAAACACTTTAGTTCATCTTCTTCTCTTGTTGATTTTCCTTTTATGCCATTTTAATATTTATGAATTCTCATGTTAGATTGATTTTTTTAATACAATTTGAGGTATTTTATATTTATGATTTCTTTCTTCTATTATTTGTGAGTTATTGATGTTTGCAATTGGTTGTTTGGATTTAATATTCCTTGCTAGTTTTCTCTGCTTTTGTGTTATGCCTTCCAATTGTTTGATAAAATGCTTGGGAGGGTTTTAAGTTAGATTTTTCTCCTTTTGGCCTTGGTTGAGTAATTGGTGACACTTGAGTTATCAAACTCCTTTGTTGATTGATAATTGAAAGTTGCTAATTGATTTGGATTCCACTAAATCTAGTCTTTCCTTAGGAGTTGACTAGGACTTGAGGAACTAAATTGATTCGTCCACTTGAATTTCCTTCAAAATTAGAGGGTTAACTAAGTGGGAGCAATGAACAATTCTCATCACAATTGATAAGGATAGCTAGAATAGGACTTCCAGTTCTCATACCTTGCCAAGAGCTTTTCTAGTTATTAGTTTACTCCTTTTGCAATTTACAATTCTTGCTTCCTTATTCAAAAACCTCAAAATATACTTTTCCATAACCAATAACAAGAACACTTCCCTGTAATTCCTTGAGAGACAACCTGAGGTTTGAATACTTCGGTTATTAGTTTTAGCAGGGGTTTGTACTTGTGACAAACAATTCTTTTATATAAAAGGATTCTTGTTGGTTTAGAAGCTATGCTTTCAACGATAACTTATTGTGAAATTCTAAACCGGAAAAAGTCTGTTCATCATCTGCGCTGCTCCCTGGATCCAGGAGAATTTTCTTTACTAATGGTTCTCTGACTTGTGCGGATATTACCACTGGGTCGTCGAGGTTTTGGTCCTTTTCTTTGCAATCTGTGGTGAAGAATGAAATTTCTAGTTTGTTTGAGTTGATGGTATAGGCTGAGCTTGACCCCGTGACCGACATCATGGTCCTATCTCTTTCTCGCCGAGTTGGTACATCCTCCTCCTACAAAATTGCCAGAAATACAATTTATTATGCGACGAGGTGGATTAATATCTTCATCTACCTTTTTCCCTTTGTCACGGAAATTATCATTTGTTTTGGAATGTTGGCCAAAGTTTTCCGTATTCCGTTTTCGTCCTTAGGTATCGATGTATTTGTCTAACAGGCCTTGGCATGCCAACTTTTCGAGCAAGTCTTTTCCTATCACACAGTCAACTATGGTATGCCCTTATTTTGATGAAAGGTGCAGTATTTGAATTTGTCGACGTATCATTGATCTTGGTATGTGCCTACTTTGTTTGGAGGTTTGATGCGTTTGGAATGTAAGATGTCTCGGATGATGTCTTCCCTTTTTTTTTGTTAACGGGAGTATAACTGTCAAACTTTGGTGTGAGTTTGAACGATCTTTGGTCTGTTCTACTGCTCGCCTGCTTGTTTCATTTTTCGTCCTCTCTATTTGGAATGGGCCGTTCGGAGTTGTCAGAGTTCTTCAATTTCAATCTGGCTCGTTGCTGTTTCTCGAAACTCAGCAAGGGTCTTGGGTTTTGTTATAACAATGGCCTCCTGGAACTTTTCGGGATGGAGCCCGCTTTTCAAAGTGTGGAGGTGGACCTCTGGGTTTAAGTTAGGTATTTCTGTCATTGCTTCAGCAAACCTTGTCATGTAGTCCTTGAGACTCTCATGTGGTCCTTGTTTTGTGGTACTTAGGTAGTCGGAGTTGTGCACATATATTTTGGATGCTGCAAAATTGTTGACGAAAAGATCAGCCAACTCATCAAAACTAGAAATGGAGCCTTTGGGAAGATTGGAGAACCAGATCAAGGCAGCTCCATCTAGGAAGGTGGAAAAAGTTTGGCATAAGATTGGATCGGATTCCTTATTTATGAACATCATCATATAGAACTTGGTG
Organism: Arachis duranensis; assembly: GCF_000817695.3. Classification (NCBI taxonomy): domain Eukaryota; kingdom Viridiplantae; phylum Streptophyta; class Magnoliopsida; order Fabales; family Fabaceae; genus Arachis; species Arachis duranensis. Next base: position 80,503,356 of record NC_029781.3, on the reverse strand, counting down.
ATGCGGATGTTGGGATCTCCCATTTCCTCGTAAGGTTTCAGAGTCATTGGTAGGGTGAAATTCTTGGGCATTTGAAAGCTCATGATCTCCTTTGAAAAGGGGTTGGTTCTTTTTGTTATTGCCTTTGAAGGAGTTGGTATGACATGCTTGGCCTCCGACGTATGTTCGTCGTGGTCATCTTTATTTCCAATATTCTTCTGTTCTCTTTCTTTGCTTTGACTGTGTTGTCTCTGTCGTAGCAATTCAGCCATCTTTTGATTCTCCACCCGGAGGGATTCATTGATAACCATTAGCCTGGCTGGAGTGGGATTTGAAGGTGCGTGGCTGTGTTCGTCTACCATAGACTGCAACCTGCAAGAAAAACGAAAAACTACAGCGAGTAATAATAGAGTGTGGGGTTAAATTAATTTCGGTCCCACGGTGGGCGCCAGATATTCCTGTGTGAGCAACTATTTCCAAGGTATGGCTCGTCCTTCTGGTGTTCGAACTTGCTTTCCTTGGACGAAAGGGGTGATATG